>NW_028297171.1:738849-1073356 GCF_055798465.1 Pogonomyrmex barbatus
CACGCTCGCACGCTCGCACGCCCGCACATACGCACGTATATGTGCATAATATTATACTTAATATGTTATTTTAAACTCCTTATTGCGCTAAATATTATTACATGTCTTGACATTAAAAGGATAAGATATCTACCTGGTAGAAACAGAAGATCAGCTCCTGGCTGAGATGACACTTTTTACAATATTCGCCATATTTCGCATATTTTCGATTTTCACGAAAAGATATTTTAAGAAAAGATGTTTCAAGTGTAACCTTTTTTTTATTTTTTTTAAAAAGCATCCTTTTTATGCAATATTTTTGGAAAATATACTTAATAATTGATATTTCAAAAACGATATCCTATGATATAAATTGTATATTTTTATACATTATTATATTTACATTTTTTTTATACATATACATTTTTTGTAAGCGGATGTGTCTCTAAGATTTCAAGATGACTTTTATTTTTCTAATTAAATAAAATAATGATTTTTTAATATATGTAATATAATCCTTCGAATTATTCTGTATATAAAAGTATTGAAGCAGAATTGTCGCCGAATCAATAGTTTATCACCTGTTTTATATCTTATTCTGGCATATTTTAATAAAGTATAAAATATTCTAAAATAAAATAAAAAATATACCATCTCATAAACTATTCATTTTTTGTAGCATTCTTAAGGAAGTAAAATATAATCTATTTTTGTAAACTATCAATTTTTTGAAATTTTTTACATTTACTTTAATATTTTTTTATCCAAAATAACTCAGGAAATTATATTACATAATAACAAATATACGATCTCATTTAAAAAATCAAAAAACCCTACTTTATATTTTAGTTTATTCTCATATATTTTGATATAGAAATAGAATATAAAATATAATCCACATAGAACATAACCTCCAATGGACGTCCATTAGCCTCCATTGAATCTCTATGACTCCATTAAACTTCCATCGAACATCTATCTCCACGATGGAAGTCAGACGTCCATTAGAGGTCCAACGAACCTCCACGATGGTGCTCTAGAATTCTACTATGGATATCCATTAGCCGTCCAGCGGACCTCCATGATGGATAGTGCTCGAGGATTCCACGTTTATTAGCCGTCCAGCCAAATTTCATGGTGGACGATTCCCTAGGATTCCACCGTGAACATCCATTGGCCGTCCAGCGAACCTTCACAGTCCCACACGAAACGTGACATCCATTAGAGATCCACATAACCTCCACGGCCTCCATGCGATATCTATCTCCATGGTGAAAGTCAAAAATCTCTAATGGAAATCTATACTATCTCCATGATGGACTATCTAATGAAGCTCTACCAAACCTCCATTAGACGTCTCATGGAGGTTGTATGGATGAATTACAGATGTTTCATGAAACTTTTATGAGTTCTTATACAGAGCTTAATCGAAGGTTTTAGATCTTTTGTAGATAATTACTTTATGATAAAAATTAAGAATATATACTTATAAATAAATTACAAATTTATTGCATATATCTTATTTACTCGTATTTGATTGTATATAAATGATTATACCAAACACAAGAAAACATATATTGTCAAATAAGAGAAATATCTCACGTATTTAATACGATCAATAAATATATAAATGAGTAAATAGAATATATACGTAAATTTATTAGCAGTACTCACATGGAACATGATATTAAAAATCCATATAACATATAATCTTCACACCTTTATATATAATTAAATTATCTACAAAAATTACACACGCTATCAGGACATTGACATTGAGACTATTTGAATTTTATGACAATGTGATAACATTCACTGATCGTAGATCTGTCATATTTTTATATTAAAATTCTAAGTTTAATTATATTATTATTCTAGTATCTCAGTCTAGTATTATTACTCTAGTTTCAGCCGATCACAGAGGTAAAACGAGCTCAATCATGTATACTACATGGATGAGTGATATTCGGAAAAATTATGTGACGTTACTGACATTACAAGATAAAAAAGATTTCATTAGTTCCGTTGCACGTTACGTATGTATGTGCGCTTCGTTTCTTCAAACAAATATTTTTGTTCAATATCATAAAAATTTTTTTTATTAAATTTTTCTGTAGAGGTCTTCTGTTGGGTTCATGGACGTCTAATAGAGATTATAAACCTCCATAGTGGATCTCTAAAGGACATCTATTAGAGGTTTTTGTTCCGTGTCGTCTACCAAGACTCCATGAACTCTCTATTAGTGATCCATTTAATGTCTAACAGACGTCTATGAAAGATGTCTCATAGACTTCCACAAAGCGAAACTATGGATTTCTTATGGATGTGTATTGGAAATCTAATGGTCGTCTACTGGAAGTTCCGAATATCCATGATCGACGTCTACTGGAAGGTTTTGTTCTATGTGGGAAACTACCTCATTCTAGCTATTCATTTTTTTATAATAACCTTAATACTTTAATGCAGAATTTTAAAATAATGAGACGAATCGATTGGTGTAAAGAAGAGTTTAAAATGTATGGATAGTATATCCAAGTGAACTGAGGCGGTATTTTCAGACAAAAGTTATGAGATTTTAAGGAGACTTTATGATTATAATATTGATTCATCCTTAAATGGTATTGAGATTTTTATAGTTGTTATTTTTTTAAATAGAATTTTATACTTTTTGTTATGTAATATGTCATATTCTAACATAAAACAAAATATCCCGTAAATTATTTATTTCTTGGTAAATGTATTTTAATACTTTATTGCACAGAATATTGAGATGAGTGAATTAAGTACAAAAACCCCCCAGCATCATTTCGTTATTCCACTCTCTGGACGAAAGCTGACCGACTGCCCATCGGCTTAAAGGCGCAAAAAGCGCCGATAAACTGTCGATTATTAAGATATCACGGCCTACAGGCTGTATGGGGAATCTACGCTATTTAGCGCGACGCGGCGGAAATACCCAAGCGCGCCCGAAAAAGCCCGAACGCGCAGTTCGAATTGTCATCCGAGTGACAAACAACTTATTTATTTTTAATATAATAAGTTGGGGAATAAAATAATATCCGCGGATCAGTCCGAAATTCCGAAAGCGACCGAATTATCGATCAGCGGAGTATAAAAAGCCCGATCCGATAATAGAATAGATTCTTGAAATCATCCGCCGGGCTCGCATTAGCGAAACTTCGATTCCGACAAAGAATCCGAGAAGAGTACGCGGTTCTAGCCAGGAGTTACTGGCCAGAGCCGATCTTTGTCTCCTGTCTGATCCGCCGAATTCGCTTGTCGAAAACACTCGAGGTAGCGTGTTCGCTGTCTCAGCCAGGAGTACTGGCTTACTGGCGCCGGTCAAGTATTTCCTCCGTCACCCAATTTAACACAACGAACGGCAATCGCCACGCTAGGTGTTTCTGGTCGTTGTGCCCCGTGGCCGAACACGCCGGTACGCTCGTCGCCGTGAATGGCTTCTGCCGTTCTTTTCTCCGAAAATCAATTCGCTGTCCGCGCTCGCGACGCTTCAATTCAAACGCGCTCGCGATGTTTCAATTCTCGACCGCGCTCACGACATTCTGATTCTCGACCGCGCCCGCTGTAAATAGTCGCATCCATTCCGCCGTAAAATAACCGCGCCCGTATCGACTACTCTATACCATTGTTGTAAATACTCGCGTAATAAACCATTATAATTCTTGCGTCACGCACGAACTCGCTACGCATCGCTAATCCGCAAAAGTTCACATTAATTATCTTTGTTTTTTTGTAAAATATACTGCAATCATTGTCATCACGATTGATCATCTAAAATTGTCATCGGAATTATTTACTTAAATAAATAATTAATAGTGAGAATATTATATTCGTCTTTTGCACCCCGAACCCGAACAAACCGACGAGCGTATCCGCGTATATAAAAAAAACTTAACCGCCGGCGGCCGTTTTAATTCTACTCATTCGGAAATGTGAATTGACTCTGAATTGACTTCTTGAATAGTCACGTATTGTCGAAACAACATAATTTTTTTATTTTAGTAACCAATCTTATATTTTTCCGACTATGAATCTATGCTTCGAACGCGTTAGTTTCTTGAATACATTCGTTAGGTTCTTTGATTTATCATCAATTTCCTCTTCATGATTCAATCTTTTAATAGTTGATCTTAATAAATTATGTCCAGCTATTACACTACTTGTAATAATAATATTTTGTCGACGGCGTTCGTCCTCCATTTTTACAATATAAGAATTAATGAGAACACTCATTAATTCACACACAACCTGTTCGGGAACACTCAATACCCGAGGGCATACGATACCTCCCAGCATACTCCCGATACTATTTTCACACTCAACTGAAATCATCAAAGCACACCAACGAGTGACGAACGCAGCCCTTGTCGATCGTAAGAGTCTCGGAGCGTTAGCGATCTCTCGCTGGCTCAATGAACGTCTGAGCTTGTGTTTCGGAGCGTTCTATATGCTAAGCTGGACGAGTGCCGAATGTGTCTCGGTGGTCGCATGCCTTTAAATACATTGTCCGGCCGAAGTTTAACTGCGCGAAAACAATTGACTTTGGCGCCTAGCGGCAGGTGTTGAAATCACTTGCGTAGATGGGCCAGCGTCGGGATTCGCGGATGCGTTATGCAGCGGCGTAGTGGAGCTTGCGCCGCGTGGGGCTTGCGAGAATGTTAGATGCAGTAATGCTACAATATAAATAAAATTCTACATAGTATATCAAATCTTTTTAACGTACAATTTTTAAAAATATAGAATCATTTAGATGAAAATAAATTATAATTATAATTCGTTAAAATATTTATAGCTTTATTATGCGATTTTAAATATTTGCGAAAGTTAATAGATGTATATATAATATTTTTTGTGCAGGAACGTTTACTACTACATTAACAACTACAACGAAGCTACATCGAAAGATGGAAATCCAAACTTTAGACAAATCAGAATCTACTAGCAAGTCAGAATCTAATAACAGAGCTGGTAAGATTTGAATTGTTATCCAGATATTATCAATTTACCGTACACATATGTAATGTATGTCATAAATATTTTTTAAAAATATGAAAATTTAGAAAATTTTATGAATAAAATTTAAAAATCAATTAATTAATTCAAAAAATGAATATTTTAAATAATACATTGGTATCAGCCGAGCAAATATTAATAAACAACATTGAGTTGCATAGCCAATTTCTTGGTAAGCAGGATCTTGGTAACTAAATCTTTGTATGATTCTTACGCGTCGAAAGAGACGGTCTCATTATTTATCTAAATGTACATCACGCATACCTGCTATGGGATACACGCGATAAACATATGCTCCGTGGAATTCGCGACGTGGCTCACCTTTACGATCCTCGAAATTAGGAGTGAGCATTGTTCGTCACGCATGACTCACGTTCGCTTCTCGCTCCCAATCGACATGGATCGCTAGACATAGTTCGATAACGGAAAATAATTTTCCATTCCGGCATCGCCTTTACGTTTTGTATTCCGAACAAAATTAGTGATCGTTGCCGCATTTGCCGTGAAAAGTGAAGTGATCTCGTGTAAAATGTACATGAAGACCGACCAAGAAAAATAACTTAAAGCGATCTCGTAAGATTTTCGTTGCTGTGTTCTCGAAGATCTCCGTTAATTAACGCGAGAAGATTTCCGTTGTGTCGTGCGCGAGCCGCCTTGTATTTTGATATCTGAAACTAGCGACAGCCATACTGCTCTCCTTGACCTTTACTTGTATGCGTGGTCAATAAACCATAATTTTGTAAAATAAAACGGAATTGTTCGATAATGACCTTCCCGCCTTGGTACACGGCTCCTTTATATAAGGTGGAACTAGCCACCCGCGAACAATATTTAAACTTTTCTATTTATTTATATATATATATGATTAAATATGTTTAGATGATGTTTAAAAATGAAAATATTGAATCATATTACTTAATCAAGCATGTGCATCTAGTACAAGCATTGTATTTAATGGTATACTTAATCGTACATGATCCACTTTAATCTTGAATAATAGTTTTATTAAAATTATCTTAAAATGATACTGTTACGTCCAACCCGAGGTAAATATATTTTTATATATATTTTTTCTTAATGGATGGGGCTTGGAAGGACGCTCCAAATACCCTCTCGCAGGTGGCCGCGCTGAGGCGTCCCTAGTCGGACACACCGTGCAGAGCCACGAGTGCGAGTCAACGTCTTGGAAAAGACGCTATGACTTCGACTGCGTGACGTGCGTCCGTCGGTCCGTAATTTAGGCAAGAGAATTTAATCTCTTTTGCCAGGGATAGGACCATGCGCGAATCTTGGGATGACGAGGAATGAAAGAGGGAGTGAATAACCGAACGATAAATAGTTTAAATTTTACATATAATTAACAATTTTAAGACGATACAAGATTAATTACGTATCGAGATCGTATACAAGATCGTACATTAGCTACAAGATCGTATCATATATTTTTTCGCTTCGTTGGAATATATTTATTGACGATATTTTTATAAAAATATAAAACAGGAAGGGTGTTACGCACAGAAATTCGTGTGTTCTAGAAATCGACGGGTGTATTGTTTGGTTTATCTGTGTATAATTCTATTAATCTATTAGTTTATTTTAAAATGTATGTTGTTGACTGTGTGTGTTTTGAGAGGAGGTCGGGTTTTCGCTAGTGAGATCCACGAGAGGAGGGGAAGGAGTCCGTAATTCACAGAAATCGCCCAAGGATTTCAGGGAATCTGAGTATGCCTGGAGGTGGCGCTCTGGGAAGAGTACACTGAAATCTGGGGGTGATTCAGATTCAGTTTGGTCTTCAGGTCTGATCGGGGAATAGGATGGAGGAGAAATGGGTGAATAATAATTGGGTCTCCTGCTGGAACAACTCGTGGTTTCTTGATGTATTAAAACCTCGGATGTCCCAGGCAAAGGATAGCTTCTCGTCTGGCGAGCTCGCTTGTTCCGACGGTAACGGAGCCTCTTCAGGGCTCGCCTCCGTCTTTGAGCGTCGGAGAGTGTGGATGATCCAGCTTTCACTAAAAAGGAATGGATTTGGAATATGAAAGAGATGTTGTTAGTCGCGAACCTTAAGGCTATCTCTGAAATATTTCAGGAAACCGAGAGATCCGAGAGGAAAGAAATGAAAAAAGGGAAAAAGAAAATCGTAAGAGAGGAGAGAAAAGCCAAAAGAATAGATTTCCCGAGCTAGTCGACAGCCATGAACCTGCTGAGTGCTCCGCAACGCAGAGGGAGCCCGAGAGGTTCGACGGCTGAAGCCAACAGGGAAGAAGCAGGTTTTTGCCAAACTATTCGGCAGCCATGAACCTGCTGAGTGCTCCGCAACGCATAGGGAGCCCGAGAGGTTCGACAGCTGAAGCAAGGAAAGAAAGAGAAAAGAAAAAGAAAAAGGGAGTAGACGTGTAAGGAGAACGGCAGAGGATAGAAAGGATGAATGAGGAAGTATAAGGAGAAGAGACCCGAAAATTATTACTAAGAGAATTTTTATGTGTAATTAAACTTACTTTTATTCTGTAGAGTTGAGATCTGCGAGATGAAAGCGGTAATAGTGTCGTTAGGAAACTTGATCGCTCGTTCTTGTTGGTTGTTTTCAACTGACACTGACTAAATTATTGATAACTTGAATTATCGACAAACTGGTAAAACGAAATGTTCCGACCGTGTAAAGAAATGGGACGTTGCAGAGAGAGTGCGTTCCGTGCCTTTAAGGGTACTATATATATATATATATGATTTCGTTGAGGAAAACACGTATTGTTTTTCCGTGATTAGGATAATAGGGATTATCCGTCTAGCCAAATTCTTAGTAATCGACTCTCGGAAGGGATTAGCGGCGTAGCCGTCGCGACCGTAACACAACATGTGTCGTTCGTTTATCTGCTTAATTAAATTCTAATAACTGATATCCGAAAGAGCAGACTCGCGCAGTCATCAAGATGTAACGTCGGTGTACTTCAGCGATTGAGATAATAGGGATTATCCGCTTAGCCGAATTCTAGAAACCGACCTCCGGAAGAGATCAGTTGTGTGACCGTCACGATCTAACAGAGTAACAAAGCATGCGTCACTCGTTTATCTGCTTAATTAAATTCTAATAACAGATACCCGAAAGAGAAGAATCGTGCAGTCGTCACGACGTAACAATACATATAAAAAAATGATGAGATGTATCTATTATATAACATATGAATACATGTATATATATGTATGAATACATGTATATATGTATATTGTAATATATCGTATATATATATATATATATATATATATACGAGAGTAGTCTAAAAAGTTTTGAGCCTTAACATGAAGATGACGTTACTCGTCAAAACCATTCTAGTACTACAATAGTATATGCTTTGAAAAACTTTTGTGAAAATTTCAGCCATTTTGGACGCTCAGTTGTTGTTTGACAGTCGTTTGTGTCAGTCGATGTCAGTGTTTTTGTAAAAATGGAAAAAATTGAATATCGTGCCGTGATTAAATTCTTACATTTAAAAGGCAATACGCCTGCGCAAATTAAAATCGAGTTGGACGCTGTTTACGGGGATTCTGCCCCATCATTTGCCATCGTAAAAAAATGGGCAGCTGAATTTAAACATGATCGTACCAGCTTGGCTGATGATGAACGTTCGGGACGGCCAAAAATTGCGACCGTTGATAACATCGAAAATGTTCACTAAATGGTACTAGACGACCGTCGAATCAAGGTTAGAGAGATAGTAGAGGCTATGGGCATATCGAAAGAACGCGTTTGTCATATATTGACTGAAGAATTAGATATGCGCAAGCTATCCGCGCGTTGAGTGCCGCGCTTGCTCACTTTGGACCAAAAATGAATTCGAATAAACATTTCCAAGGTCCTGTTGGAGCGGTTCAAGCGAAACGAGTCACCGGACGTAACATTATTATTAATTATTATATATATATATATATATATATATATATATAATAAGGAGTTATATATATATATATATATATATATATATATATATATATATATATATAGAGCTAAAATAATATTTGACAGCTATATGTCGAACGCAAAGAAACCCTTAGTGTACTGGCGACGACGGAAAATCATAAATTGTCAAGTAAGTATCTGTTTTCTTTTATGGCAGGCTCCGTACTCGAATAGCCACCTTCGTGGCATCGGTTATTTAATCCGCCAACCATTCATTCGGCCACAAATATTTAGATAATATCATATGTTGATAAAGGCTCATATATATATATATATATATATATATATTTCTAACTGCTTCAAGATTATAAAAAAATATAATTTTATTATATGTATATATATATATATATATATATATATATATATATAAAATAAAATTATATTTTTTTAATATTACATATGCCAGCCATTTTATATACATATATATATATATATATATATATATATGTATATAAAAAATATTTAGATAATATCATATGTTGATAAAGGCTCATATATATATATATATATATATATATATATATATATATATATATTTCTAACTGCTTCAAGATTATAAAAAAATATAATTTTATTATATGTATATATATATATATATATATATATAAAATAAAATTATATTTTTTTAATATTATATATGCCAGCCATTTTCAGTTGGAGCTTGAAAACACACTGCAACTGCATTCCGTTTTATAATCTTGAAGCAGAGAAAGCGTATAAAACTAAAATGGAACGATAACCGTACACTTCCATTGCGTCATGGCATGAGTACTCGGAGTGAATAAAGGAACGCACCCTAGAAATAGGAAAGGAATTTGGTGGTGAAGTATCGATACGGAGCGGGAATGGTTTCGTCGCTTATAAACGCGGTCGTGACGTAGGGAGCATATATGCTCGAAGGTACGGTGCGACGCGTTAGCGCTCGGTGACACGGCGCGTGGTGAGGGAATATCATGAAAACATTCGTGTATTCGCGGTATTTCCATGCTATTACTCCGAATTTTCGGAGTTCGCGAACTGATATAAGATTAAAAAATAAGCGTAAACGTCTTTCTGCGGCCATTGCCGCATTCTGCCTGATGGTCGCCGGAATGGTCGGTCGGGGGAAAATTCGAATCGGGAACAGAGCAGAGGGATGCGCTCCGTTACATGTCTATCTTTATTATTCAAACTTTTTTTAAGACTGTCTTTTTATTACTTAATGTAAATAAGATTTTTATTATCATTTAATTTTTAGTATTTAATTCTTATTTCTTAAGCTAACAATTTTCAAATTTCTATTTTTTTTTACTATTTGTGCCTTTTTCAGCATTATAACCTTTATTATTTTAAATTTTTTAAACTTTTTTTTTATTTTGACTTAGACTAACTTTTGGCAGCAGTTAGGAATCTTTAAAAAAAATATTTTTTATTTAATTGTTTTTATAACCTGTATTTTATCAAAAAATTTTGCAGACAAAGATTGTATGGTTTCGAACCGTAAAATGTCATCGATTTGACCATGAATAATCACGTTTGAAAGTCTCACGAAGATCACCTTCAATATTTTAAAAACATTATTTCTCATTGCACATTTTTATATACAGGGTGTCCCATAGCACTGTCATCATCGCTCATGAGAAGGTAGACGGGAGTGAGAAAAATGTCTTATACCATTTTGCAATATTCGCAATAATTTTTAAGTTATTAAATATTAAATTTGTACAAATAAGAGTGCGCTGGAAGAAAGCACTCCGTCCGCCTAACCCGTAGGATGAATAGGAAGCGTGAGCGGCGGCTACTATCTTTCCCCTCGCCGCCGCATGCTCCGCCCATCGCCGAGCGCCGCATTGTCGTCACACTGGGCCTATGGTCAGGCGGGGGAACGCTTTTTTCTCGCGCGCTCTTATTTGTGCAACTTTAATATTTAATAACTCGAAAATTATTGCGAATATCGCAAAATGATATAAGACGTTTTGATTTATCTTGCTCCCGTTTACCTTCTCACGAGCGATGATGTGCTATAGGACATTTTGTATATGTATATATTACATTGTATATTTATTGTATATTTGTTTATTATCTACGTCAACTGAAGAAAAACGATTGTTCTAAACAGATCTAAATATTGCGATAAATATTATCACATGCTTCAATGATCGAAAAGATAAGATATCTAGCCGGTAAGTAAAGGATCCAGGTATGATTCTTGACTGATGTGATGTTTTTCGCAACATAATAAAAACTTATGATTAATTCAAGACCGGGCTTCCGCCCTGACATACACCATTCCTTCTTACTTTGATTATGTAGATAATGAGTACTAGTCTCTTGATGCCGTTTCTTTATTCACCAAAGTTCCTCTGGATTTATTAATTGACAGCATCACTAAACGCTAAGAAGACATCTCGATAAATTATGCCATCCTTAAGAATAAATTCTTATATGCAGTCATTTGTTCTTAACTCAACTTTTTTCACTTTTGATAAAATTTATAAATAAACGTTTAGAACATCCATGGGGGTTCCCCATTATCACCGATTATGATCGATTTAGTATTAAGACGTTTGGAGGAGAGAGTTCTTAAGAATATTGATATATCTTTACTATTTTTTCATAAATACGTCGACATTACAATAGCTATTCTTTCTGACTGATAAAGTTCTTGAAAAGTTTAATTCTTATCATTCTAAACTACAATTTATAACTAAGATAATTTGCTCTATAATATAAGTTGAATGATATAAGTTTGAATTTTTTTTATTCGAGAATTATTAATTATATTGTAGGATTTGATTGGTTTTACATTCTCGGGAATCTTAACTTTTACATTCTTTTACGTACTTTTGTTCAAAAAAGAACCTATTGCTGTATTCATCAATAAAGCGTTCTTATTATCTCATCCAAAATACCATGAGAAAAACTTAAATTTAGTGATCACCATCTTATTAATGAATGATTATCTTCTCAACTTTATTTTTCATAGGATTTATTCAAGATTGAAATTCTTTTTTACGAGGTGACACAAACAAAATGACCCTAATAACTTAAAATACTTCTTTGCACACCTTGCGGAAAACAAAATAGTTTACACTACCTTTTCCTTCGAGAACTTATAACAAATTCGAAAAATTATTGATTTTGACACTAAACGTGCATTTTTTTGTATGAATAAATTGAGAGATTTTGATCAGAGTTCATAAGGATGTTCTTTCGGCATATTCTAAAAGAAATGTAGTTTATAAGATTTACTGTAAGAATTGCGATGCGTGCTATATTGGACAAACTATAAAACCATTAATAACAAAATTAAATGGACATCAGAATCATATTCGTAGAAATATTAAAATTCGATTACCGAATAGAATAAGTTACAATAACCGAATAGAATAAGTTACAATCGTTAATCTGCCTGATATAATATTAAGATTTTAGATTATAAATGTAATTACGAAAGCGATTGATTTCTGAAATGCTTTTCATTAAAAACAAAATAATAGCTTGAATTCACGGTCTGATACTGAATATTTACATCACGCATATGTTTCTGTCTTAAACAAATTATAAACTTGTTTTTGATTGTTTCTTGTCAACTTTAAAAATCATTATTGCTCTCAGTTATTGCCTTGAACTGGAAACATAAGACTCTCATTATTATGTACTATGAGATTACTATAATGAGATTTATATTTTGTTTTTTGATGTTTTTTTTCTTTTTATTGTGACCTATGTGATTCATTTGGTGAGTGAGAAGCATTATATTCTATTTTTTCTTTTTTATTTCGTACGATTTGAATGTGTCATTTCATATTGAAAATTTATTTAATAATTAATAATTATTTCATCAATCGATGTGAGGGACATATTATCATTATTCATTATACTTGAACTCAACGATTGAGTTCAAGGATATATCTTAACATTTTTGTACCAAAAATGATTTAAATTCGAAACATTTGTCTTTTTTTATTAATAAACATTAATAATAAACGTTGTTTTTAACATTTTTTTTATTAATAAACGTTAGTTAAGATTAAATAATTATGCATTGTATTAATATAATTATGCATTGTTAAAGCGCTGATTCTTATTAGCCACATTAATATTCACATGTTTATTAGTTCCTTATTCTTTATCATTAATGAATGAACGCTATTAACAATAAAATCTTCCAATATATTTTTATTGATTGTACTAATTTTTATTCATAAAAAATTCCATGACTTCACCTGACTTCATTTTGCACAATTTATAAATGCGCGGTCTTCATTACTCGAGAAAATAAAAAGTTTGAAATATCTTATCATTTTTATTGCGTTTCATATCTTTTCTTGAAGATGCGCTTCGTTATACTGATGTAAGTGATATCATTCGCATTATATTCAGCATTTCGATTTACTTTCTCTTGTTGTTCTCTTGTCGCTCTATATTTTCATGTGCTTTTTTTCTAATGATTGTCAGTTACATTTTAGTAGTGACGGGTGTGACTGTAAGCACAATATTCTATTAAACATTCATACAGCTTCGCATATTTGTACGCGTAAAATATTGCTACAGTTATTTTTTCCATTGTAGCGCTCAACGATAATTGCTTCGATATTTGCATTGTAAATTATTCGAAAACGAATATAATAATATCTTCTTTTAGAAAATAGTTGCATCGGTTGTATGATGAATTCTTTGCCTTTGTGCAATTATAAGTATACGTATTTGTTCTTCATTTGTCAAGAGAATATTTTAAAAAACTTTTATCACACAATTATGTTATCTTGCAACGGTTTTCCTCAGGCATATTTACTAACATAAGTCCTTGATGTTACTTAGTAAAGACCTTAATGTAATCTATATTATGTTATGCATTGTTTAGCATTGTTTACCATCCGTTCGCTGTCTAAGCGTGTCCGATCAACAATTCATTTGAATATATTTGAATATTTGAATAAGGCGTTTTACGCCATTTTAATCGTTTAATTAGTTTCGCAATTAAATTGCGAAACGGCCTGCATGCCGTTATGTGGGATACGTTCTGTGCTGCCGATCTCAGCCAAACATCGCTAAGCGTCCAAAAACGAGATGAGAGCGATTATCAATTTCGGCCGAATAACGTCGAATCCTACCAGAGATAAAAAGAACGCCTTATTTAGTTAGAGTTGTGGCGGCGACTTAATTACTGCTATGCCGAATCCGCTCGAAAATCAGATGATATAAAAAGTCGTTTTCCGCTCTGAAAAATCAGATCTCTTGCGGATCACGAGTTGATCCGATACTCTTGTCTGATCGATTCACCAAGAAAATCGTGAGAGAAATCCGCCTGGGCATTACCGAGAGTCGAGTCATTCTAGATATACCTCTATTTCTCGTAACTGCGAAGAATATCATTGAGGATGTTTCTCGTCAGATTTACCGGCATTCGATTGCTCTTACGACTCTTCTCACTAAAAAAATCTGATAAGCACATCGTTGAGGTGAGGAAAACTCGCTTCCACCGAGTACTGGCCGGTTGTGCTTCCGATATTCTTTGATAAATTGCATTTGAGAAACTGGGTGCATTGCAAATTAATTGAAAGCATTCGTCTTTTTTATCGGTCATTAATACGCGCTGCATCGTATATATAAGTATATATAAGTATATCTACATATATCAGTAATCCATATTCGATCGATCGCAAAGTCGCCTGTTCGCGAATCGTGTGCGCCAACAATGACCATCGACTGATTTACGACCGTCATTGCTAACTAGAAAAACTCGCGACGAGATTTGATCGCCCTGTCGCTAGGCTGAAAAAACTATATATTATCATATATATCGCGGTCAGTTGTATCCGCCCGATAACTATTTAGTGATCTCATCGAACCGCGATGCCTAGTCCGCGCGAAATAATTCGCGAACACTGCGAAACTTAAATCAATATTATACATGTATGCCGGCATAATACCATATAACTTACACTTAACATCCACAATAGGATCTTGTAAATGACATCTTTAGCTTATAATAAATTGTTATTTATTTGTTCGGATGGCACCCGATTGCCTACGTTGTCGATTGGACAATTTAAAATAAAATTATTTGATTGGTTGATTCAATGGAAAATCCCCAGGCATCGATCGCTGTAAATGACTGTGTCCAATTGCAATGTGATTAAACGGAACGGTCCCTATTTGTTCAAATTTAAATCAATCTCAATAATTATTACCAAGAGACCCGTTAACATCTGGCGAGTTAATTCCGCGCAGATTAAATAAATCTCTCTTTTTTTATAATTTATGATTTATAAAGTTTATTTATATTTATTAATTTTTTTATTAATTTTGCTTTACGAAAGATATTTTTCAAAGATCAGTCAAGAAATAAACGCAGTAAATGCTTTTAAAGAAAAAGTTACTTCTTGTTATATAAAACTAGAAAAGTTACGTTGGCCTCTTCTGACAACGACGCGAATAATTCTTAATCTTAAAATTTATATATTTGCATTGTAGTATGCTGTTTGTAGGGTACACAAGAAAGACAAAAAGATGAAAACTTTATTAAATAAATTCGATTTTCAATTATTCATTGATCTAATTAGAACTATCGGTTCAGTCATTGATATGATACTGTAGGCTGGTTTTATATCGAAGTTTCGCCATATATATATATATATATATATATATATATATATAAAATTACATTCCGCCATATATTATCACAAGTCCATTCCACATGACTTCGTTATGTGTAAATTTAGCGACGAGATACTATCCGTATCTTCTGACATTTTCAAGTCAAATAGTTTTAAAAATTGAGTTATAATAAATAATTTTTTAAAATTACAGATAACTTTGCTGGCTGTGTGTTAATTAATCTTCCATTGTTATCAATACAATTGGCTGTTACTTACGTATTTCATCATTAGCACATGAAGGTAAGTTTGAATAATGTTAATAAATTATTCATAATTACATAATTAAATGTATTGATTCCCTTTAGAATTACAAAAACAATTCCATTACAATTACCAATTGTAAATTACAATTATTGTCCTTACAATCATCGCTCGCCTTACAAATTAAACACCTGATTTCTTGTCTACTCTAACTTAACTCACAATCTATTCCATACACACACACACACACACACACACACACACACACACACACACACACACACACACACACACACACACACACACACACACACACACACACACACACACGCCGCTGTCCTTACAATCTAATCTGCCAGGATTTCCGCTTTCGGTTTTCTTAGTGTACACCCTCATCCATTCATTCAATCTGTCACATCTTTCTTCCTCCTCTCTCTCCTCTTCTCCCTTTCCCCTCCCTTCCTCCCTTTCTCCCTTATTCCCTCCTTCCCTCTCCCATCCCCACTGCCCACTCTATCCCCTCTCTGTCTCCAGCTTCCTCAGTCATTCTTTTCTCTCCCCTCTTATCCCTAGAACCACTCTCATCATCTCCTGTCATTTCTTCCCTTTCCTCTATCTAATACACTCTTTCCAACTATGTTACCACGTTTCCTTTCCATTACCACATACCCTACATCTTCTCTACTCTTCGTCCATCCCATACCTATTCTCCCTTATTCTCCCAATCTCAACTTTGCTACCCTCTGCCATCTACCCTCTGCCTCTCTCCTCTCATCCTGCTTCAGATATTCCAGACTCCCTTTTTATCCATTTACATAACCCATTGTACCTTGATTCCTTTATCCACTCCTATCTTTTTTTTTTTTGCAGTTCCTTATTTCTTTTTATTAAATCTTCTTTTTACTAAATATATCCCCTCCTCTTCTATTCACTCTTAATCCATTCCTCTATCCACAAAGTATTCCTTTCTTTCCTCTTTTCACTTCGATAGTGCATCCATCGAGAGAATAGGACCATCGTCTCTCTGGAATACCGGTCGTAGGAATTCGAGAGAATATATGTATATATGTATATTGGAATATTGTAATATACGTATATATGTGTATTATTATGTTGTTATGTATCATGTGTATCAACGTGTTATTCTAAACACGTTATTTGTGATAAATATCATCACATGTCTCGGTAGTCGAAAAGATAAGATGCCTGCCCGGTAAGCAGGAGATTCAGGTTTGATTTCTGACTGAGGTGTTATTTTTTCACAAAATAATTACGAGTTTTCACGACTGGTTCGTGATCGGGCTCCGCCGTGACGCACACCCTCCTTTCTTATTTCTCCCTTTTTTTCCTCTCTCTTTCCTTTATCTCCTCCCAGCATCTCCTTACCAATTCATTTCCCATCCCTTCCTCCAACCTTCTTTTAAAATTTAACATCCTCCTTTCAGCTCCTTTCCTTTAACTTCCTTCTCTGTAATTCTTCTCTAATCATGTATCTCGATGCACTCCAATCCACCCCTAGACTCACCTCAGATACTTTTTCTGTAATCTCTCCACTACTTCCCTCTCTCTCCATCTCCAAATTTCTATTCCATACTCCACTATCGATCATACCAATGCATTGAACAACCAAAGTCTTCTTCTTTACTTTCTTCTAAACTTTCTTTTTCCAATCCCCCATAACTTCCCCATCATCGCCGTCTTCCTTTCCCTTAAATGTGCTTCTTACTCTCTCCATTGTTTTTCATGCATTGTGTATTCTAGATAGGTGTATTCCTTCGCCTTCTCTAGCGTTCCTCCTTTCCAATTTATCTCCAATTTATCTTTTTTTTCCTCCAACCTTCCTTTTCTAAGTGTCACAATTCTTGTCTTGCCCATGATTAGCTGTAATCCTTTTTTATCCAAATATCTCTCTAACCTTGCCAACATGCTCCTTATTCCATCCTCCTCCTCCTCCGCTAAAAGCACCTATCATCGCATATGACAGAGAATACACCTTCCCTGTATTCTTCACTATAATTCCTTCATTCCACTCTTCAGTTCATCCTTCGCTATTCCAGATCTTATCACACATTCTTCAAATCCCATTCCTTCATCTGCTCTCCTCTATATTTCCAAACTTTCGCCAGCACCCTATTTATTCCAACCGTCTTTTTATCTTTCATCCCTCTGAGTACTTCCTTTATTTCCTCTCTTGTCTCCCTTCCTGATCCTTCCTATTTCCCTGATCATCCTTTTACTTACTTCTCCCAACATATCTTTAAAATAGCTGTCTCACTCTTTCACCTGAATTCCTTCGTTCCCTCTTCTCTTTTCCCTCCTCTCCCTACTCACTATTTCCCAAACTTGACTCTCCGTTCTTATATTTTGCACTCTTTCTTCCATTTATTATTCTCCTTTCTTCTTCTCTAACATTCCTATATGTCAACCTCTTCCTTCTATACGTTTGCCCATCATTTTCGCTTCTCTTCCATGTCCTCAAAGCTCTCCTAACCTTCTTTTTTCTCTCTACACATTTATTGCACTAGCTTCTTTTTATTCTCTCCTTCTTCGCTCTGCTATCTTTTTCTAACATTCCCTTAATCCTTCTCTTCGTCTCCTTCCATATCTCTTCCACTTCATCGCCTCCCATTCTCAATTCTCCCAAAGTTTCTCTGAATTCTTCTCTGCTTTCTAACGTCCAGGCCCATTTCCTTACTCCTCTGCCCCTCCTTCCTCTCCTTCCTCTTGTTCTTCTTCTTTATCCACATCATCAGCAGCTGTTGGAATCTATATAGTCCTCGATCTCCATCTTTTTTATCCTCTCCTTCGTTTTCATACTCTCTATCACGTAATCAATGACTAATTCCCCCCTACCTGCCGTATACGTCCAATCTCCATTTCTTATCTCCTTCCACAGGCCCGTTAAATATTGTCCTATTTCCTCCAATTTCCTAAGCAGCACCTTACCCTCTCCATTTATCTTGTCCTTGAATTTCCTTTCCCCTCCTCTCTTTTCCCAACTTCGCCCATTCACTCTCCCGTTTTCCTCTCCCGTTCTGGCATTAAAGTTTCCTCCTATTATAGTTCTTATTCCCTCCTTTCTTTTCTCCATCCACTTCCTCACATCTTCTAACTTTCTATCCATATCCCCATTTACATACATTTCCACCACCTCCCAATTCTTCCAATTCTACTTCAATTGTTATTAAACCATTCTCTCCCTTCTCCTCTTCTACCTTCCAATTAATTTTTCGTCTCACTCCTATCAGCATTCTTTCCATCGCTCTCTCTTTCCTACTTTTCCTCTTCGCTACTTGTAGTTCCCATCTATAATCTCTCAGTACGTACTTCTTACATCTTTTCCATCTCTTTTCGTCTATCCAAGTCTCATTAACACAATGTCTCATTTCATTACTTTTATCCAAAAGTCCTTTCCCTCATTAGCGAGCTCCGCCACATTCCAGAACGCTATTTTAAAACTCTTATCACCCTCTTTATATTCTGCTTCCCTACTTCTTCCTACCATTCTCCTTGTTCTCCTTTCTTTCTCCCTCTTTTTTTCTCTTTTCCTCTCTTTCTCCTTTCCCCCCCTATCCCGTCAATCCTTTCCACTTCCCTTCTATTAATTTCCCCCTCCTCTCGTCCCATCATATATATCCACCAATTATACCTCTATCCAAATTCCCTCTGCCCTCACTCTTTTACTCTCCTCATCTTCTTTTTTCTCTTCATAAAATCCCCCACACTGTTCCCCTCACTGTCGTATCTTTCCCTATTATATTTCTCTACCGCTCTCTTTATCTCTATATTATGTACTCTATGCTTGTTGTCTTCTACCTTTCACTGCCTCTACGCGCTTTCTGCGCACTTTACTCTCCGTTCATGCTACACTATTATCACTTTTCTTTGCTCCCTCTTCACTCCTTCACCCCGCCTCCTAACCTCTATCCTATCTCCTTTGCTTTTTTTTCCTCACCGCCCTACTCTTTTCCGCCCTACTCTCCCTTACTTCTATGGTCTCCCTACACTCCACTCTTTATTCTCCACTCTCACTCACTTTCTCTTCTTCACTTCATTCACTTTCGTTCTTCACTCTCTCACTTTATTCTCCTTCGGAAAAATTTACCACTTCGGCTCATCCGATCGGAAACAGAAATCCTATTAATGATTATATAATGATTATGTTGTCTATTATACAAAATAGAGAAAAAATATGGAAACTCTGAAAAATTTCGAAAAATATAAATTTTACAGAAAAGTATTTTTAATAAAAGTTGTAAGGTTTAAAAAATCTACTTACTAATCTTATCAGTTTGGCTTTGGATGGCGTCGCTAAATGAGGTCAACATCACCATGAATATTTTAAATAGAACTCTCTTTTTATTGCACATTCCTGTAGTCTCTAGTCCTTTTCAAAGCACTATAATTTTATTCATTTTGAGTAAGTCGTTTCCAAGTTATCGAGTTTTTTTTTAGTAAGATGCATAAAATCACGAAGATCGAAAGATAATCTAGCCAACTTAGACAGAATTGGAGGATGATCTATCTTTTCAAAGAAAGTTTATAATAAATTTTCAAAGTGTTCACAATTCACAGACAGTATGCTAGTTGATCGTAAAATCCTGAAATATTCTTAATGTAATCCTTGCAAATGAGTGGAGCTTTATCAAGGATGGCGTAGATCACCTACAGTTTGTTGTTTTGTTGTGTAAATTTTATTCATCAGGTAATTCCATAGAAAATAGTCGAGAGGTGAGAGATCTAGTGATCGAGCTAGCTTCTCAATGGGACCTCTTCTTACTATCCATCATTTGATTTAACAAACAAACAACCAAACAATGCATCCTAGAATCATAAACATGTTAAACGCCTCTTGAAAGACTTCATTTAAATAACCAATAATTACAAATTTTTTTCTTCCATAGTACAGCGCAGCACCATTCAGTTGGAACCAAATGTCCTCAATGTTTTCACCAATAATTGCCCTTATCACAGAACTATTTGGTTTCTCAACATATCCTCAACATTTCAATATATTTCAGCATTTAAATTTTCTTCAATAAAGAATAGATCTATCATAGTTGAGTGTTATTTAAAATAACAGTATTATTTAAAAAGTTATTTAAAATATCTGCCCAAACATTTATTTCTGATATTAAGTATGAAATTCTAGTATCCAATGAGAATTTGTATCCGACTAAAATCTACAATAGTATCAATTAACATTACCATTAAGTTCATACGCTTCGTCTAAAAAAATTATGTTGTAAACAAAATCAGGTTCTGCGTCTCTGCTACTCTTTTCATTAATTCATAAAACTGTAAATGTTGATCAAAACCGTATTTATTCAGTTCTTGTACTAGATGAACTCTGTATGGATGGAATTTATTCTATTTTAATATTTTACACACCGACTTATTTGGTCTTGTGCTGTTCTGCGAATGGTAATAATTCTGTATAAAAGATTGTAAAACATTCAATAACTTTTCGGAATTTGTTGCTGTCGTTAATTGGTTTTTCCCTGTTTTTGGACAATTTTTAACATTACCAATTTCTTCGAAACGTCTGATTGTTTTGTGAACCGTAGATTTCGAGATATTTGTATTTTCATTCCGGAATATTGCATTAAAGAATTGCCTAACATCATTGTATGACTTATTTCCCTATCCTTACATCATAAAAAGAGGTATTTGTTGACGTTCAGTAAGGTGTAACATTTTAAAAATAATTAACATACTAGCTAACATTAACAATAAATAGCCGTTGATTTTGAGTAGCCGCGAAAATAATTGATTTTGCTATATAAGAACATGGTCATAGAGTTGCCAGTTGAAAACAATTGACTTTGAATAGCCGTGAAAACTATTAATTTTGAGAAGATCATCCTACCATTTTGCCTTCGTGATCTATACATCTTACAATAAAAAACTGGATAACTTCGAAACAACTTATTCAAAATAAATTAAATAAATTATAATGCTTTGAAAAGGTTTCAATAAGTATAAGAATATGGAATAAAAAATAAGAGTTCTTAAAAAATTCAAGATGATCTTGGCATCCTGATCTGATGACCTGATCTTAGCAATGCTATCCAAGATCAAACCAATGAGGCTGGTAGTAGTAATTCGTTTATTTCATATGCCTTTCGGCCTTTGAAAGGGGGTTTACAAAAATTTATACAATACATAGATTCTTTTACAATTGAAAACAAATATAACATATTTTAACTTTATTTTAACAATACATAAATTCTTTTACAATTGAAAACAAATATAACATATTTTAATCTTATTTTAACTTTATATATTGCCTGTCTTTATACGAATGTCTTTTGAACCACATTTTATCATGTCTTATCACATCTTACAGTTAGCACTGCACCCATTTATTGCATATATTTCAGCAAGCTGATTCTTCTTTTCCTTGTTCTTTCTCTTTTCTTCTACTTATTATTTCTCTCATCCAATCCGTTTCTTCTCCGATATCTTTTAATAACTCGTGTACTGTCCTTGTTGTTTTCTTAATGATTCTATAGTCTGATTAGATGTTCTAATAATTCTTCGGTTTCCATGCATAATCTACATTTTTATCTTCCTCGCTTTTAGAACTTATTTTTTCTTTCTTCATTTCCACATCTGAATCTTGCTATTAATTTTTGGTCTCTTCCTTTATATTGTGCTGTCAGATATATTGTGCTGTCAGATATATTGGCTTGGAGTTGGCACACAGTGCTCTATATCTTTGATTATATCTACTTTTTACTATTCTATCGTATTGTTCTTGTCTTTGCTCTTCTACGTTTACTTCCTTTAGGATTATATCTATTTCTTTTTCTTCATCTCTTGCTTCTTCTATTTGATCGAGTTCTCATCCATTCTTCCTATAATACATTTCTCTTTCCTTTTCCCATCTCGATCTCTTTTCTTCCGTCCTGTTTTTTATTTTGTTCCAATATTTTTTAATTATTTAATTATATTATTTTATTCTTGCTTTCTTTCCTTATTCTTTCTTCATACTTTTGTGCCCTTCTTCCTGCTTCTATTCTCATTTTTTCGGTTTTTATTTCTTCTAATACTATATGCTGATTATAATCTAAACCTAAAATCCATCTTATGTACTTCTCTTGTATTCTTTCTATTTTCTGCTTCTCCAGCCTCATATCTCTGCAGCATATAGTAGAATGCTGCCTATCAGACTTCTGAACAAGACTTCTCAACATTCTTGTTTCTACATTTCCTTTAAATTTTCTTTCCCCAATTCCCCCATACTTGTGCTCGCTATCCTTGTTTTTTTGGCTGTTTCTTTTATGTGTGTTTTCCAACGTCCGTTTTTTTTGGAAGTGGAATCCCAAATATTTGAATTGTTTTACTTCTTCTATTACTTCTTGTTTCCATAACCACTTTACTTTTTTTTTGTTTTCCTCTTCCTCTTTCGAAAATTAGCACATTTGATTTGCTTGCATTCAGTATCAATTCGTTCCTTTCTAAATTTCTAATTTTTCCATTGTTCTCATCATTTCTTTCAGTTCTTCTGGTGATTTTGCTATTAATACAATGTCATCTGCGTATGTGACCAAATTTTTTCTTTGCCTATAATTACTCCTCCTGTTTGTACTTTCTGTAGTACTCTTTTCAAATCTGCTGTGTAATAGGGTGAATAGAGTAGGGCTCAAGGGGCAACTTTGTCTCACTCCTTTCGTTATCCAGAAATTGTCTGATTTTACCCCATTCACTCTAACTGCATTTTTTGTTTCTATTTATATTTCACTGATTCTTTCTCTAAAATTCTTATTTATTCCATTTTTCTCCATTATTTTTCCCAATTTCTCTCTGTTTACTTTATCAAAAGCACTTAGGTCTGCGAAAAATGTGTACACTTTCCCACCTTTGTTTGTTAGTTCTGTATTTGCTATGTAATTTATATGAATTTAATATGTTATCAATCGTACTTCTTCCGCTTCTGAATTCTGCTTGTGTTTCTGGCATTATGCCTTTTTCTTTCATTTCTTTCATTTTTAATTTTGCTTCTAAGCACATTGCATCTTGTATGCCGTGTTTAATAGTGTGATTCCTCTGTAATTTCTTATTGCGTCTTTATCATCTTTCTTGTAAATCGATGTTATTATTCTTTTTTTCCAGCTTTCGGATAGTCCTTCTCCTCGCCACACTTTGTTTATTATTTCTCTTAATCTTTTTATTACATTTTTCCCTCCGTATTTCCAGACATTGCTTTCAAGACTCTCCGTCCCTGTAGCTTTTTTATTTTTTAATCTGTTTATTTGACTTATTTCTTCTTCCGTTATTTCTCCTTCCTCAGTAATTTCATCTTTGTTTTCGTTTATCGGTTCTTCTAATTTCTGTTGTTCGTCACTTCCTTCTAGTAAATTTTTGAAATAATCTTTCCATTCTTCTATTTTGAACTTCCTTGTTATTTATTCTCTTTTTTTTCTTTCTTTGTTTATGTATACCCATACTTGTTCTTCTCTCTTGATTTGTAGGATTTCTTTTTCTTCTTTTTCTCGCATTCTTCTTTATATTCTCTCTTTTTCTGGGTATATTCTATTTTTTGTCCATTACCTTTCTTCCATTTTCTTAACGTTCTTCTGGCTTCCTTCTTCTTTCTTGTGCATTCTTCATCCCACCATTTGCTGTATCCTATTTTCCATCCTCTTATTCTTTTTCTTTGTACCACTTTGTTTAGGCTTTGGTTTACCTCTTTGGTTTACCTCTTCCATCATTTCATTTGTTTTCTTTTTTGAATTCTATTTTTTCGGATTTTTTTGTATATAGCCTTACCGCTTCCTCTGTTCATAATCGTATCTCCTTCCAATTGTCTTTCCCTTTTTTCGGTTCTGTTTCTTGTGTTATTTCTACTTCTATCTTTATTGGTATGTGATCTGATTCCACCCTCTCCTCTACCTGGAAATCTTCGATATCTTCCTTTGTTATTACACTTATTATGTAATCTATCTGAGTTTCCTCTAGATCCTATATACGTCCATTCTCCTTCATCATCGTTTTCCATGTTTCCATTTAAAATATTCCATCCATTCTCCTCTGCCATTTCTAACAACTCTTTGCCTTCTTCATTTTTCGTTTTGTCTTTTGATTTTCTTCATCTTCCTTCTTTTTCTTCTCTCCAATTATCTGTGCCTTCTTCTCCTATTCTGGCATTCCAGTCGCCTCCTAATATTATTTTATTGTTATCTGTTTCGCTTATCATTTTTCCAAGAGATTTCTTCGTATTTTCTATATTTCTACTATATATTGTAATTATTCTCCGTTCTTCTTTCCGTTATTCCTTCTTCTTCTTCCACTTTAATTGTTTTCTCTTCTAAGTGATTTTTCCTGTTATTATGTCTCCCATTGCCTTTCCTTTTGTTTTTTCTCTTCTTGCTGGTTGGCATTCCCATTTGAATTCCTTTGGCAGTATGTCTTTTTCCATTTTTTATCTTCTACTCATGTTTCTACTAGTTCTATTACATCGTATTTATCTATGTAGTCTCAAAATTGCTTATCTTTATTCATTAGTCCTGCTGTGTTCCAGAATCCTATTTTTCTTTAAGCTTCGCTTCGATTCGCTTCGATTCGCCTCGTCCATTTTCGTAGCAAAATTCGTAGAATCTCTCATCCGCTCATGAGTTCTCCGATTTGTCAGAGAATCTCTGAGCTTTACTTTCTTTTTCAAAATTTTTCTTCTCTTCTGAGACTTTCTCCTTCCTTCCAATGGAACATTTGTCCATTTACTATCAATTTCCTGTATCCTATTTTTATTGTGCTTTCACCTTGTCTTTTCGCATTGGCCATATCCCTTATCTGGTTTTGTATCTGTCTTTCTTTGTATGTCAAATCATTGTCGATATATAAATTTCTTCCTTTTAATTGACTTTTTCTCGTCATTACCTCTCTCTTCATTTCCCGGCTTTCCAAGTCCGCTGCTACTATGCTTTTACCTTGTTGTCCTTTCCCGGTGCATCTTGCCTCTAGTACTTTACCCTCTACTCTTAGTTCCTTTTTTAGTAGATCCTGTACTGCGTCCTTTAAGGTTTCTGATCTTGGCACATCCCATCCTTTTATTACAATGCTGTTTCTCTTCTCTCTCTTTTTTCTTATTTCTTCCTTTTTTTCTAAAATCGATCCTTCTAGTTCTTTTATTTTTTCATCTTTCTTCTTGATGTCTTCTTTCCATCTTTCTTCTTGATGTTTTCTTTCCATTTGTTTATTTCTTGCTAAGTTTTGGGATTTCTTTCAATTCTGCTCGCATATCATTTAAAGCTTTCATTATATTCGCATACTCTTCTTGATCCATGTTGTCTTCTTTTTCTGTCTTTTTTTTCGGCGGTATCTTCTTAGTTTTTCTCTATTTTTTTGCTGTCCTTCTTCTTCATCTGTTTGTTCTTCCTTTTTCCTTTTAAATAATTCACTTATTATGCCAATGCTATTCGCTCTTTGCCTTACTAATTGTTGTACTGAAGATGGTCTTCCTCTCTTTTTGTATACTTTATCTTCGGTCGGTAGTTGTTTGCCTTCTTTATCATTCATCTGACCGTTTCTATTGTTATTTTAATTATCCGTGAGTGGCGCCTCTAAACTTTAGAAACTTTAGAAACTTTGTCTGCCTATGCGCCTAACCTATAATCTTTTATCATTTAATATTTTAGCTTTGCTTTTAATCTATACTTCCCTATAGCACTTTATTTCTATTTCTATTTTGTCAATGCAAGATGTTCTTTTATACTTATCTTTTCCCTTCTCCTCGTTCGCAATCATATATTTTCTTCATGTTTCCTGTGACTTGCCACGTGCTTTTTTGTGCTTATCGTTTATTTTTGCTTTTCCTTCCCTCCTTCTTTATTTTGTTTTTTGCTTCTTTTTTCATTTAACTATTTCAGTTTCTCTTCCGTTCTGTAACTTTTTCACATTTCTCCATTACTTTTATTCTTTTTAAATTACTCTAAAAGCTCGAGAGCTACACTTTTCATGACTTATCACTACCACGTGTCACATATTTCCCCAATAAGGCTAGTAAATAGATCTTTTTAAATCTTGCTTTTATCTGAAATGGTTTTCTATAAATCTTATATTTTTCGAGATTCTTCAGAGTTTTCATATTTTTTCCGTGTATATATTCCTATTATTACATATTACATATTATTACATATTATTTGTATATTACATATTACATATTACATTGATGATTATTATAAATGATTCTGTATTTATACAAGATATCTTGCAATTATAATAGTATGTTTTATAACTTTACATTTTGTAAAATTAAACAAATAAAAATTATACAAATTATACAAATATAATAACAATTATATAAATTATACAAATAAAAGTAAAAATTTTAAAACAAAAACATCAAATTAATATAAGGTTGGAGTATATATGAAATATCAGATTTTTCTAATTGAAATGTCACTATTTCAGTTATATTAGTTTTATAGCATAATTTTATGTACAATTTAATTGCTTATAGTTGTAATTAATTATAGATGTGTTCATAAAACTTCTTGTTAATAGTGCGTTTTATTTGTTTCGTTTAAAGTTCAAAATAAATGTGAATTTTACTGAAACTCATACAATTTTCTTATATGAATTTATATTTGATAATAATATTTGTAGGCAATAAATGACCGTAAGCAGTCTTTAAGCGAGAAGAAGATTCGAAATATGAATAGATATCAGCAAGGAGCCATCGTGGTCATGAAAAACTAAATACTATGGGTAAACGAGCCTAAGTTCGAGTTCCGGCCTATTGCGTTAATTTTTCTGAACTTTCTATATACTATTGTAGCTCACGCAACACTAATTCTTATACGGACAAGCAAGTCTGTTGGACTCAAAAGCTATTTTTCTTGTGTCTTTAACAAAACTTATAATATTAATATTTGTAATATTCACATACAATACAATTACAATAACTCTGTTTATTCATATACAATACAATTACAATAACTTTGTTTACTTCAATATTATTTTTATAAAAAATAAAAGATTTTGGAAACTAATATTTTTTTATTATTCTTAAAAAATTTTTTTTACAACTTTAATGGAAATAAGGTTTGAGGAATCCTTATATAGAAATTATATATGTGTTTGTAGATATTACATGTATATATTAAGTGCTTTCCATTTAGTGACACAAGTCGACACAAGTATCATTTTGTTCTTTGAATAGTGTTACTTAATTGAAAGTCAAGAAAGATAGAACGATACTTGTGTTACTAAATGGAAAGCACCCATTGTGACATACTTTTCAAGCATTTATCGTAAAAAGCGACGCGAATGGGAGCGGACGATTTTTTTATAAAAAAATAGAGAAGAAGACAACGGCGCATATAGGGAACACAAAATTGGGATTCCACGTAAGCCGCAGCATATCGGAAGCGAAAACATTAAGAATTGTTGGACGCCAAATCTTACATGGATCAATTCACTAAACACCAAAATATCACTAATTAACGAAACGCTTCCTAAATAACTAAATGCCTGCAGTCACTACAGGCTGGTTAGGTTTGCAAGATCAGAGCTAGATCATTAGAATAATCAAAAGGAAATTCAATTAAAATAAAAAAGGAGGATATCGTGATAATTCGTAATTACTATTTTTGTGAAAAATATCCTCAGCCAGGAATCGAATCTGGATTCTCTGTTCACCGGGCAGGTATCTTATCTTTTTGAATACTAAGGTGATGATACTTATCGCAATAACGTTTAAAATATCATGTTGGACAACGTACGAGGGTTCGATAAGTCAGGTAAAAAAACAGTAAAATCACAAATTTTCCGGAAAATTCTTTTTCACTTTTCGATGTAGTCTCCTTGGAGCTCTACACACTTAGTCCAGCGGTGTTTCAATTTTTTGATTCCTTCGGAAAAGTAGGAAATCTCGAGGCCTTCAAAACATCCACAACAGCGATGATCTCCTCCGACCTCATCGGACGAAAATTTCTTTCTTCCAAGCCAGATCTTGAGGTTTGGGAATAGAAAGAAGTCACAAGGGGCCAAATCAGGAGAATAGGATGGATGGGGCAGCAATTCGAATCTTGATTCATGCAATTTTGCTATTGCGACTGTGGAGGTGTAAGCCGGAGCATTGTCATGGTGAACGATTACTTTTTTGCGCGCCAACCTCGGCCATTTCATTTGCAGCTCTTTGTACAAACGATTCAGAAGTGTAGAATAATATGCTCTTGTGACTGTTTGACCCTTCTGTAAATAATCAATGAAGATGATTCCTTGGGAATCCCAAAAAACAGTGGCCATTATCTTCCCAACAAAACAGTCTTTGTCTTCTTTGGCGCACATTCATCAGGCGCTGTCCACTGCTTCGATTGCTGTTTTGATTCGAGTGTATAGTGATAGACCGAAGTTTCGTCACGAATCGACATCAAAAATCTTGTGGATTGCGCTTAAGCATCGACAAATACTGCTACGAAATGTCTTTTCCCATGCGTTTTTGATCGATGGTCAGCAATCGCGGCACCCATCGTGCACAAAACTTTTTCATTTCTAATTCTTTGTGCAGGATATTATGCACTCTATCTACTGAGATGCCTACAATCTCAGCTATGTCACGCACCTTCATTCGGCGATCTTCCATGACAATACGATGGATTTTTTCAGTCATTTCTGGCGTAGTGACTTCAACTGGACGTCCGGGACGCGTTTCATATTTGGTTAATGTCCGGCCTCTTTTGAATTCATTAATCTAAAAATAAACGGTCCTCAATGCTGGCAGAATAACGAATTTATACAGATTTACGAATGGCAGGCCAGCCAGACATTACTTTGAGCATCTTCTGTAAATACTCTAAAACAACAACAAAGAAAACAAAAAAAAAATAAAACAAAATCTAAACAAAAGGGATCAAATCCCGCCACGTCCACGTTGATCATGGATAATGCTAAGAAACGGGTGATATATCATTTTATTAAATATCTTTGAAAATAAGATCCGGATAAAAAAAGTGTTCCTACAAAAGTAGCTTCCTTTTCTACGCAAAATAATATCGCGTGATAAAAATAAGGTTTCCATTTAAAAAAATCAAAGTTGACCTTCAAATAATCTTGAAAACGTCCATAAAATGACGAATTAAAAATATTATCGTATATCCTCCTTAAAACCAAACTTTTGTCTAAACGCTTTTATTCTGTAGTGCTTTGTTTCTGAGATAAAAATTTGTTACGTAGTGCTTTGTTTCTGAGATAAAAATTTGTTAAATTGTTAAAAGATCTATTCCTACACACACACACACACACACACACACACACACACACACACACACACACACACACACACACACACACACACAGGGAGTCCCGTAACACTGTCCTCATCGCTCGTGAGAAGGTAGACGGGAGCGAGATAAATGAAAACGTCTTATACCATAATGATATTCGCAATAATTTTCGAATTATTAAATATTAAAATTGCATAAATAAGAGCGCGCGGGGAGAAAGCGCTCGTCCATCTCACCTGACGGCCCAACGTAACGACCATCCATATATATATATATATATATATATATACACAGGATGATCTAGGTCACCCGGAAGAACCGGCGTGTACCGGCGTATTCCTCATGAAAAATTGAGTTGAAAATATCAATAATAAAATGTTGTATTATGATATTAATAGTTTTCTAATGATAAGACTTTAAAAATGTTCAACCACAGGAAGAAAAATTCGCGCGTCGGGCGTAACGCAACTAAACGACTGACTGGGATGAATACTGCTAAACGGCACTGTGACGAACGAGTATTGCATCATACTAAGTTCTATGAATTTCTATTAATATCTATTGCTGTATTCTTAAATTGAGTCCAATTTGATTCTATTTTCTCGTGCTTGGGAACAATGAATCTGTGATGATTCGTACATTTTTACTTTTCAACTAACATTTTCTTCTTATACATTGATTTATTAACATAAATTTATTATAATTAATGCATTTATGAAAATAATTTTTTGTCCTTTAACTATTGTAATTTGTGTCATTCAATTATGTTTTTATATTGGCGACCTGGTTTGCTCTTACACATAATGATGACTTTTCCTTACTTATAATGATTTTGGATTTTTATTTTCATGAAGCAACTATTACTCAAATCGTACAACGATCGAGAAAGAATTTTATTAGACGTGCATGCGCGCGCGCGCGCGCGCGCGCGCGTGGTGTGTGTGTGTGTGTGTGTGTGTGTGTGTGTGTGTGTGTGTGTGTGTGTGTACAATGCAGTGCAATGATTCATAGTAACGCGTAATATAACTGACATTATATTCATAACCGCATATGTGCAAATTTTATTAAAATATTAGTAATTATAAAAATTATAAAAATAATAGGTAACCATTTTTTTAAGGTTTTATTGTTTTTCTTTTCAGTAAAATTTAAATATTTAGAATTTAATAAAATAAGTTAAATATCTTTATTGTTATTTATTCCTTATTTAAAAATGTATACGTAAAACTGTAAAGTACAACATGGTAAAAGTAATCGTAAAATACAAATACGGTCTTATTTTATTTGTAATTTTAAATAAAAAATATTGCGTTGAATTTTATTATGTTTTTTCCATTGCGTGGATATACAATTATACATATATCCATACATAAATTATATCTCCGTTATATACCGCTTTTCAGACTAAGTACTTTCTTTATTGGACTAAGTACTGAGTCCCAGTACTTAATCAAACAGTTCTTTTCAGAACTATCAAATGATTCTTTTCAGAATCATCACATTATTTGATGAAGGAATACACATAGCATAATTATACGAATTATACATAATTTTATTATCTATAAAAAGAAGAATTTTAAAAAATTAATACTTCAACATTAATAAATGATCTATTCCTTTATCTTTCTTCCTCATTTATTCTACATAATACTATTCTATGTAATTGTAAGCATATATCTATATAATATATAATTTCTAATGTAACATATATAATAAATTATTAGGTATACAAAAAAATTCTGAGCCTTTTTTTGTAAAATTCCATCTTTATTCAAAAACAAATAAAAAAATATTAATCAGCGAAATATTCCCCGTTTGCATCAACGATCTTTTGCCATCTTTCGGGTAGCTTGCGAATTCCTTGACGATAGCTCACCGGCTTCGAAGCGATGAAGTCATCAATGTATTTTCGTATCTCTTCAAATCTCACGAAATGTGTATCAGCTAAATGATGCTGCAGCGACCGGAATAGATAGTAATCGGAAGGCGCCATGTCTTGGCTATACGCTGCATGCGGGAGAAATTCCCAGCCTAACGCAAAGATATGGTCCTGTCGCTTTCGCAACATGTGATCGAACATTGTCATGAAGCAAAATCACTTTACGACGTCCTTGACCAGTAAATGGCTTCTTTTTTTCTAATGCATCGCTCAAATTGGTCAATTGTTGTTGGTAGCGGTCTGCCGTGATTGTTTCACCCGGTTGTAACAACTCGTAATACAACACACCTTTCCAATCCTACCAGATACAGAACAAAACTTCTTGGCGTGGATATTGGGCTTTGGCATCGATATCGAAAGTTGACCAGGGTCAACCCATGATTTTCTACGTTTAGGGTTATCATAAAGAATTCACTTTTCATCGCCTGTAATGATTTTGTGCAGAAAATCTTTTTTCCGGAACTTTGAAAGCAAATTGAATGCAGTGTCACGCCGACGATTTTTGTTGTCTTCGGACAATTCATGCGGAACCCATCTGCCTTCCTTCTGAACCTTTCCCATCGTATGTAAACGTACGGAAATGGTTTGCTGCGTAACGCCAAGCTGTTCTGCAAGCTCCTTTTCAGTTTGCGCAGAGTTTATATCCAGCAGTGCTTGCAATTCGTCCGTTTCAATCTTTTGAGGGCGTCCAGCATGCGGTTCATCTTCAAGACTAAAATCTCCTTGGCGAAATTTTTGATCATCTTTTTGACCATCTTTTACATGTAGTATGACTTACAGTGTTCTCTCCATATGCAGCACAAATCATTGCAATGCCTTCAGCAGCATTTTTCTTCAGATGAAACGGAATGAAGTAGATGGAAAATCGAATATGCTCTTTTGTTATTGCCATCGTGAACACTACTGATTTTTGAGGTTATGTGCATCAAACGTGCCAAATCATATGGCATTTTAGAAGGCCAAATGTCAATGCTTTAAAACCGCAAAAGGACAGGAAGATATATAAAATTTAAATTGTTATTTTAGTTGTATGAAATCTAAAGCTCAGAACTTTTTTGTACACCTAATATAAATTTATATAGTTAGATCTGAAAAGCGATATATAATGGAGATATAATTTATATATGGATATTTATGTATGAATATATGTATAGTTGTATACGCAACAGAAAAAAATATTATAAAATTTAATGCGACATTTTTTATTTGAAATTAAAAATAAAATAACTAGATTATATTTAGTTGTATTTTATTATTATTTTTATTTTATCATGTTATATTTTACGGTTTTATGTGTACATTTTTAAATAATAAAAATATTTACATTTTAAATATTTAAATTTTACTGAAAAGAAAAAAATAGAATCCTAAAAAAAAGTTACCTATTATTTTTATAGTTACTGATATTTTATTAATAAAATTCGCATGCGATTATTGACTCAATGTCAACGTAATGTTACGCGCTTATGATCCCGCGGATCATTGCACTGCATTGTACATGACAATATACACACACATATATATATATATATATATATATATATATCCATATATATATATATATTCTCGAATCCTCATGATCGGTACTCCAGAGAGATGGTGGCTTCTTTCTCGATGGATGCAGGTCGGATTGCAGCGGTGACACCTTTCAACGTCAGTGACAAATATATTAAAAATCCTTTTGGAGCGAACAGGAGAGATCGCACGAGGCATGGCTCGAGCCTCCTAAGAAGGGAGATTGGATTGCTGGTACAGCAGAATACAGCAGAATATGAAACGAGCGACAGAGAGGCGCATTCCAAGGAGAAAGAGAGACTGCACGCGCTCGGTGAAGTCGACAGAAGCGTCGAATCTGGAAAAGGTTCTTCCCTTGACTCTCAAGGAATTTCACCTCCTGAGAGAGGAGCGTGCGTTACAGCAACTCAGAGGAGCGGAGACTTGTTCGCTGACCAATCAGCAGGGGAGCGTGAGCAGCGATCATTGGACGAACAGTTACCAGGCCAGTCTATAATATAAATTTTAGTCGCGCGGTCTTGGTCTTAAACTTAAGCCCGATACGTACGACTAAATCGTCCTGTTACAGAAATTTTTGGCACAATTTAATTTATTTACGCGTACGAATAATTGGAAAAATTTAAAGAAGGTTGTTGTTTTAATTTCATTAAGAGGGCATGCGCGATTTTGGAGAGAAACTCGGAATTAGAGAATTTGCAATTCACAAGCGAATTAGTTTCTAGGTTGAAGATGAAATTGCGTCAAGATGAAATTGCGTTTTCAGTGAAAGATTTTCATCACAAACTTTTCATATAGAATTCATTAATCGGAAACAGAATTTCGAGAGAAGATTTAGCTTCTCTCGGTTCAGATTTAGAATGTTGGTTCGAATTTGTCACATTTAGATTATCCGGAGTGCTCACCGGATTTACAAGCTAAAATTGTGTATTTGCATTTATCGTCGCGCTTTCAGTCAGTTACACAAACCAAATTTTACAATTAGAAGAACTTACGTCCTTGCCACTGTTGAAAGCGCAATAGCGGTTAAAGAAAAATTGTTAAAGAAAATGGTTTTACAAATAATAATGAGAAAAACGATAGAAACGATTTTGTGAATGGGGGAAAGTTTTCAAAGTTTCCAAAAACATTTAATGAGCAAAATAAAATATTGAACAAACGGAAAACAAATATACAAAATAACAGAAAATTTTAATTTAGAAGAGAAATTGAGATTCTCTTAAAATGAGAGGGAGTATTGGCAATGCGATGCCAAGAGACACTTCTGAATGTCTTTTATTTTTAACGCAAAGCAATAAAACTTGAACCAGCCGAGCTCTATGTGGAGATATATGGAACTCGGCGTTGAAATGAGATTATTAAAGAAAAACATTTTTCTCTTTTGGTAATATTAGCAGAAATTTAAGTAACTTTTGTTCTCGGACTTTGTTCACGGACAAAAATGTATTTTTAAAATTAATACAGAAGTTTAAGTTAATACTTTGTTGTTTTGATTCTGAATAAAAGGTGAGTTAAATCATGTAGGCAGCGAATTTAGATAGGAAATAGGAAATTTAGATACGCTACTAGGAAAGAAGTTCCCATTGATTTTAAAATTTTTGTGACAGATAACAAATAAATTTTGAAAGCGGATTTTCTTATTAAAGTCAAACAAAATAAAATCTTTGATTCAGTATTTAGAAAAACTAATTTTGAAAGAGAGGATTTTTCTTATTTGCGTCTAAATGATCCTGGTAAAAATAGAAATCCCAAAATTTTTGTTGGAATTCTTCATAAGAAATTCTGAAAGATTAGATAATTCGCAAAAGGAACATTTCTCTAAATTTATTACTGAGTTTCAGAATGTCTCTTCCGAAAAAGTTGTGACGAGCAATTGCACGGTTATCGAACATTCTATTTCCGTAGGAAAGTCGAATTCTATTAAGCAGGTTCCAAGGCACATTTCTTTACAAATGCGTGATGAAGTGGAGAAAATTCTTGAAGAAATGAAAATGCAGAGAATGATTAAGGAATTTCATAGCTCTTGGATTTCACGTTCGTTAATTGTAAAAAGGAAAGACAGAATATTAAGATTCTATGTTAATTACAGGAAGCTGCGATAGAAAAGGATTCTTACTCTCTAATTAGGATCAATGATCTTGTTGATTTATTTTAATTGGAAATTCTTGATTTTCTACTCTTGATTTAAAAAATGGATTCTGGAAAATAAAATCTTCAGTCAAGGAGAAATGGTATTTTCTATTGATATTCTTATGGCAATTTATTGGAATACTGTTTGGATTATGCCCCGGAGCTTTTTGAACGGTTGATGGAACAGGTTTTTCGTCCAATATTAAATAAAATTTATTTAATTTATCTTGATGACAGTGTTATTTTCAACAAACTTTTGAGGACATGTTAGCTAATCTTTGAAAAGTTTTTCTTCGTCTCAAATTAACAAATTAACCGAAGAAGTATTTTCTTTGGAAGAAAGTATCTAGGATCCTGAAAAGATTGCATCTGTACGAAATTGATCTGCACAAATAAAAAGAAGCAAGTTTTAATAAATAATAATAAAAAAACCAGTAGCTTTTTAGGATTTTGTTCATTACAGCAAATTTGTCAAAGATTTTTCCCAAATAGAGAAATCTTTGTTTTCTTTAACAGAAAATCAAAGTTTGAATAAGATGATCGATGTCAGAAAGCATTTGAAAAACTGAAGCAATTTTAATTCTTTCTTTTATTTTAATCTTTCCTCCTGAGACAGGAAAGAAAGATGTGTAAAAGTCGTCTATTTTTGCCTCCAAACCGGCAAATGAAGTTTATATGCTTTTTTTTTACAATTTTTTGACTGCAGAATCATGGTAAAATTAGTTTTCCATAAACATGAAGAGAACACATGAAAAAATAAGAAAGAAGTGAATAAATAAGCACGTCATAAAAATGAAATAAACAATGATCTTTCTTACGGAATATGTTCTAATTCTCGAAAACCACTAAACATTTGACATTTTGTCATGATAGAGGGATGGAAGATTGAAATCTGGAGTATAGTGCTTGGTAACCTGCAACAGCAATTCGAGATAGAGCAAGAAGCCATCGGAAGCCATCGAAGCTTTAGAATCTACATCAGAGAAGAGAATGCCTTTCAAGCAGAAAAGTTCCTGAAATTCGGGACGACAATTTCAAAGAGGAATTGGGAAGGGCAATGTTACGACCGAGAGGTGTTACGACCGGGCTGCACGAACAGATAACGAGGATATTGTCCTCCAATTATTTAATTTTGAAAAAGAAAGTCATTTCCTGCGAAGTAGAATGTTTAGTGGACTTGTCAACGAGTTGTTTGGACTTTGGTCAAGATAGAACTGCAAAGCAGTATCATATTATATTTCTTTGTTTGCAAAGTTAAAAAGTTCGTTTTTTTTTGCTTATTACGCAAGTGTATAAAAGTTAAAGTATAACGTGCATGAATCCACCACGAGCGTGACAATGGTTAAATTGTAAATAATCCATCTAACTTGTAAGTTGCGACCACTAGCCTTAAATATTCACAACGTCTAGCAACATTGATACACGAGCACTTGCGCCTCGTCGATAACACCTTGCGCCCTTGTGATTCGCTTGCTCCGCTTATCTTTAAACATACCTTGCGCTGCTTAGTAAACATACCGATATCTTTCCATCTTGCAGTGTCAATCCTAAAAAATGGATACTGGCAGGTCTCATTGATAAGGGAAAGACGGCTAGCTACAGCCTTCATAATACCAGGAAGCGGTTCTTTCAGTTCTCAGTCATGCCTTTCGATCTGGATGCCGCATCCGCCACATTTCAAAGGCTACTAAACATCATTTTTGAATCGGACACAAAACCACACATCCTGGTGTATTTTGATGACATCATCATCGCTAGCATCACTCGTTCAAAGAACATCTTGAACATTTGACCGAAGTTTTCCGCAGACTCCGAGAGGCTAAACTTTGCTCAAATCCAGACAAGTGTCGCTTCTGTTGGGACAGTTTAAGATACCTGGGTCATATTATTGATTGGCGGAGCATTTGATCCTGAGAAAGTGAAAGACATTTCTAACCGATACCAATTACCGTACGAAAAATCAGACAATTCTTAAGACCGATTTCCTAGTATCAAAGGCTTATTTTTCCGTTCTTGTCACTCTTTTTATCCATCTCACATAAAAGAACTAGAGAGACCTGGGAAGAGACTGAAGACCAAGTATTCCGACAATTGAAGGAGGCCCTCACGACGGCACCCGTTTAGTCTATCTGACTTCTCATATCTGTTTGCACTTTATCGATGCGAGCTCTTACAGCCTCAGAGCGGTACTGACGCAGCAGTTATTATAAATAAGGGAGAATAAGTATTGCGTACGCCAGTCATACTATCAATTACACTGAGCATTATAATTATAGTGCCACCGAGTTAGAATATCTTGTCATGATATGGGGAATTCGATGAGCATGTGATTATCTAAAAGGATATCTCTTCATAGTAATAATCACCAGTCGTGGTAATAACCACCTTTCAAATGACTGTATCAACTTAAAATTCAGTAGGCTGGGATAATGGTTCGAGCTCCAATAATCTATCTATCTATCTGTCTCTACAGCCCAAGTTCGAGCCTTCAGAAATTGCCTCTATCCATCATGATTCTACGTCGCTCTCCATCCATGCATTCCTCGCGCATCGTTCGTCACTTTATCCTTCCATCACTTTCTTGGTCTTCCTGTATGTTTTTTCTCAAATATTTTGCAATTGAGTACCTTTTTAAGTAGTTTATCGTCCTCTATCCTCACATGGCCTGCTCCTCGCAGTCTTTGCAGTTTAATAAAGTCCGAGAAGTATGTCTTTATACTATTGATATATTTTGTGGTTATATCTTATTTTCCAGTCTTCATTCTCTCTCTTAAAGAGGGATCCCACCCTTGAGGTTTAAAAAAATCGAAATTTTTTTATTGCTTTAATCATTTAGTTTAAACTCTTAAGAATACGAGAAAAAAGATTTGAAAGCGAAATTTAAAGTCGAAGTGGTCAAGAAAATGAATTTTCCGAAGTGCCTCGCACCGCCCGATGAGCAGCTGCGGCAAGCCACGAATATATGTTCTCTTCCTACACGCACAAACTGCCAATGGCTAATGTTGTTTTCAATGCAGTGAAGGCAATTTATAAAGAATTGAGCAAGGATGAACTATTGAATCATTGTCTTGCAGATTAAGTAATGAAAGTTAATGCAAGTGTGTGGACGATAGTTCCAAAAATTCAAAATCTCGGCAAAAAATATAGAAATTGCAGTAGATCTGACTGTTTGTAATTTCAATGATGCCTACAGAAGTTACTTGCAAATTATGAAAGTACTGAATCTCAAAATTGGCCGTAATGCTACGAATTTTGCGAAGAGCACGACGCAGCGCGCATGAAGAAAGCAAAGAAAAGTCTCACGGAGGAGGCAAAAGAGGCTAGAAAGTCGCTATTAGCGATTAGAAAGGAAGCTGATGAGGCTGATGAGTTAGCAGAACATCAACTTTATGAAGCAGACATCGCAGATTAATGGTAAGAAAATTGAATTGGAAATTTTTGCTGTGACACAGCTGTATAATGTTTCAAAAACTTTAAACGTGTTTTTTTCAAAACTACATTTTCTGAGATGGTGTATATGATAACTCAAAAAGTTTTCATCCGATTGACTTCAAATTTTAACTGTATATTTTTAGCAACATTCTCTATTGTCTGACGTAAGATTTTTGCAAAATAGGCAATATTTGTAGGTTTTTTTTAATTAAAGACGATTTTTTTTAATTGCAGCTTTTTTTTAAACCATCGCCATTTCAAAATAAATCAATATTTTAAAAAATCCCTATGTCAAATAATAATCATAAGAGTGTAAATAATGTCTTTTTTTTTGCATAGGTTGAACCGTTTTGCCGAAATCGTGTACACCGCTTGAGCCCGTCTCACGAAAAGTGTTCCCATAATTGGATCAGATGGCCGCCATTTTGTCATTTAAATAAGATAAAAACTATAAAATTATTTTTTACAATAAAAAAGATGTATAATAAAACCCTCACATTGGTTTTTTAATTATGTTATTCATTTTTTCCCAAAAGATTCACAAAGTTAGAACTGATTTTGTACCAGAGATGAGGTCCCTCCTTATGTCCCAAGATTTGTCTTAATATTTTTCTTTCAAATGCATCTATTTTATTTACACTATTCTCTGTCAGGGTCCAAGCTTCGCAGCTATATGTCAATATTGATCTGATGATAGTTTTATATATTCTCAGTTTTGATGATTTTCTCTATGTACATTTCTTGAGTTTAGTGTATAGGTGAGTGCGAAGTATGTTTTATTGGCTAATATTATCCTTCTATATATTTTCTGATCTTCTGTCGCATTTTTGTTTATCTCTACTCCTAATTATTTAAAGTTCTTTACTTCTTGCATATTATCCTCTAATGTTATCCTCCTTACATTTCTGTTCGAACTTATCTGTGTGAATACTTTTATCTTTTCCTTATTTAAGGTCAATTCCAGGCCAATTGTGCTGGCTTTCTTTTTCAGGTTTGCGTATGCTTCTTGTGCCTTCGTCGTTGTTCTGCTCATTATATTGATGTCATCTGCATATGCGGCAATCTGTATCATGTTGTTAGTTAATAAGTTTGACCTTCCAATTTTCATTTGTCTTATAACATATTCTAATGCTATGTTGGATAGGACTAGTTCCTTGCTTTAGTGAGCTTCAGTCCCCTGAGTTAATTTGAACATATCTATGAGTTAGTTGTAGATGCGTACTCCTGCTTCTGTCTCGTCCATTGTTGCTTTGATTAATCTTACTATCTTCGATGGTATAGCTTTGTCAAACATTATTTGATATAGTTTAATTCTGTTAATTGAGTTATAAGCTTGCCTGAAGTCTATGAATATGTTATAGATACTTATATTATGGTCCATATTATTCTGTTTAGGATTTCCTTAACTATGAAGATTTGCTTCATTGTAGATCTACCTCTTCTAAAATCCGCTTGGTATTCACTAATTATGTTTTCTACAAAGGGGAGTAGACGCTCGTTTAATATATGTAAAAATCTTATACGCCGTGCATTGGAGGGATATTTCTCTATAATTTTGACATGACAATTTGTCTTCCTTTTTATAGATGGAGCAAATAACACTTTCCTTCCAGTCACTTAGAATCATTTCTTTCGCTCATCTATTCGCTATTAGTGCGTAAATGGGCTCCGTTAAGTGTTTGTCACATACTTTATAAAATTTTGATGGAATATTATTAATCCCTAGCGCCTTGTTATTTGTTATTGAATATTATTCTGTATATTAGTTGTTTTTTGGACTTCTTCTCGTGTAGGTGGTTCTTATTCTTTCTCTTTCTCTGCTCTCTCCATTTCCTGATGTACCCAGTTACTGTTATTATTATTGTCTTTGTGTCCGCCTAGTGTTTGGAAATATTGCTTCCAAGTATTTTTTGTGCCTTTTGTGTCGCCTAGTATTTGCTCTGATTTGTCCCTGCACAAAGTGGTAACGAATTTAAAACCCTGCCTAATCTTTCTCAGATACATGTATGCGTTCCCTGTGTTGTTTTTTTTTAATTTAGTAGAATTTTTAGGATTAGGTCATTTTTATATTTTATTTTTTTTTTGTCTACAAATTTTATCCGATTTACGTCTTTCTGTTTCGTATGCTATCTGTTTTTCTCTGGTTCTTCTTATGATATAACTTCTATGCACTTCGTTCCTTCGTTTTATCGCAGTTTCGCATTCTTCGTTAATTCATATAGTTTTTCTTAGTCTTTGTCCTTCTCCCAGCACCATCGCTGTCTATGTTATAGCTATCTTGATGGATTTCCACTGTTTTTCTGCTGACTGTTCCCTCTCTCTTTGGACTTATTGGCGATTTCTGTCTTGAAGCTCTATCTTATTTCTTCCTTTATCAGTTTCTTCTGTTGTATTTTATCGTCTGTTGCCGTTCTCCATTGTAATATTGTACTATTTTCATCAGAAATTAGTTTGTATTAGTATATGATCTGATCCACAGTAGGCGCCTCTTCTTACTTTTACATCCAGTATGCTGGTGGCCGCCCTTTTGTCTATTAGCACTTTATTTGGTTAGCTGTGCCTTCCTCGGGAGAAATCCATGTTGTCTTGTGTATATCTGGGTGTTGGAAGAAGATAAAGTTTATGACCATGCTTTTGCTGATTATAAAGCTTATCAGGAGCTCACCGTTCTCATTTGTAATCTCATGTAGGGAGTGTTTTCTTATAATTCCTATGTATTGTTACTCTCTCCCTATCTTAGCGTTCATGTTCCCCATGATTATTTCTATATCTTCGGTGCTACGTCGTGTGTCTTTTCCAATTGATAGAAGCTTTCCTTCTTTTCTTTTTCATATTCCTCTGTCGAGCTAGGTACATTTATTATTGTCAGGTTAAAGAAACGAGTACACAATCTTAAATTACATGTTCTCTCGTTAACCGCCCAGAAAAGCTATAATGTTTGATTTTACTTCTTGTTTACAATAAATGCTATACCGTATTCTTCATTCAGCTTGTTCTTTTCTGCTGTATAGTATATTGTGTGTAACCTGGTGTCTCTTATGCCACGTCCCAACCATTTGGTTTTGGTTTTCTGAATTGTCGTTACTGTCAACATATATCTCTGCATTTCCTTCAGTAATGCTGGCTGGGTTTCTGGTTAGTTGAGAGTTCTTGCATTCCAAATTCCGAGTGCTTGTTTCATATTCTTTCGCTTGTGTCGTCTCCGTGTCATCCGTCCGTTCCCAGATTTCTCTGTAGATTTCGAGGTAGAATCATTTTTTATGGGAATAGGTTACCGACTTGCTGCCCAATCCCCTTATGTTAGAGGGCCATTTCTCTCCTTCTTTGTCAGCTCTGACCTTGCTTTCCATTGAGATTGGTTATCCAATTTCTGGCGAGGTTTCTCACATTCTCCTCATCCGTGTAATCTTCTGCCACATTTCGTGGAAGTGAGGACAGAAATTGAGCAGGAGAGGCTTTGCAATGCTAGCCGAAATCGGCATTGTATATTGCGTATACTGCTCCTTTTGAGTCCCGAGCTCCAATAATATGATTTCGAAATCCACTATCGGAAGGGCGCTCTCAATCAAGTGATGAATGTTCTTTCTCGCGCCCCAGACCAGTTCCGTCACATGGAATCCTCGTTGTCCCTAGTATCAATAAATCATGAGTATCATAGTATTGTTTAATAAATCGCTAGTGTAAAAGCATGACCAATTGAATGGTCTAACAACGAAATGTGTGAGAGCTGCCTCTTTCGACTCCTATTACACGATCTAGACTTCAGAGACATCCCGATAGAGAAACAGTGGAAGCAATTCGGAAAGATCGTCGCGAAATTATGCGATGGTTACATAACAACTCTTCTGACGGTGATCTCTTCTCCTCTGAAATCGAGCAATCATCCGTTCTGGTCAACAATGCGTATCGTTAGCTCCGTAATGCTCCGTACGATGACTGGCAGTAAATGATCTGCATCGGCCTTTCCGATATCTTATATTCTGGCGGCACGCTCGGCAAAAATTCGTGTATCGTGTGCACACTTTTGTCGTTGCTGTATGCGCCCGCGGTCATGTTGCACTCTACACGAATAATACGTTCATTATGTTGATCGACACGTCCGATTCATGCCACCTTCGCAGTTGCAGTATACGCCTCGAGAAACCCAGCAGCGATCCAATGTTATGGGACTTGTTAAAGTTTATTCTGTAGGCGCATTTAATGTCACACCTCATCGTGTTGTAATTTGCGCGGAGCACTATCGGGTATTCTCCAATCTCGTCATCGTTGCGCGCGGGGTCACCGTTATTATCAGGCGCGTCGTATCGCGATTGTTTCCGCAAAATCTCATGTCAAAAATTTATTTATGGCATGCAGTTCATACGACCCTTGGAGAATCGTAATTTCTGCGTCGTCTTTGCCAAAATAAAATGTATTGTTCGAAGCGTTTACATTCGGTATCGTGTGATAAGTCTTCAAAATTATTAGACCAAGCTCGTAGTCATCGTCGCTCAAATCTATGGCTGGAAAGTAATTTGCCGCGAGAACGCTGCTCTTCCCGCTCAGCGTAAGCGTCAGCGACATGTTGAAAAAAGCGTTCGACGCTGCGACATTTTGTCGGACTTTATAAATTCACGCGCATCGGCCGTTTGGAGAAACCACAGGCACAGCTGTCCGCAGACGTTCTGATCGTATGTCTAATAAGACATTCGATTGTACTCTATCATAGCATCGTCTCCGAAATATCGTATTAGTTCCTTGGGCGGTCGAAGATTACCGAAACTATCAAAGTACACAACGCGATTGTTTCTCTTTGCGTGCGCTACCCAATGAGTGGTGGGACCCATCGTGTCGTCTAGATTTACAATACCGCTCTCTTTTCGACGCGCGTCGCTAATCGGTAATGCGTCACGCATAAAAACGCCTCTAAAGTATGGCACGCGCATACGCTTCGCCAGCTGATGCAATTGTACGTTGGTGGTTACGCCCGTAGGTACTTTTATTGTCTTTTTGACATTTTTTTTCTTTTTTCGCTATTACTCCTCGTCCACGTTTGTACGGAGCGAGATACAGTCCTCGTCCGTATTTGTACGGGGCGAGATACAGTTCCTGGCCGCACGTTTCCATTGCGCGATTGTGACGTTGCAATTCCTCGAGCTGACGTCGCACGACGTTCCTGTCGTTTACCGCTTTCGCCACGCTGGCCGATCCGCCGATCAAAGATCCGAGCGCGCCCAACATTGGCAAAATCGGTAACACGCCGCCTCGTTTCGTCGTTGGAAGTATTCGTTTCTTTTTTTTGGCAGGCTTTTTCCTCGTCTTCGCCTTCATACCCATGCCGGTCTTGGTCTTGGCTTTCATCGCTGTCCAAACGGCTGCAGCGGCTCTCTCGTCCAGAGTCGAATCTCTCGAGATGACGCGTCTTAGGACTTTATCGGCGAGTACCTTGTTCGCCGCGTGTCTATTTGCGAGATCGTTGCTCTGAGAATACGCAATGTTGTGTTCACGGCACGCCACGTCCAATGGATTTATGCCCGTTTCACTTCTGGCTAATCGCTTTTTCAGCCGAGTACCCGGGCCGCAAAACTGATAGCCGAGGATATAGTTCGAAAGGAAGCGCGTTTATCGCTCGATTGAGCAGACCTCCAATGTAGCCTTCGTTTGACGCTGCTGCTGACATGCGCTACAATCCTTTATCTTCGGTGCAGGACCGTCTATATGATCTCGATCCCACGATTAATTATAATGCTCGACGCAGCGACGATAGGTTTGAACCTCCAAATCCGCCTTTATATACTCCGGAAGCTTGTCCTATACGTGATCGATATAATTACCGCACACGCGTAACAGTATGATCTTCGGTATATATTGCAACTGCTCAGCGCTCAAATCCCGAATATCGGAGGGATGCGACAGCACGAGGTACATTTTTGCTACTGAGCGATTCGCGGTTTCGCGCGCCTATAAATAGGCGTTCGATCGAAGCCTAGATAACGCAATGCGAACATGAAATTTGTACGGCAGCCGCTGACGATACGCGTCGCGAACTGCGACGAGAAAGCGCGAATGATGGGAGACATCGCGACGGTACGCAAGTACGGTGAAATGTTACCGAATACTATATGCGCCATCATTTGCGGGCCGTCGAATTACGGTAAAATCAACGTTCTCATAAGCTTGCTCGAGAGTCTGCACGGTGTACGTTTCGAGAACGTGTACGTATACTCGAAATCGCTGCAACAACCGAAATATCGATACTTGGAAAATTTACTAACATCGATAGAAGAAATCGGCTACTTTACGTTCTCCAACAAGAATGACGTCATTCCATCGTGCGAGGCATGTACCAATTCGATCTTTGTTTTCGACGTTGCGTGCGATAAACAAGATGCTATGAGAGAATACTTTTCGATGGGCCGCCACGTCGATTGCTTCTATCTCTGTCAGACGTACGCGAGGATACCTAAACATCTGATACGTGACAATGCGAACCTGCTGATTCTGTTCAAACAGGATGGTACCAACTTGAAACATGTTTATAACGATCACGTGAATACCGACATGTCATACGATGAATTCTATGCATTATGCCGCGATTGTGGCAGCGTACGGATTCCTAGTGATAGATAAGGACAGTCCGCTTATCAATGGACGATACAGAAAGAAATTTAATACGTTCGCGGTACCGTAACATGATTAATCGGTATCGATACATCAACTGGGCAATATGGATAATCTCAAAGATCGCGAGACAATAGCGAAGCAGATTGCGAAAACGAGCGATTCGATTCGCAAAAAATATCGCGCTTTAAAAATTGATAAAATAGCTGAAGATAGCGTTGGAGAGACGCTTCAAGCCCATCGTCGAACCTCTAAAACAGATTGTTGAAAAAACCGAGGAATCTCAATCGATTGAAAAAGAAGCAAAGGATCTCGGTATTAAGAAAAAACAAAAACGTGAAGACAGCGATGACGACAACGATAATGATATTACTACTACTGACAAGGATTCATATTGGACGGATGTTGGATGATTGAAATTAACGCCGCAGTCTAAAAAACGACATACACCGAAAGAATTGAAAGCCGCGTCAGATTCACTCGTGTTCGAGTCTACACCGATACAACCATCGAAAGACCCACCGAAAGAACCACCGCTGCAAAAGATGTTTTCGAAACAAAAGACGTTAGTGAACCGTCATTTGAAACAATCATCAAACGGACTCTGCAAACGCAACAAAGTCGAGAGGCGTTGCATAATCAGTTGGGACCATTGGAGCAAAAGTACGTAAGCCCTCTCCTCGATGATGGAAAAAACGATACATTTGATCGCGTATGGTGTTTATTTCGACAAAAACAGTGGTGCGATGCTTGGTGACAAGAAATTTGACGTTGACAAAAATGACTCCATAATCATAGACAATGTGAGATACACCAGGATTGTACGAATTGATCTTCAAGAGATTTCCCGATGACGCGGTTTTTACCGAGGACAAACAAACGTATAAAGGTATATTGTTAACAACAAATGCTCATAGACGTGGTCACAGCGCCCATAATCCCATCAAGAGCAATAGAGGATCCAAGTATATTAACATCATCGCTCCGCTCGTATCTACATATGAAAGTAGAGGTAAAAAGGATGCAGGCGTGAGCAATATACCAACCGCCATGAAGTTAAACGACAACAAGATCGATTACGTGCATTGGGACGATCCCAAACGAACTAGTGGATCGACTCCGATTGCTCGACGCTTCGCGCCGAGCTGGTAACAACGCTCACGACAACGAGATGTTGTCAATCATCGAGGAACTTCGCGAAGCAGGCATTATTATAAATTAATCGATGAAACGAACCAGTCGATTGACATCAGTGAGGAAAAACACAATTGTACAAAGCGTACTATATCGTATGTACACATAGTAAATATCGTCGAGATATGAGATCGTCAAAATCCGATGGATGTGACAAAAAAAATATTAATTCCGAGAAACGACAACTCGTTGAGGAATTGCATGCTCCGGCGAGAAGAAATTTTCCACGAAGACGTGTCATAATTCGGGGATACGACGATCTGGCAGGCTGATACCGTCGAGATGCGCCTGTACTCGAGATTCAACATCACTACATACTCACGATCATCGATGCGCTGAGCAAGCACGCCTGGGTCGTATCGCTCAAGAGCAAGGCCAGAAGCGAGACGGTTAACGCTATCGCTAAGATAATTCGAGAGAGCGGAAAATGTCCGAAAAACTTGCAAACGGATATGGAGAAGGAGTTTTACAATGCCGATGCAGAAACTCTTGAAAAAACACAACGTTAATCATTATTCCACGTACACGTTGTTAAAGGCATTGATTGTCGAACGATTCAATCGCACGCTTAAGAACGACATGTGGAAGATGTTTATGCTCAACGGCACTTACAAGTGGGTCGACGTGCTACCGCGTCTCGTGTTAGATTACAACGCGCGTGTCAGATTACAGCGCGCAAGCATCGCACTATCGGCATGCGACCCGTTGACGTAACTCCCGCGATCGCCAAAAGACTCTTGGATACGGTATATAGCGCGATAAAGATCGCAGGTCCAGCAAAATTCAAAGTAGGCGAATCGGTACGCGTGAGCAAGTACAAGACAGTTTTCGAAAAAGGTTACACGTCAAATTGGACCACCGAGGTGTTTAAGATCGTTAAAGTGCAGCGTACTAATCCCGTAACTTATCTGCTCGAGGACTATCGCGGAAAATCGGTCGCGGGCGCGTTCTACGAGCACGAATTGCATCGCGCGACTCATCCGGACGTATATCTCGTGGAAAAAGTACTACGCAGGAGACAAGGTTTACGTCAAGTGGCTGGGATTCGATAGATCGCATAACTCAGGGATAAACAAAAGCAGTATGATTTAATTCATTTTTCTTATTTTTATAATGTATTAAAAAATAAATATACAATGTATACATGTAATACATGTATTACATGTATACATGTAATACAATGTAAATATACAATGTATACAAAGAGTTTTTATTATTTTTTTCTTTCGTTACATTTTTTTAAACTATACATGTATGCAACTTACGAGAACACATGTAAAACTACATGTATTATAAACAATATATGTATTAAGCCGAGTATACATTAAATAAATCGAAGAGAGAATTAAAGCTAATTCCTCAGCAGGCAGGATCTTGATTGCTATTATAAATTTTATATATAAAAATAAATTTGAACAGCTAAATTTTATTGTAAAACTACATATAAAACTACAAAAAATACATACATCTATACTACATATATAACAGTATCATATAAAACTACAAGAATACATACGTTCATACATACGTACATAGATATGATACATAGGTACGTACATACATACATACATACGTGCATATATGCATATAAACTACATATACAAATATATAAAATATATGTACATTGTATAAACATGTATATATATATATTACAATGGAATCCGCCAATATCCCCACGGTAATATCTCCGTCGAATCTGGTACGATGTATCGTACGGACTCAGAGCGATTTTCGACTCGGACACCATACTTGGTATAGCTTGGATCTTATACACGATTGGCGACGAGTTATTTCGATCTCTTCTTTCAAGCACCGCGTATAATCGTCGAACGTTATTGTTCGCGTTACGACGTTCTTCTTTACACCTTTCGCCTTTTTAATATCTTTTCTGCCGTCCATCCTTACCATACATCTTCGCTCTGAGTCCGACGAATTCTGTCATTATCGCACTGTTATTCTCATCCTTCATTAGACCGGGTACTTTTTTATTCACGAGAGGCATCCCATACGCGTTGTCCGGTGGATAATCGTATCGAATCTAGCGATATCGCGTTTCATCGTCTCCTACACGTCGTCACACTCGATGTGGTATACGAGACTGTCCATGTCGGTGTACATTACTTTACATTTCTCGCGATACAACGGTGACATGTATTCGTGGTGAAATTTGTACAAGCAGATTTTCGATATGTAGAGTATACACATACCCACGTAAATCGGTTTGTCGAATTTCACCTCGAGTTTACGCAGACGGCGATTAAATTTTCCGCAAAGACGTTGCGGCTATGGAAATTTGGTTTCGCGATCATTGCTTCCGCGCCATACTGTCCGTCCCATTTGGTCAAAAGTTTAACGTCGACGTGATTGCGCACATTTTCCATTGTTTTACCGAATACCGCGTTGTTCATCAATTTGTACAAATTTTTTTCAAAATTATTTTTTGCACACGTTCTAAATTTCGTATTGAGTTCGATATAATCGCGGAGCTAGGCGGATTGAGCAAATTGTATGCGGTGTATCTTTGTGGTACGAAGACTGTAGGGCGTACATTGCTGCAGATTGCGGTGGATGACATACCGCTTCTTATCGTATAGTATCGCGAGAAGTTTATCCTGCCGTTTGCCGGATGGTTTATCATGCGTCGGGCAGAAGGGTAGGTCAGCGTGTTGGTCGTGCAGATGATGATGCGGATACTCGAGATCAACCTCGAGAATATAACCCGTTGGGCGAATCCGGAGCGATCGCGCTCGCGTCAAAGTTCTCAATGTCTTCCATCCATCGAAATTCGGCATAGGGCAGCGGTTGACACATCGCCCATCCGTACAGATTATTTACGTCAAAGTACATAAGGTATGACGACAGTTTCGACGAGTCGTACGAACGCATGTACTTGTTATTGGCCTGCGCGTATCTGCCGGAACGTATACCGCGCTCGATAAACATAACCATATCGATGTCGGTGAGTAACTCAAATTTTACACGCATATGTTTGAACATGGTGTCCCATAGCGTGAAATCTGACAATGTATAATAATGTGCGGGATCGAGTCCATAACTCGCGATGCAACTTTCGCGGAAATTTTCAAAAATGTCGGCCAATAACAAGACATCGGTCTTGAGATATAGATCGCTATATTCGCCGAGCATTCGGATGAAGAACCGCTACCAAACGTTCGCGGCGTGCGCATAATTGTTCTCCGACACTGTATCACCAGTTAACGAGCTATAGAACGATTCACGCGATGGTAAACGCGTGTCCTGCAGCTTGTCCGCGCGATCCACGTATTCGTAGGGAAAGACACCTTTACGCGTCAACAAATCCAAATTTTCGTTTGATAATGCGAAAAATTCGGAACGTAAAATTTTTAATTTTTCTTTTGTTAGTAAAGATGTTAATTTATCAAGGCTGGTATTTAAAAATTTGTACGAATCGATGAACCGCAAGCGTACGCAATTTCACGAATCTGACTTCTCGGCGGTATCTTTAACGTGTTTTGTAAATGAAATATATTTTTCTTTTGTTATCGGCAGCACATCGATCCTGCCTTCGAACGCCGTAGCTATTTCCATGATGATAAAGTGCGCATCATAACCGGATAAGTTGAGAAATAAAGAAATATTATGGGAATGCAATATGAATCTTTATAATTTATATTACAATTTGAGTGCCACGGTAACGACCGGTAAGATAGCAATGATCGCGTATTTGCGATTTCTCGCAAATATGACAACTCGTCGCGCTACGATATTACTCTCTCGACAACGTTTCCATGGGGACATTTGCGGATAACAGAATTTTTACTTGATGCGCCAAATCTTCGAGTTACCGAATGAACCACGCAACGCAGTCTTCGCCGCGACGAAATCGATAACGCGTCGTCGTACGAATATCGCACATAGTATCCGATGCTAAATATCTCGTGCTGCTGATAAGTATACGATGCGTCTTCCCTCTCTGCTGGTTCCGTTCGCCGTAGTACGCACTCCAAGTCCGCGTAAACGATGAATGGAAGTCGTTCCTTATTCGTGTGGTTCTTGAATTCGAGCCACTTGTCGTCCTCGCTCGGCAGTCGGATGGCGCAATTGTTTATTTTTTCGCAGTCCGTTGTATGTGACTGCAATTTTTCAGATGAACTGAATGTAAGCATCAGCAAACGGAAAATATGATTTTTTAATAAACTTTTAATAAATTTTATAAGAGAAATAGTAAAATTTATTAAAATACATACCGGTCGCAAAAGTATTTTTTGCATTTCTTCTTGTTTATTTGCGAGCTCACGAAACGGGACAGGTCTTTGATGCACGCAAAGTGTCCCGCGTTGTCATCGCACGGATCCTGCACGTACAATAGATTTGCGTGTTTCTCTATCTTCCTTGATGTCAGCCGTTTCGAGAGAATCTCCTTTCCTCCCTCGAAGCCGTAAACGTTAATAGAGATGTCATTGATTCGTTTAAACTTCTTTATTTGATCTAACGTCATCGGAAACGTAATGTCTTGCAAATTTAACACTGTCGTATAATGCGGATGCGACAATTCCCGATTTGTATTCCTTTCAGCCGGTTGCAGAGCCGCGACCACCGACCATGCAAAACACGCATTGTCATTGGATCGTACATTGATCACCGCTCGCTTTAACATAATTTCCCGCGGTAATTCGATATAACATCCCGCGTGCATGGGATTATATTTATTCACGTTTACAGTCAAATTTAGAATTCGCGACAACGCCCATCCACTGTGGCGTTCTTGGAATTCTTCGAGCGACGCCAACGTGGGTTTGATAACGTACTGCTCGTACCACTGGTTCAAATTTGACACTCGAAAGAGTTCACTATTTTTAGTGTTTATACTTTTGTTCGCGCGTTTATCGCCTGTCACAAACTCGCCGCTAAATGCAGTGTTCACTTTCACATTATCGTGTCTTTGTACAATGTCTCGCAGTCGCTCGAGCGCTACACCACCAGCGTCTTCTAAAAATTGTCGCGGCTCGATATAGTCCACATCACCGCACCTGTCAATATACAGCTTTCAAATGTCATATCAATCTCGCGCAAAACGAGAAATCCAGTGTCTCTACTCGCGTACTCACCACCAATGTGCACAAAACGTCTTTCTAGTTGTACTTTTGCACGCCGCGAGTCGCGCGATCCTCGCCACCACAGATTGTCTATTTGCAACGGTGAGTCGAGGACGTTTAACATGGATAAGTTCCTCGAATTATTCGACGCACTCGTCACATCGTTGCAACCACGCGAAATACTCCACCAAGGTAGCGACTTGGCTGCACTGCTCCAGCAGCTCGCGTTTCACTCGCTCTGTTCCATATTGCGAAATCTTGATTCTTTTAAATTGTTGTACTGTCTCATCAAAATAATTTTACATTTTTTTACTTTCTTTTTTTCTTTTCTCTATAGCTGCTTTAATTCGAAGCCAGTATATAAAGCGTTGTATTTCCGACATGTTCAGAGATTGATGAGAATAGAACAACTATATATGATTATCCTCGCTTTTTGGAATTATCTCTACTACTTTTTGCCACGAGAGGGGTAGTAATATATTGTATGCGTGTCCTCTATAATGATAATATGTGCACGCCTCCAGAATTATTTCCGCTCTCTTAAAAGGAGCGGAGAAGCAGAGAGTCGAATTATAGCGTCCCTTAACTCTTGGACGAGGAATCGGGAAATGGGGAGTTGGGGTATAGTGTCTCTTTATAAAATACACCGCCACGTTCACTGGTAGATGAGAGATTGAGTCCCATAATGGAGAACTTATTAATTCTTCCAATGACTTTCCATATTGTTTTTATATCACATTCTTCCACGGAGCACTTGCATATGACGTTCACAAAGTTGTCTTTTTTTCAATTTGTGCAAATTGGGCACATGTTGCATGGTATTATCACACAGACGGACTGTTGGCAATTGGAGCAAAATCGGCTGTTTAGCGCATTGAGAGTATCTATCTCATGCTTCCTAACGGCATACAATACTCCAATGTCAGTGTCCGCCAGACGAACCATGCATTCGGCACATAGAGTTAGTGCACCACCCGTTGAATAATAAAATTGTATTGAACAATACATTTTTATTATTATTCAACGCAAGGAGTTCCGAACGGGTAACAATTTTTTTCTGCGTAATCCGTAAGGTCATCACTTTGATCACTTACGTAATTGCTATCGTCAGACAATGCGTGTTCTTCAATATCAATGTCAATATTGTCAATATTGTCAATCTCCATTTCTTCTTCATTTCCAAACACTTCGTCCTATATTCACAAAGTCTTCCTCATCCATATTAAACATTTTCTATATTTAACATTACCCATTTTCACCGTCAACTATTTTTTTCACACACATTAGACTTCCATCTATTGTGATCCTGCACACCCCATTATATATTATCGACATTTCTATATCACATCATTTCTTTGTCTCTTTGTTGGAACATCATCATAGATCTCCCCCATTTGTTTATAACAGCCGGAGTATCAGCGCTTCTCTCTCTTAACACGTCGCGACACGTACGTCGATTTCTAGGAAAAACCATCTTATCACTTTTTTCCTAGAAAAAAATTTGAACGTCATCGCGCTCCTTTGCGAACATGTCGCTACATGTTTAATTGCAACAATGAAATTCCTAGAAAAAAGGGGAAAGGAAGGAGGAGGGGGGGATTAACGGTTTGCCATGTCAAAAATTTACGCGAATCAGTCCTCCATCGAACGATCTGCACGACAAAAAGTACTCCGTTCCTCCATCATTCGAACACGCAATGTATTCCGCCAAAGAAAGCAGCGCACCGTACGATGGCGAAAAACAGACGAAGGAACGCGTAAGTTTCCATATTTTACTTTTTTCTTTTTTTAATATTATATATTTAATTTCTTTTACATTACACAGCATTTCGATGGAGCGTCGCGCGGTGCGCTTACTGAGCAGACGTTACACTCTGACGGCCACGGGCTACAAATTTCTGGAAATTGGAATCGTTGGTCCGAACTACGTGGAGATCACTCTGGGATATTATCGGGGACAGGAACTTATACTGTCTCTCGAAACGTGGACAGGACTCTACGAGCAGCGATGGAATATCTACAAATTGCTGCGAAACGATTACAAAGATAATTTTATAAGCATCGGATCGTTAATTATTAGAATTTGTCTGATGAACAACGTTACACTCGTACACTCTTGAATCTTTGAATGTACGCATAACGATGATCGAATCGACGTTACATCGAATGTTTGATCTGAACGAATATATCGATGTGTCGTTCGATCGACTCGTCGACACGATTGATGCCAAGTATACGCGATTCTCCAACATCGCGTCTGGTGTAACAGATCCCGAGGAAGTGCCGAATGCGATACGCGATTGCGATACATTCGATAGACGTCAACTCGTCGATTGCGAGCTGTTAGTTTTAGTTTTTAGTATATAAGAAAAATGTGAATAAAAAAAATTTCACACTTAAATGTATTCAATTTATTTAAACATATAAACATATCTAATATCGCAAAAACATGTATTTCTTTCATTCCTTTCCTCTCACCATAAAATAATTTGAAAAATAACATTCGCCATAAGAGAGAGAGAACCGCAACGGAAGAGGTATACGAGAGAGAGATATTTATTTTTACTCGGCGAGCGCGGCGGTGGCAGCGGCGGGCGCGGCCCCCTCCCCTTCTGACGTCATGTCCACACGCATCCTGTCCACACGCAATTTTTTAATATCATCTTCGCCACCCGTTTTATTTATATCGCTATCTTATCCTATTCGTTTATCTCATCTCGTTTCGTCTTTCTTCACTACCCCTCCCCCCACTCCTACCATTCCCCCTCCTTTGTCCCTCCGCGCCCACCGTTCCCCCCCGCACACCCCTCAACGCTTCTGAGTTAGAACCCGCCTAGTATTCCTACTATTGATAATTTAATATTTCCAAAAAAGGGTCGTATATAATAAAAAAAATACGTACATATTAGTTTATCTTCTGTGGACATAAACATATATGCATATTTTTCTACTATACAACACATATATAAATTTTTTATTATAACTAATAAGCTATTGAAATTCTTTGGAAATACAATTCTTTTGAAGTAATCTTTTTCAGTAACAATTCTTTCGTAGTAACATCTTTTTGAAAAATAATTTTGTTAAATTTATTATTTGTGTGATGTATCAAAATACCTGACGTCTTAATCTGTTAAAATGTCACGAAGACAATATCTTATGAAATAAACGCAATAAGAGAATTAATCATATGTAGCTTTATTAGATCGATATTACATTTGTCATACGATAAATTTTTCAAGAATGTTGATTGATAGCGGAATATAATTTTCGAAAAATTTTCTTCTCTTATCCTGCAGCCAATTAACATCTAAAAAATTTGTCATACAGCAAATGTAATACACTCTTAAGAGTCAATAACATTTAACTTCAAATATATTTCGTTGCCGTTTGAATTTAATACGTTAAAATAAATAAACAAATATCACTTGTTATAATATAACATTGTAACGTCACCCGACTCACCTCCATTGTTTAGACAATACGAAATCGCCCTGATCAACCGTCGGGGTATCGACACGGCGATCCTTCCGCGATCCCACCGTCGTAAAGTCACGTCAAAAACCAGACGTAACCAAACTAAAATTGCACGGCTTCACGTGCACAGCGCGTGGCTAAACAATAGACGCGCTGGGTCACTGCCGCCGGCCCCGCTACCGACCGCGCCACCGAGCATCTTCGCGGAATCATCGAGCACGTTCGGCGAATTGTCGCGAATATTCCGGCGAGTTCATCCCCCGAAATTGCTCCGACCCGAGTTCGGCCGATCAGTACTCGACTACTCCCGACCGACGGCCGACTCGGATTATTAAGTGACTCCGGTGGATGATCAGGAACTATCACGAGACTGTAAGATGTCCAGTACTGCTCTCGATATCTCCATTCCTATCCAACACAAGCGAACTAGGGTGCTTCCTATCGCGCTAGGAGTTTCTGACCGTTCGCTCCTCTCATTCCCTGCGCGCAAGTGTCATCACAGATTGAGGAGCTTCTCAATCTGAACTCTGAAAGCAAGTTCTTGTGCGCACCATCCTCCGCTGACAGTCAAGAGACAGGGAGCTTTCTGCATCTCATAGCCACTGCACAACAACCTCAGTCTGACAATATGAGACGCACGAACAGCTGATCGGTCATATGTTTCGGGAAAAGCGGAGCGAGTTCCGGGCATCATTATAATAGATTTCGCTCGCTGTCTGTTCCGCGAATTCGGCGTGTTTACGGTAGACGCGGCGCGGGCGCGACGGTGCGAGGAGTCTTCGGCGCGCCCGACCGCGGTTTTATGGCGCCCGAACAAGGACCCGAGACAGAGAGATAAAATATCGGAAAAACGACTGACTGGGTGCATCATCTGAAAAAAGAAGAGCTTGAGATCGAACTCGCGCGCCGACACGCCGAAACCGAGGGGATAGTAGAAATTTTACGTCAACGATTACGAGAGCTTGTAAAGGCGGAAAGCACGGCTAAGTCTGTCGACATACCGGCCCCTACGACCGCGTTTAAAATGACTGAAAATGATTCAGGGCAAGGCATCGCGAAAACCATTAATCAAATTAGAAAGTGGGGCTGCCACTTCGATGGCAAGGACCTGTGGGCTTTCCTAAAGCGGGTCGAAGAATTAAATCTCGCGTACGGATACGACGGTCAGCGTCTCATGCTCGATTTACCAGAACTACTACGAGGGGAATCACTCTCGTAGTACCGAAATCGGACAAGTGGAGTACGTGGGGACAATTTTGCAATGCCTTTCGAACGCAATATTGTCCACGTTACCGCAATCAATTGATAAAAGATATCGCCGGTCGCGCACAAAAACCAGATGAAAAATTTCATAAATATGCCAGTGAAGTAGAAACCATGATGCGCCGGGGGGGTTTTCAATGGCCGCATAGGCGGAACAAATTTACGAGAATATGCATCCCGAATATAAAATGTATATTCATCGACAAGACGCTACCTCGAGACGCTCCAAGATCTGGCGGCGGATTTTGAAGACATCTTACGGCAACGGAAAACGGCAACGGCAGCCGCAAAACACGACTCTTCTGCGCCCACGAGACCGATCGCAGCCGCTGTATATAACCGAGTAGAACATTGCTGGCGCTGCAAACAACGCGGCCATACGCGTTTTAATTGTTAGCGTCCTCCACGTAAATTCTGCTCGTAATGCGGACGGAGTATTTACGCGGAAATGTCACCCACTGGTGGGAAAAGAGTCGGGACGAACGCGAACGAACCCCGCAAGTAACGTTCACGCCACGACCATACATTCAAATTAATATTTATCAATCGGCAATCAATCGGTAATCGCGCTAGTAGATACCGGGTCCGAAATTTCATTAATCGGGATACTGCACACCGCATGCAGGAACTCCGTTTCGTACCTGACGACACCGCGAGCCAGGCCAGACTCGCGGACGGTTCACCCGTGGAAATACCGGGCACCGTTAAGCTTCCGGTGCGAATCGAAGGGCAAACCATCGAGCACCGCTTCCACGTCTTGCCCGAATTAGAAAGCGAAATGCTCATCGGGGTGGACCTGTGGGGAAAGTCGAATATAAAACTTGTACCACCGCAGTTCGGCAAAAGGAAGGACACCACGCCGGCCCGCGTCTCCGTCGCTAGATAACGAGGCAAAACCGAGAGCACCAAGTTCCATAACTTCTTAGAAAATGAAATGTGGAAATTCGAGGAGATCCGGGTCTGACTGAACTTCTGCGGCACCATATCCGTCTGAAAAAGGGCACGCTTCCAATCAAACAAAGATACCGGCCGCATAATCCGGCGATGCAGCGCGTGATCGATGACGAAGTGGACACCATGCTTCGCGAAAGGGTAATTGAGCCGTCTGAAAGTGCGTGGAGCTCGCCGGTGGTAATTGTCCGAAAACGCGACGGCAAACTACGGTTCTGCATAGATTTCCGACGCCTAAACGAGGTCATCGAACGAGACGCATATCCACTTCCACAGATCACGGCCACTTTAGATAAATTACGCGGGGCACAATTTTTGTTGACATTAGATTTACGGAATAGCTACTGGCAAGTACCCCTGACCTCCGAGAGCCGACCGCTGACGGCATTCATCGTGCCGGGTTGAGGATTAATGCAATTCAAAGTGATTCCATTCGGGCTACATGCAGCGCCGGACACGTTCCAACGACTGTTGGACCACGTGATCGGCTTAGAGTTAGAACCTTACGCATTCGCTTATCTGGACGACATTATCGTGGTAGTCGTACACTTCTCGAACATTTCAAACACCTCACCGAGGTTTTTCAGCGACTACGCGCTGCCTGCCTGCAGATTAACCCGGAAAAATGTCGGTTCTGCGTGGAAGAAATATCTCGGTCACATCGTGAGCCGAGAGGGCATCCGAATAGACTCCGAAAAGACGAATGCCATTCTAGACTGACCATTCCTGATGACCGTCAAACAAATTCGACAGTTCGGAGTTGGGAGTTGCCTCGTGGTACCGTCGATTCATACGGGATTTCGCGACAGTCACTACTCCGTTTATCGCACTGACCAAGAAGAACGCTCGCTGGACCTGGGGGAATCCCAGAAACAAGCCTTCGAAACGCTACAAAGCCGATTAACAACCGCGCCAGTGTTAGCTTGCCCGGATTTTTCCCGACAATTTTTTCTGCAGACCGATGCCAGCACGACCGGGTTGGGTGCAGTGCACCCAATTTTTTACGGAAGGGGAGCGTACGTAATCGCCTACGCCAGTCGCACGTTAAATCCCGCGGAGCAGAATTATAGCGCCACGGAATTGGAGTGTCTCGCGATCGTTTGAGGAATTAATAAGATGAGGGGATATCTCGAAGGATATCAATTCACGGTCATAACGGACCACCAGTCGCTGAAATGGCTACAAGGCCTAGATTCACCGTCCGGGAGACTAGGATGTTGGACGTTTGAATTACAGCAATATTAATTTAATATCCGTTATCGAAAAGGAGCCTTAATCGCGTGGCGGACGCACTTTCTCGGCAAACAACTATCGCCGCTATCAATAAGGCGCGGTGCTCCTGGTACGACCGGATATTAAAAAAGGTTCGGGGCAATTCGCACGAATTAGTAGATTATTGCATTCGACAAAAACGACTGTTCCATCACGTACTTCACTACTTAAATTTCCATGAGATCCCGCCCTAGGAACAATGGAAGCAATGCGTCCCCTCCCAGGAACGCACCGAAGTATGTAAACGAGTACACGAAGAACCCACTGCCGGACATCTCGGGATCGTGAAGACCATCGCATGGGCCGCCCACGAATTCTACTGGCCCGGAATGTTTCGCGACGTCGCGCGTTTTGTCCGGAACTGTGTAAGGCTGTCAAGCCTACAAGGTAGAACAGAACAAACCCTCGGGGATGATGCACGCCACCGCGGTAAATCAACTATGGCAGCAGGTTACCATACTATTACCATAGACTTGATGGGACCACTGCCACATTCGAATCGTGAATATACTTGGCTATTAAACATGCAGGATCGATTTTCAAAATGGATAGAGATGTGCCCGCTACGAAAAGCCATCGGCGACGCGATCGCGCAAAGCCTAGCCGAAAATATAATTTACCGACACGGATGTCCCGACGAAATTCTGTCCGACAACGGGACACAATTTCATTCCGCGCCCGTCATCCGTCTTTTGCAAGCTCTCGGTATTAAACAGCGATTCACATCTCTCTACGCGCCGCATTGTAACCCGACGGAACGGACGAACCGATCAAAACGATCAAAACAATGATCTCGTAATATGTGAGACGCGAGCATAAACGCTGGGACGAGCATTTGAATGAACTGCGCTTCGCATATAATTCGATGGTTCACGAAACGACGGGTTACACCCCCACATTCCTGATGTACGGCCGCGAAACCAAGCCTCCCCGTACCGTCACCGCCTGCCGCGCAACAAGCACTCGACAAGCCTAGCATCGTATACCGCCGCTTGCAAGACGCGTACGAGCTCGTGCGAATCAACCTTGCGCGAGCATTTAAAAAACAGGCGAAGTATTTTGATTTGCGTTGCCGTGCCTGGCAACCGAAAGTAGGAGAGTGGGTATGGAAGCGGGACCATCCTCTCTCCAGTAAAAGGACTGCGTGTGAAAAAGCCAGAGTTAGAATGAGAGAGAGAAAGGAAGAGTGAAAGGGAATAATGTAAAGAAATGTAGAGATATTACTTTTTTTTCTACTTCTTCTTTTTTTCCTTTTTTCTTTCTTTCCTTTTTTCCTTGCTTGCTTCCCTTTTTTTCTTACTTTTCCTTTTTCTTAATTTTTTCTTTCTTTTTTTCTTTCTTTTACTTTTCTTTATTTTTTAAAATTTATCGTTTTATCTGTTGTAATAACATATGAGCACTTAAATGTTTGACTTTTAGTTAAATAACAAGTGATATTTGTTTATTTATTTTCACATATTAAATTCATATAGCAACGAAATATATTTAAAGTTAAATGTTTCATTAATCCTTAAGAGTGTTAAAGATTACAATTGTCGTATGACAAATTTTTCAAGCATGTTGATTGATTGCGGGATATAATTCTCGAGCGTCTAAAAATCTCCTATTCTGTAGCTAATCTAAATGTAATACCAGCCTAATAAAAATTACATATGATTAATTCTCTTATTGCGTTTACTTTATGAGATATTGTTTTTGTTTGACATTTTGACAGATCAAGACGTCAAGTATTTTGACACATCACATCACGCAAATAGCAGATTTATTAAAATTGTTTTCAAAAAGACGTTATTACGAAAAAATTGTTACCGAAAAAAAAAGTTACTTCGAAAGAATTGTACTTTGAAAGAATTTCAATGGCTTGTTAGTATTATAATAAAAACTTTATGTATGTGTTGTATAATAGGAATATATATATATATATATATATATATAGAGTGTGTTATACAATTAAACTAAGAAAATATTCTATTTTAAATAATTCTGTCGCGAGCGCCGAGAACGCAATCACGCCCATCGTTGACAAAGCGGATTGCGGCAAGCGATACTTTACCCGACGAATTATTATTTTGTCAAGCGATAGCGATTACCAACGCTACCGTGCTAATCGCGCATTTATTGTGTAATCCACGAAGCAACTGCTAACCAGGTTGCACGGCCTACGCCGCGCGACCCAGAAATATACCGCGAACGCTGACGAACATTTTGATGACACGGCAAGGACCGGCCGCAGGATAAAAACGGGAGACCGGTACTAGGGGAGGACTCGTCGAGATCTGCCTTGCCGTCACGTCTGTCACGATCCAAATTAAGAAGGACACCTGTATCAATTTTAATAAAGTTTATTAAGTGTTGAACAAAGTGGTGAGCGCCTCTTTCCCGCCGACTCCTTGGTCGATTCCTGAAACGATCCCCGCACAACATTTCTGGTGGCAACAGTGAGATCGTTTCGCAGCAACACTCAGTCATCTGGAAGGAACAAACGATCGAAATTCAAGGAAAAGGCCGGAAAAGAAGTCGACATTCTTGCGGCGAGAAAGAGCCGGTAGAGCCATAACGCCGAGCATATCAGTGACACCGGAGAAGCAGTGACCTACCGCAACAGCCAGCGCTACGCCACAAACATGCGAATTGCGAGCGTAATGTAAGTTATAAAAAATTAAGGCGAGCGCATTAGCAGATAGCGAGAGAAGCGTGTAGGTAGATGTTGAACGAGGGAGTTAGCCAAACTCCCGCCCAAAGAAACACGTTGTGGCTACATAGCGCGTTAGCCAGCCGAGCGCTCAACCCGAGCCCTCCGAGTCTCGAGCAGACAGAAAATTCACGCGATCAGCGCGATAACATACGCCGCAATTTAAGTAATTATTATTCCGATGATAGTCTGACGAGTCAACCGGAATTACATCCAAACATTGTAATTGAACGCGTGTTTTCGCTTAGTGACATAGACAATAGCCTACTACGAGTAGTGAGAGACGCGACAACGCTCTATTACAACCAACAGACGCGAGATCTGACCATAGTGACGGCACGAACGCAAGTAACCCTAGCCGCGGAGAATTTTCATTGACGTCTTACGATAGTAGCATGTTCGATCCAATCGAATGTTACACCGCCTCACGAAACATAAATCCAGCGGAAATAGCAAATCAACCCTCGGGCACACCGTTAAAACCGATCGCGGAAGAACAACAAGCAATAAACAGAGAATTGGACGACGAAGTAAGAAGGAGAGCCACTTTAAGCCAGGCACACTGGAAATCTGAGCAGAAGCTTCACACGACGCGCGAGATGCAATATTGGTCGAGTTGGTAGAAGGCATGCGAGCACTACAGGGCCGCATAAGCCAACTAGAAATCGTTAATTACAATCGGAGTGCAGAAAATGACGAATCGATAGAAATGACATACGGGCGTACACGGGACGATGTCCGAAATTCGTGAGACCCCGCACATACGTTTATGAAACTAAAAGAAGCACGCGATATGATTCCGGAGATGGACGGATCATCGCGGAATCAAGTTCAAAAATTTTTAAACGCAAGCACGTACGCGATGAGCGAAATAAATCCTGCCGACAAAAAATCATTATTAAAATCTTGTGCACGAAACTAACAGGAAAAGCCATGCACGATTTCCAAATGAGGGATATAGGCACGTTCATGCAACTGAAGCGCGAGATCGAGATGTATTATTTGGCAAAGCGTAGCACCACGCACATTCAGCGAGAGTTTAATATAACCCGCCAAAAACCCGGAGAAAACGTGCGAGAATACGGCCTCCGCGTTGACAAACTAGCAATGGAACTCTATCAATCTATGGTAGAAGGGTGCGAGCACACCGCGGAGCAACGAAAGGCAACTCTAGATACGATACAGGAATTAGCCCTAGAAAATTTCCAACTAGGATTACGTGACGAGATACAAACAATAGTACGAGCCAGGAATTATACGAATTTAACAGCCGCGATGTTAGGCGCGACAGCCGAGGAAAAATTAAAAGGTAGCCAACCTACAAAAATGTATAATAACGAGAAAGCAAGAAGCAACCAAGAACAGTATAGAAACCGCAATCAAAAATTGGAGTGCCACAAATGTAGTTAGGCTAGGACATTTGGCGCGCGACTGTTGTACAAGCCGATACACAAACAAATATCCGCTACCACGAGCTGAACGACCGGCGAACGTAAATAATATCGAGAAATACTGCTCGTATTGCAAAAAGGCAGGCCATAAGCGCGATGAATGCTGGTCACTGAACGGCCACCCAAGAAAGAGGCAGCCGAGACGCACGAGACAGGATAATGAAAAAGGACGATAAATAAATACCGCTGTAATAATGAGAAAGAATAAGCAGCAAAGGGGGAGCGATGACCTATCGTTCACAAACAGTGGCGACGAAGAAGAAGAGAAACCGAGAACAAAGATAACGCGAACCGTACGCGAGCATCAAGTGACACAGGTGAATACGCCTCACACAAACGCCACGTTAGACTTGATTACACTGCCGATGCGAGAGACAAAAAAGGAAAAACAAGTTTCCTCCTCAATACAGGCGCCACTCTGACATTAATAAAAGTAGGGAATCTAAAGGCAAATACACTAATGCGCGAAGAGCGTTTAGCCCTAACCGGAGTTACGGGCCACAAGATACACACACTCGGAAAGATAAGAGCAATGATAACGCTAGGAGACCGAGAGATACGGCACACTATGTATGTGGTAAGAGATGACTTCCCAATAAATTATGAGGGGATACTGGGACCAGATTTTTTGAATAAACAGCAAGCGAAATGCGATCACGGGAAAAAACAAGTCCGTATTGGCAACACAACTTTCAAACTTTACCCGTACAAGAAAACCATGCTAATGCCTCGCAGTGAAACCATAATTCAGATAACGGTAACTGATCGAAATAGCATTGGAATAGTAAATGCAGTCGAAACCAAACCCGGAGTTTTCATAGGAAATTGTTTGGTCATATCAGAAGAAAACGTATGTCCAATAAGTGTGATAAATACCACGGGAGAATCCGTGGAGATAACAACCGTTAGTCACGGTGGACGAGATAAAGACAAGAGACGCTGCACACATGTATACCATGGAGGTGTCAAATAATGAAACGAGCGACGAGCCCAGTCAAACTCGTAAAGAAAAATTGCACAGACAAATGCGAACCGAGCATTTAAATAAAGAGGAAAAGAAAACCTTGCAGATTTGCGAAGATTTCCGTGATATCTTCCACCTAGAAAACGACCGCCTATCGTACACTAACGCAGTAGCACATGAAATAAATACGCGAGCAGATAGCGCGCCGGTGAATGTCCGACCGTATAGATTACCGGAGAAGTACAAGGCAGAAGTAAATAAACAGATAGCGAAAATGCTGGACGACGAGATAATCCGCCCCAGCATGAGTCAGTGGAACGCACCCTTACTAGTAATATCGAAGAAATTAGACGCATCTGGAGAGCGAAAACTACGAAAAAACTAGTTGTGGATTTTCGGAATGACTTAACAATTGGCGATTCTTTCCCGCTCTCAAATATCACTAACATACTAGACCAACTAGGAAACGCGAAATACTTTACAACGTTGGATTTAGCATCGGGATACCATCAAATCCCCATGCATGAGGAACACAAACAAAAAACAGCATTTTCCACACCTTACGGACACTACGAATTTAATAGAATGCCTTTTGGATTAAAAAATGCGCCCGCAACATTCCAGAGACTCATGAATTCCGTACTAACCGGATTACAAGGCCTCAAATGCCTAGTCTATCTAGATGACATCGTAATATATGGACCAAATTTGAGAGAGCATAACAAAAGACTAATTGAAGTATTCAAAAAACTAAGAGACTACAATCTGAAACTACAACCGAATAAATGTTTTTAAGAAAGGAGATGACATACTTAGGACACATTATCTCCGAAAACGGTATAATCCCGGATCCTGCGAAAATAACGGCCGTAGCAAACTTTCCAATACCAAAACGGGTAAAAGATGTGGAATCCTTCATAGGATTAGCCGGCTATTATAGAAGATTCATCGAGAATTTTTCGAGGATAGCGAAATCACTGACAAAAAAGGATGAAAAGTTCGCTTGGACAGCAGAACAACAGAACGCTTTCGAAACATTAAAAGAAAAGTTAACGATCACACCAGTTCTAGCTTACCCGGACTTCACTAAACAATTTATAGTAATGACAGACGCATTCGGATACGCCATCGGAGCGGTATTGTCGCAAGGGCCAGTAGGCCAAGACCGACCAATTGCATACGCAAGCAGAATTCTGAATAAAGCGGAACAAAACTATAATACAACAGAGAAAGAATTGCTAGCCATAGTATGGGCCGTCAAACACTTTCGACCGTACCTCTATGGAACAAAATTTCAAATAATTACAGACCACAAGCCATTGATCTGGCTATTTAGTATAACAGACCCTGGTTCACGATTAATCAGATGGAGGCTCAAATTAGAAGAGTACGACTATGAGGTGGTACACAAGGCCGGTAAAGGCAATACAAATGCTGACGCGCTCAGCAGAAACCCGATCGCGCCCGACACACAGATAAACAGCATCGAGCGCGACAAGGAAGAGCGCGAATATAACAAAGAAGACAAGGAGCAAATAATGTACGAATATCATAATGCCCCCTTCGGAGGACATCAAGACGTAACACGTACCGTAAATCGAATACGACTAATGCACAACTGGCACGGACTAATACAAGATGTGGAAGAATACATCGCCAAATGTGAATATTGCCAGAAAAACAAACTGAGCAAGAAAACCAAAATGTCTCTAGTATTGACCGACACGGCAGAAAGACCGTTTCAAAAATGCGCCCTGGACATCGTAGGACCACTCACGGTCACCATAAAAAGAAATAAATACCTACTAATATTCTAAGACGACTTAAAATTTAGTAAAGTAATACTAGTAATTTAATAATAATACCGATATCGGACCAGGAAGCAAGCACGATTGCCAAAGAGTTCACCACAAAAATAATATGCGGATTCGGAATACCGGAGACAGTACTGACAGATCAAGGAACGAACTTCGTCAGTGAAATGCTCAGGGATGTATGCACCCTCCTAAAGATAATAAAAATTCAAACAACCGCATATCATCTTGAAAGTAACAGAACCCTAGGGAGATCGCACAGGATTCTGATCGAATACTTAAGGCACTATGTAAACGAGGAATCAAACCAACTGGGATGAATGGATCCCATACGCGATGTTCACGTACAATACGACACCGCATACAGCAACGGGCTATACACCGTTCGAATTGATGTACGGGCACCGAGCAACACTACCTACAGCCCTGACAGTGCCGCCGAAACCATACTATACATATGATAACTACTCGCAAGAACTAAGAGAACGACTCAGAGCCACACAGAAAGTAGCAAAAGAACATATTCGCGAAGCAAAACAAAAGGCAAAAAACTATGCAGATAAAAATACGAACACTAAAATCTTCAAAGTAGGAGATAAGGAGATAAGGTTCTTCTGTATGATGATGAAGCAGTGCGCAGAGGACGATCAAAGAAATTGGAAGCACCTTAGATAGGACCATACCAAATAACCGAGAAAATCTCCAATATGAATTACAAAATCAAACAGAAACGAAAAATTACGACGGTACACGCGAACTGACTTAAACTATTTATTGAGGATTAGGAAACAATCACATATGAACAATTACCCGCGAAAAAAAACAAAGAGAGAGAGGGGGGGAACTTACCAGTCACGCAGGACGAAGACGAAACATTGGCCGGTGGCAACACAAATTTGCACCCGCAAAGAGTCGCGGGGATAGAGCTCCTCGCACAGACGGAGGAGGCGCAGAAGACCTCTCGATACAGCTGATCGCACGTGGAGCACGGGAATGATATTTCTCCGTCCAGACGACCGTGAACGGCCACCTGGATGACACTCTTATCGCCACACGTTGGGCCGCCAGGCGGTATGACCGCCGCACGTACTCGTCACACATGATGGGAACAGATTCCCGACCACACCTAGTGCACTGCATAATTGAAAACTCAAAAACACAAAAACAAACTAAAAGCCTTTCACGACGCGCAACAGACCACGGTCGACGGCAGACTGAACAAAATAATGTATAATATTAAACGTATCACACAAAAAAATGCACGACTAGGATTCACGGAAAAGTAATCTGAGCCCTAAACTTACAGGATGCTTGTGTGGAGAAGAGCAGTACAAACGACACCTGATTCTCGGCATGCTCTTGACTGGGAATTGTTCTCGCACCAGCCAGGAATCTATTACGAGGAAATCGGTCAGCTGAGACAGGCTGAATCGGCATGGAAATTAGTGATAAAACTGAGCGCAAAAAAATTAGAGATCAGACATCAGCAATTACAAGACTATATTGAGGAAACCGCAATACAGTGCCAAAAAGTAATAGGCAACGCTCAATTAGGTTGCTGAAACATTATGAGGATAATAGAAAAAGAAAATACCAAACTGATCACTCTGTTGACACAAGTAAAAACGCTACAAAACGACTGACAAACGACGAAGACTGCTAAATACTTGTCGGTCAGCAAAATATTGTTCGGAACGATGGACGCCGACGATCAGAAACTAATAGACGAGCAACTGCAAACGTTACGAACAAACGGCAAGGTACTGCAGCACGCAGTAGCAAATCAAGTAAGAGTAATCAACGCTACAATAGCGCACTTGGACGAATTAGAAAATACTCTAAACTATAACGAAAATCTGATAATGAGGGCGACAAAACCACTAGAGCAACGGTTGACTAAGTCCACACTACAGGCAGACGTAGACGAACACTTACTAATCCTGACAACAATAATGATGATTTAACGAAGGACACGGAAAATGTAAATAGACTACCTGACATACGAGAAAAACGGAATGATACCGACACGACTATTACCCATCAAACACATAATAACAGCCCTCAGAGAAGCGGCTACACAATTAACCATGGGATTACACTTTCCCTTTAAAATCCAGACTGAGCACTGGCAGACAATACACACATACATTACTTTTAGCGCGTATTCAGATGGTCCATATACACAATCTTGCGATTTCCGATGGTAGCATACCCTATATTTAAACTAGTTAAAGCAATACCGTTACCGGTACACGATCATGCGAATGTATTCTCCTACATAAAGATAAACCATCCTTTGTTAGCTATAGATAAAGAGAATCACCACTACAAATTACTAGAGGAAGTAGAGTTAGAACGCTGCATACGAGAAACAAACACATATACATACACATGCGAACAGAACTTCGCAACATATTATGCGGAAACAACAGCATTATGCGAGGTGCAAATATATACATATACACCAGGACAGCTCAATTACTGCGAAAAGAATCATATGATATCTAACACACCGTTGTGGATAGCATTGAGGAGCAAGCGTGGCTCTACTCCACGGCATATAAACAGGAAATTAGCATTAAGTGCGAAAAGCAAATAGAAGAAAAAATTATATTAGAAGAAACCGGAAAAATAAAACTAAAAGATAATTGCAAACTAATCACACCAAACGTAATATTAAAAGCGCGAAAAATCGAGGGAATAAAATATATCCGAAACTATCTCCTCGAGTACAATATAACATTAGAAATAAAAAATAGAGACACCGATAAGAATAAGCTAGCGAAAACCGACACGTTGCGACAATAAAATAATTAAGAACTCTGTAGATTTAACCAAGTTAAGCGTAAGTCTAGAAGAAATAAGAGAAACTCTAGAAGATAGCAATTATGACTTACTCAAAAATAAATACACTGTATACTTTATAGGAACAGACGCCTGTGTAGTGATAATAACTATAATAGGATTAATAACATGGCGCACAAACAAAAACAAAAATAAAAAGCAAAAGAAGAGCGAGATAACCGCAGAGACGCCGTGACGATGCTATGTTATATTAGTCATAAGCATACAATTATATTACAATAACGCGACAACATATGTAAACTAGTAAGTAAGAGCACCTTCCATCGAAGAGGGAGGGATGTCGCGAACGCCAAGTAAGGGACACATAGGATTCGAAACCCTCCGTAGTTCCCTTCTATCAAAGGGGGAGGGATGTCACGAGCGCCGAGAACGCAATTACGCCCACCGCTAACAAAGCGGATTGCGGCAAGCGATATTTTACCCGACGAATTATTATTTTGTCAAGCGATTACCAACGTTACTGTGCTAATTGCGCATTTATTGTGTAACCGCTCCACGTGAAGCAACTGCTAACCGGGTTGCGCGGTCCTTACGTGGAAAGCCGCCGCGCGACCCAGAAATATACCGCGAACGCTGACAAACATTTTGATGACAGGGCAAGGATCGGCCGCCTGGAACAGGATAAAAACGGGAGACCGGTATTAGGGGAGGAGTCGTCGAGATCTGCCTTGCCATCACGTCTATCGCGGTCCGAATTAAGAAGGACAATCTGTATCAATTTTAATAAAGTTTATTAAGTGTTGAACAAAGTGGTAAGCGCCTCTTTCCCGTCAACTCCTTGGTCGATCCTCGAAACAACCCGCACAACAATTCTATTAGAATATATTGTTTTTATTCATTTTATTGTTTCTTTTGCTTTATATTTAGTTAAATAAAGATTCCCAAAATGCATAATGTAGCAATTTACTGGCACATTGGCAACAGATTTTAAAGTTGAGATTTTAACTATAGATCTGACTTGTTATCCATAGATATATCCATATTTATTAATTTATATAGAATCTGTGGCTTGTTATCCATAAATATTCATATCTATAAATCAGTTTACATAGAATCTATCAATAAAGCCTGTTGACATGTTACATCAACAGATTAGTAGTAAAAATTGCATGCAGAAAATATGATGATAAAGTGATAACAAAAATCTTACTCAATTTCTGTCACCAATTTACTACATCAGCAGGCTTAACATATTTCTGGTAACAATTTATCAGTATTGTCAGCTATTATAGATAATGCAAAATTTGTTATTTTTCTGTCATTAAAAATTAATAGCATATTCTGCTCTATCTAATAAATCTATCTTTGCAAGTTTCATCATATTTTTAAAATTGCATATGTATCCTCAGTATATAATATAAAATTATATAATAACATAAAAAATTCGGTGGCGCGTGCGAAGCGCTGTTATGTTCTAGTTTGTTTAAAAAATAAAGATATATAATATGTAAAAAAAAACATGTATTTCTTTCATTCTTTCCTCCCATAAAAATAATTATCCGAAAAAAGATAATAAGATTCGTAATAAGAGAGAGCCGCAACGGGAGAGATAATAGGTATACGAGAGAGAGAGAGAGAGATAGTATTTAGATATACAATAGAGAGAACCGCAACGGGAGAGAAAAGATGAGAACATAGTGGACGCGGCGGCGGCGGCGGCGGCATGGTGGACGCGGTGACGGCAGCGGCGGGACCGGGTCCCCCTCTGATGTCATGTTCACATGCTCTGTCCACGTGCAATTTTTTTATTATCTTCGCCACCTATTTATTTATTTGTTTATCTATTTGTTTATTTATTTATTTATATCACCTTCGCCTTTGTAGCTACTACCTTATCTATCCCCCTCCCGTGACGTCATGTCCTTCGAGTCGCAATTTTCTATTTATTTTATATCAAATTTGTTTATCTATTTGTTTTTATAACTACCGGATCCCATTCGCGGTTTATTTCAAAGAACCCTCCCCCCTCCCCCGTCCCCCGTGACGTCCTTCGAGATTTTCTATTTGTTTATCTATTTGTTTATCTACTTGTTTATCTATTTGTTTATCTATTTGTTTATCTATTTGTTTATCTATTTGTTTATATCATCTTCACCGAATCCTACTATCTTATTTACCCCCCTCCCCCCCGCGGCTCGGTTCAAAGGACCGCCGTCCCTGACTTTCCCCTCCTGTCTACCCACCTGTTCCCCCCCGCACATCCGCACCCCCCTCGGAGCTCCTGCGTTAGAATCGATGTAGTATACTTATTGGAATCGGTGATGTCGGCGTTAGCAGCAGCCTTGATGTAGCTAGCCATGTCTCCTCCTCACCAGAACTCCGATATTTCATCGAAGATTTCAATGATTTTGCGCTTATGTTCGCTCACGTTGAATGCTTTTTATGGGATTGTTGATCAGTGCAACGCAATATATACTTTTTTGCAATGAGCGCGTTGTAGGCGAGTAAAGTGAACGGTTGCTCCGCCTCTGTTGTGCCACAGTTGCTAGGCAATGCCTACTTTCCGCTCCCGCAACGCTGCGAGCGACACAACCGATCTATAGCCACGGTAGTGGCGTCGGATGCCAGAGCGGCCTAATGGTTTCAGAGCCGTTTTATTAAATATTAGTCCCCTCTCCCTTTCTGGCTCCTCCGGTAAGTCGTCCTGGTTTGGCGAAGTTTCAGGATCTTGCACGTCGATGCCATTGGCTTCTAGTGTAGATCCACAATAATGAGAAAGAAAATCTGATGTCTTCATTGTGTCGATGAATCGGATGCTATTTTAGCATTGAAAGCATCACTATGTTTTGACAGGAGTTGGTCTCTCTCTTCCATAATTTGTCATCTAGGATCGCCAAACTCGCCTTCTGAGCATCGCTTCTGATGCTGGAATGCATGGGCCAGATGTATGCGTATAACTTCAAAAGGTTCTTCCTTGTCGGCGGTTTACTTTAGATGGAATTGTAGCAACGGGAGTCTTTTGGTCATCTGGATAGAATCATGCCAGTTCTTGTTCGTGGTTCAAGAAAGCTGACATATATCCGGTGGCGTCATGTCATATTTATTACAAATATCAGGACCGCTATATGTTGGTCTCATCGCTGATGGCGTTTCCTCACGTATATGCTGATTATGATTTTCAGGTTCCGATTGGCCTGTTCCATCGGGTTACAATACGGCGCGTACACTGGCGTGATTCGGTGTCGGATACCAACCGCCTCCAATGTTGCTGGAACTGCGGGATGTGAATTGTATTTCGTTGTCGGAAATTGATTCTTGGGGACATTTGTGCCGATAGATAATACAATTGGCGACTTCTTTTGCTAGATTTGTAGTGGTAGCTCGAAAAAATACCATTTCCATTCACTTACTGAATCTGTCTTGGGCAATCAGTAATCAGGTATGCCCTCGTGCAGATCTGAGTAATAGCTTTACTAAGTCCACGACGATTTAGAGTCGTAGTTGCAGGAGCGGTGTGGCGCCCGACTGGTGATTACTGCTGTGGCTTGTACTCCAGACAATTTGAGTATTGCCAGACGTAGCGGGCGATCTCTCGGAACACGCTCGGCCAATAATAGAATCGGGCGGCTTGTGTCATGCCAAGATGTCCGAACGTCAGATTGCACGTACGACGGCGACAGCGATAACGCGAACGACATTTGAGATGCTCGTGTTTAACGAAGCGAAGCATACACAGAGAGATAACGCATCTTTTACAAAGAAAAACATCGATCGACAATATTCGCTCATCCGGCTGCATCAAGAAGAGGAAGAAACTTAACGCGTCAAACGTTAATTTTCACAAGCTTTAGGATTCGCGGTGCGCAACTTGTGAAATGACTGATATCCTAAACATCGAAGACGAGCCAATCTTCGACGATCGCATCGTCAAGATTGAGACTCATGCGTACAACCCGTTCGCCAATACGATGTTCGGGTACAGTGATGAGATAAGAATACAGCAACAGGATCTGTACACATTGCCGAAAGCTTTCTATATATCGAGGGAAAACTAACAAAGAACAGAGTTGTCGAAGGATCTGATGTGATGTTGGGAAATAATTTTGTCGCGTTCATATTCGATGAGATTCGATACGAGCTTGATTATGTGGAAATGGATCGTAACAAAAACGTGAGCATAACCAGCACGCTCAAACATTACGTAACGACATCATCCGACAGAAACGTGATTCTGAGGAATGCCGGCTAGGATGCGCGTACTAACGCGGATGGATATTTTAACTTTTGCGTATCTCTCTACGCACTGTTGGGATTCTGCGAGAATTACAGACACATGATAATCAACGCTCGTCACGAGTTGATCTTGATACGATCGCATAACGACAACAATTGCCTGATGGGAAATTTGTTGGATCTCGTGGTCGACTTATTCAAGATACAATGGCGAATGCCGCACGTGTTATTGAGTGAGATAAAAAAAACTATCGATGCTGCGCACTTTGGAGAGCGGACGATATTTGAGCATGGTTTTTCGCTCGTGGGATCTGTACGAATTTCTGCTGTTACAGCGTACAACCAAGCATTCGTAGGCCATCAAGACTGCTACTCAGCTCGAGAAGTCGCGATATGTCATCTTCGCTCTGCAAACAAGTCGAAAAAACGTCATGGCTGAGGACACGAGCCGATTCGACGATTGCAACTTGACCAACGTGAAACTCTATCTGAACTCGGAATGTTATCCGTACGACGATATGAATCTTGATTTCAACAAAAACAGATGTGTTGTACGAAACGTACGCGCGTTTCTGCAAGGGTTACTATGGATACGAATATCTCGAGCGAGTCTCACCGTCACGTCTTTTCTACAGAACGGTCCATTCGTAATTATCGATTGTTCTCGACAAAACGAATCAGTCAAGAGCGCAACCGTGGACGTGAGATTGGAATTTGAGACTAAGGAGAACGTACCGATGAATACCACCGCGTACTGTCTCATTATACACGATCGCGTGGTTCACTACAATCCGTTGACTAATGTTGTACGCAAGATTACCTAAGAGCATCGCTGGCACATGAGAGAGAGAGAGAGAGAGAGAGAGAGAGAGAGAGAGAGAGAGAGAGAGAGAGAGAGAGACAATAAAATCTACGATACATCGAAATCGACCGCAGTCTCCAAAAATTGCTAGTCATGGTCGTGCCAACCTTCGTAGACCTGCAAGGTTTTCTCATTGGAGGACAGTTTGTTGTAAAGTAATTTGCTGCTCTCAGAAAATGAACCGTTCTTTCTCACTACATTTTCAGAAGCCCTATACCATGGCATTTCCTCGCAAGTGCCGACAAGTTTCGCGCACGCTGAGTGATATGTCATCACCATAGACTGCGATGGGACGACGGAACGATTTCATATAGCAAAGCTAAGAGTTTGATTACAAAGGCTGTGCACGGAACGAAAGATGATGACAATGACGATGCTGTTATATATGTCAAGGGATATGAAAAACGACAATGGTTGTGGAATTTGCTTCTGGACGATGAGCGCGTGTACATCGAGACTCTGGATGCTGATTACGAAAACGTAGATTCTCTAAACAATCTGGACGCTGATAATGCGATGTGGATATCACTATACTAATTGCGCATTACAAAATGTATTCTAATTATTTAATTGGTGGTCAGATAACCATGAATAAAATAAATATGATATACGAATTATGTTTTTTTATTTCTTTCCCATGCGTTGATAATTCTAACGATCGACGTACCGTTTCTTATTATATAACGCCGAGAAGTTTATCTTGCCGGGGTGACTCGCGCGCGTCGGGCAGGAAAGTAGATCAGTGTGTCGGTCATGCACATAACAAAGAAATTGAATCACGATTTAAAAAAAAAGTGAAAAATTTTTAAATATTTATTTAATGCAAAAAATAAATCATACAATGCACTTTTATTTATATATTTATATATATATTCATATATATTCATTTGTGAATCTTTATTAATTATGTAATTATTCAATTAATTATGTAATTATTCAAAGTAATGAGAATATCCTGTAGAAAAATTTCACCACACTTCTTCATCATCATCTTCATATGGACGTAAACCAAAGAGTATCTGCAAATCAAATCCTCGCGAGTAATTTCTTCCCATAAAAAGTATAAATACTCCTTGTATTGGCGATGCTGATACCGTATCCACCGCCGATAATTAATATTCATAAAGCCATTAATTTTGATATCATATATGCACAAATACTACAAAAAATAATTTAAAAAATCTCAATTTCACACAATACATCACATATCAAATAAAGGAAAAAAGACAAAAGAGAGAAAAAGAAAAAAAGGAGAAAAAGTTACGTATCCCATTCGGGTGGCGTATCTGAATTTTTATAAGATTGCACGGTATTGCACGTACTTGCACGGTTTCCACAACTGAGATATCATCGAGATATAATGTCTGTCAAATTACAAAAATATTACGTTTAATATTTTTTACAATATTGAGTTTAATATTTTAAACATTAGAAAGATACATGTGAATAAATATACGTACTGCTTCAGTAATAGGATAAAGTAATTTTTAATAAATCTCTAATATAAGTCAAATAATCAAATTCCTGCAATGCCTTTTCACTTGCCATTTCTTCTCGTTGAGCGTTAGATACTATGCGATACTTTTGCGTTTTTTTGTAAGCAATCACGTTTTTTTGTATGCACGTCAGCTTTCTTTCTCACATTAGACTTCCATCTACTGTGATCCTGCACACTCCATGACCCATTATATATCATCGACAATTTCTTTGTCCCTTTGTCGGAACATCATCATAGGGCTCCCCAATTTGTTTATAGCAGCCGGAGTATCGGCGCTTCTCTTGACACGCCGCGTTCAATCTCATGCAATGAGTCTTGTGGAGGCATATCGTTGAAACATTCAATCTCATGCAATGAGTCTTGTGGAGGCATATCGTTGAAACATCTTCGTGGCATCACCTCAATACTAATTTTGTGCGCGAAGAATCACCGGTGCGCGAAAAACAATTGCTTTTGCGTGAAGAACTTTCAGTGCAACGTCTTCGCAATGGCATTATCACGCATCATCATCTGCGCAAGATACAACGAGGCAGAGTACAACGGTAATTTCGTGGTATATGTAGAGGAATAAACTATTTATTATGTTGACAACAATCCTCTCGTTGATGTTGCGAAACTGCCATGGTCAATACACTTATATGAATATATTAGTTCATTGGCTTCGGCACAGGATGAGGAGGAAGAGGAGGAAAAGGAGGACAACTATCAGAAGTCCCCTCCGCGGGTTAATCCCACAGTATGTGGATGAAGTCCCCCTCCTGCGAGTAATCCGGAGGGGGGGTAAAATTATTTCTTGGATTACTAACATTTTCTTTTTGTGTATTTATTAAAGTGATTGAGTGATTTTTTTCTTGGATTGTTAAACATTTTTTTGTGTGTATTTTTACGTGACATTTTCTTGGATTGTGACATTTCTTTTTGTATTTTTAAGTGACTTTTTTTATGACTCTTCTACCTCAACCTGGTGAGTCTTTTTTTATTTTTTACTCGGCGGCGGTGGCGGGGGCGCGACAGCGGTGGCCCCCCCTCTGACGTCATGTCCACGCGCCCTGTCCACATGCAATTTTTTTATATCATCTTCGCCGCCCGTTTTGTTTATTTCGCCTTGCTATCTTATCCTATTTGTTTATATCGCCTTGCTATCTTATCCTATTTGTTTATCTCATCTCGTTTCGTCTTTCTTCACTACCCCTCCCCTCACTCCTACCATTCTCCCTCCTTTGTCCTCCCGCGCCTACCGTTCTCCCCCGCACACCCGCATCCGTCTCAACGCTTCTGAGTTAGAACCCGCCTAGTATTCCTACTATCGATGTATTTCATATAACTTTCTTGAATTTTTATATGTTGATTACGTAAGGATTACGTATAATAAGAAAATATTAATTGACATGTGAAACCATAATTAATTAAAAATAAGCTTTATACGATTAAAGCTGGATGTTCATACTAATATGTTGTAACGGAGCATTTTTTAGATGCTTTGTTACTAGCGCTATGCGGCTCACATCATCCGGAGTCGCCCGAACATCCCCGACTGCAACCGAATGATACACGCGCGCTTCTGATCTGTCACGCGTCGACGGCGTGACCGATCAGCTGTTTTGCTTGACAGCTCTTAACAAATTACGCGTCGACACGTAGTACAAAAATGGGTATAAATATCCGGCGAATTTGTCGTAAAACATCCAGACCTGTCCGCTCATCCAACCCGTCCACTTCCAAAAAGCACCGATCTAACCTGAACAAGCGCGAGAAGATTCTCGCGACGAATACCAAACGTTCTCAGTATTCCGTTCTTTCCTTTCGCGAAAAATCGGAGTGTTCTCGGATTTTTCTCCCACGAAATACGGAGCGTTCTCAGTATTCTCATTTCCTTCTCATCCAAAAAAGTCGGAGAGCTACTTGTCTCCTACGAAATATCGGGCGCTCGCGATATTCTCGTTTCTTTCCCGGTCGGAAAGTCCGAGCGTTCTCGGACTTTCTACGGAATATCGGACGCTCGCGATATTCTCATACCTTTCCCACCCGGAAAGTCGGAGCGTTCTCGGGCTTTCTCACGAAATATCGGGCGCTCGCAATATTTCTGTATTCCTGCATATTCGAAAGTCGGAGCGTTCTCGGACTTTCCGGCGATATACGCAAAGCACGTGTCACCGCAAGCGTCAACCGTTACCTAGCAACCCGTGCATCCGATCGCTCGGCAACAACACGGGCCCGATTGCCTAGCAACTGTGTATATGACCGACACACGATCTAGCGACTATCACCCATCGCATTCGCGATTCAACGCGCTACGAATATCACAAAGCGGCAAGCAAACACACACACGAACGGCTGCACTGAAAGAGACGAAATGTCATCTATGTTGATAATAATCAGTCCAACTATTTCGAGCAATTAAAATCAAGCGACTGCGATTCTTTCCCGAATCCGGCATCCGACAAGCATCTTCGAGCTCACATCCCCGCATCCGTACCGTAGATTGTCCGACTGTGCAGGGATGTACCGTTACAATATCTTGTGTAATTTTAAATATTATTTTTAAGTATATGGAATGCGCGCTTAATAAATTCTTTTAACTGTTTTTCAAAAGGGAAAATTTTCTTATTGACATTATTTTACATTAGATGTAAAATCACTTTTTTTATTTTCAATTTATATCTAGTAACATAAAAGGAACACGTACTCGGTAGGATTCTACAAAAATGTTTCAGATATTTGTAAAAGTTTCCTAGAACAATAGATTCTTCACATATATATTTATATAATATATATATATATATATATATATATATATGTAAATATAATATATTTAAAGACAAGATTTATTGTGTAATGTGATAATTACAATTTTATATATATATTTATATATTTATATATTTATATATATATTTATATATTTATATATATATTTATATATTTTATATATATATATATTCACTTATTCGTGTTCTTTTTAGAAATAAGAGTAGCGCCAAGTATTTTTACATAAAAATTTTTTTTATTTAAATAAAATTTTATCATTTATTTTGTACTGTTACTTTTTAATTCTTTGTGATAAAAACATAGATTGAGTACGCAATTTTGTGATATAATAATATTTTAAAGCTAAATAATTACTATCACTTGGATTAGAAAAAGAAGTCTTAAATAGAGAGATAGGATAGAAAGATATACATATAATTTGATTTTTATTATTTTTAAATTAAAAATATTACTATTTGAGTTTTATTAAACCAGTATTGAGTTTTTTTAAAACAGTGGTTTATCAAATTTTTTACGATTGAAATATATGAATATCTAACAATATAATAAAGGACTATACGAACTAAGATAGATGACAATTGCTAATTTATTCTTTTAATATCAATTTACAAATAAGATCGCGATAAATATAAACAAAAAACAAACGTTTCGACCCTTACTGTGGTCTTCATCAGTGTGGAATCTTGAATTAAATTAACTGACAAAATATTTGTAAATAACTTATTCTAAAGGATAATATGCCTTACAGTTTTCAACGGTGTAAAATGATTGCTTCGCATCGCGCAATTGGTCGCAATTGTGGTCCTCGTGGAGGAAATTTCGATAAGACAATTGTACGATCAGGCCAAACCATCTCGATTCTGATGGTAAAATTGCGAAGTGTTAATAGATATTTTTCACTTTTTTTTTATAGAGAAAGAATTTCCCTAGTCCTCCCGTGGGTGGATTCGAGAGATGTGGGATTCGAATGAGAGGCACGTCGAACGAAAGGCTCCCCCACTTAGTCTCGCTTATCCACTAAATCTCCTCTTTTGTGACACAGCCACATGGAGGGGAACCCTGAAACACTGTCAGAATAGGCTGGAACTCATCACGGATCCCCCTCTGGCTTAGGGCAAGCATTTAGCAGATCCCGATTAATTCTTTATCTTTCCTCCTTTCTCTCCTATTAATACGATTTTACCTCTTTTCATTTATTACTTCCATTTTTTCACAGTGAATCAATCAGACGTGCCAACTTCGCAACCTCGAAGCCTAACCGCTCATTCAAACGAACTCGGACTGCGACGGGGCGGTCGCAATCGACGGGGATCTAAGAACAAAGCTAAAAAATCCTAGTGAACGTCGGGAGAAATAACCGAACTGTCAAAATTAAGATTAGATCAAGTTTTAGGACAATCGCAGTCGACTTCATTTAACTCTGTTCCTCCTTCTCCCTTGATACAATTCCAATTTCAACCAACCGCACCTAGTTATTCTCCCATTCATCCTTCCGATACAGAATACCTTCGCGACTTCTACGTCCTATTCTCTGTTTCAAAATCGGCGAATCTCTCTGAAGATTTAGAAGACGAAGAAACTCATTCTATCGACCTAATAACCCCTCCCGAGGAACATCGAGAATACTCCCCTCCTTAATCCTCATGTATTAATCTTCACTATACACATATTATATACAATTCTTATTACTTTTCTTATTATATATTTTTGTAATCTTTTCTTCATTTTGCTTATTATATAATCATTATTATATAATCATAATTTAAGTAAATCGAAGAATATTAATTGTATTACCGCATAGGATTATCATACCAAAGATTCACACACACTCACACATTCACACTCTCCCTTGTAAGAATCCTACTCGATAGATCCTAACCCGCCTCCGTACTTATGTAACACATACATACACCTACAAATGTTTCTTCTCTTTTTTATTATGTATACCTTTATTTTACTAATTAAAATTAATGTTTAAATTTTTATTTTTATTTTTATTCTCTTCAAAACCCTCAATTTCTCTTTCCTGTCCCATTGATTGCACGAGGTTTTTCCTTGGTAATAAGAATTAAACTTTTTTACCAAAAAACCGACGAACGTCTACAGCGAGGCGTCATAGCGTTTCTTTATCACTGATAAAGAAATCCAGTGCCGAGACATAAACAGTGCGTTCGACTCGAGATCACGTTTCCACTCTCGAAAGAGCAGCTGTTTGTCCTCCCGAGCCCATTTAATTCTCATTCATTTAAATCCTTAATTCTTAATTTTACAATTTATTCTGAGCTGAACGTAACAAAATATTTTTGTATGTAGCTTAGTATCATTAATATTAACTGTAACTAATTACTTTTACAAAGTAAGTTTCCCAACCCTGATTATATACTTTCAATTTAATCAAACAAATTTAATATTTCCATGTAAAATGATATCATATGCCATTTTTATTTTGCACTAGAAAATTAAACTAAAAGAAGGCTATTGCAATTTTTTAAAAAAGTTACTGTTATAAGTTTTCATTACATAGTTTGTTTTCTATTATTTTTTCATATTGTAGAGAACATTTAAAAGTAATGTCGGAAAAACATATATTGTGTTTTTATGATTTGTTGGACATAAAAGTCTTACAGAGATATAACCGACCGATTTGGAATTGCCATTAGTACCTTGTTTCACAATTACAAAAGTCACGGAGTTTATGTCACATAATAAAGTTCCCAACACCAGAAGAAAAAAAAGAAACTGCAAGTTACTTTCTTCGAGAGAAAGGATTTCCTTATATAATCGGTACTGTATCTATATATCTATTCATATTTAATTAAAAATATCTTACTTATATGTATTTATTTAGGTGCCATGGATGGGTCTCATGTCAAAATCGATAAACCAGTAGAAAACGATTCTTACATTAATCACAAGCAGTATTTTTCATTGCATATTCAAGAAACAGTTGGTCACAATTTGAAATTTTTGGACGTTTTTATCGGATACAGGCTCAGTCCATAATGCTCGAGTATTCAAAAATTTATCTATATATAACAATTTACGTGAACTATGTGAAGGTATAATGCATTATAATAACCAATAAAATTATGCATGACAACTTGTCGCGCTCAACGCATGAACCTACCTAACATATATCAGAGCAAGCATAGCAGCTAATTATTCAAGAATGTGATTTCAACTTTATCAATATTGTTCCAGATAGATACATCTTATTGGAAGATAATGTGTATCCATGTCTACCACAAGTAATCGTTCCGTATAAAGATTGTTGTAGCCAGGCCTACAACCAATAATAAAAGTAGTCCGCATGGCAACAAAATTAGGTTGCACGAACCTCGAAAAGTCTTTCGAAAGATTACACAAATGTGTGATCGCCGAAATCGCGACCAGTCTTTCGAAAGACCGAAGAAATGCATCGCGAGAACATTGCGAAAAAGCTGATCAGCAAATTCCTAAATTTGATGATCAAATCGAGCGTGATATTGATTGATCAATATCACGCAACCGATCGACGCAAACGATCAGAATGCTGACCAGGCATCGATCAGACTATATAACCGGCTACACAAGGCGGAATAGTCAGAGTCAGGAATCAATCAAACATTACGTGTCGTTCGGAATCGTTACTATAATTATCGCGCAAGATATTACACGAGCACAGCGAAGTTCACGCGAGCCGTACTATCAACGTCTCAGGTGACATACTCGGTCGACGGCCGCCAGAGTAACGCGATACGCGCCCGCCGACGTTTAACCGTGAGTGAAAGAAATAATATAAGCAATAATTAAAACCAAGAAATTGTGCAGTTGTTAAATAAATCAAGTATCATAAAGAAAGTGTGTTAGTGATTTCAAGATTCCCTTCCATTCGTTTGATCCTGCTCGGAGTCCCAACTCCTTAGGCTTAACGGACCCGACTATCTCTAAAAATTAACGTTGTAGCCCATCCGGGGTACAACATTTTGGTGGCAGCGGTGGGATAGTCAAAACCATCCCCAAGAACAACTTGAGAGGATCATCGTTAATCAAGCCAGCAGAATCAAACGAGTAAGCCCCGTCAAAAAAATAAGCCGCCCAAACAAAATAAGACCTGCAGTAATAGTCAGGCAGAAGAATCAAATTCTCAATAAGCAAAAAATACAAGACCTGCAGTAATAGACAGGCAGGAGAATCAAACTCTCAATAAGCAGAAAAAATAAGACCTGCAGTAATAGACAGGCAGAAGAACCAAACTCTCAATAAGCAGAAAATACAAGACCTGTAGAAAACAGGCGGACGGAAAAGGCCCCGTCAAAAAATAAGCCGCCCACGAAATTGTGTCAAGTGTACAGTGCAATATTAGTAGAGTGCCGACCTACGACAACGAGTGTCCAGTGGCAGCGGAGCAACGACCAGAGAGTCCACGAGCACCGAGAGCCAGCCAGCGCTGACCGTGTACAACGATACCAGGCAGCAAGGACGCTTCACCGACACGCACTACTACACGCAGCCAATTGACGCACCAGCACAAGCAGCGAACATGCGAGCGTATGCGATTTATCTACTAATGTAAGTCCAAGAAATTATATTTTAAAAAGGCGAATGTCCGCAGCGAAGGACAGCGTAGCAAATGCGACTTGGCCAAAAGCGCGGTCAATAAATAATTCTGTAAACTTTCCGCATACTATCTCCGCGTTAAATACCGCGAGAAACGCATTAAAAGAAATACGCGATAACGTGCGCCGCGTATTAAAATACGATAGTGACGAAGACGTCCACGTAATAACAGAACGCGAATTTTCATACAACGAAAAAGATTACAGCTTGCTCGAACCGAACGACACCGACTCTCACAATAACACACACGTACAAGCGCGAAAAAACATACATACAAACCTACGAGACGGAAGCTTATTCAATTCTTTTAATATATACCAATCATTAATAAACGAAATGGCTCACTCACCTGTCGAACAACAGAATGAAATCGACAACGAAATTTTACAATTACGACATTCGATCGAGAGACACGGACCGCAAGAAAGTCGAACGAATCGCCGCGTCACAATCGACGCACCGCCCGATAACAATCTCATTCGAGAATTAATGGACGAAATACGCGATCTCCGTGTGCAAGTCAACGGATTAAGACAACAAACACAATTGCCTATGGGCGAACGAACGAAAATATCTCAGGATTTTCTACCGCACCCGTTAGATCTAACTTACGGACGTTCATATCAAGATATACGAAACCAGCCGGGAAATGCACTGGCATTCCTCACACTGAAAGACGCGCGTAACATGATCCCAGAGATCGACGGCACGTCACGAGGACGCGTGTACGAATTTCTAAACGCAAGTACGTACGCGATAAAAAATATACATCCCGCGGATGAACATTCTCTATTAGAAGCCATTCTTTGCACTAAATTCAAAGGCAAGGCTATGATGGATTTCCGTACGCGAGATATAATAAACTTTGAACAATTGAAACGAGAATTAGAAAAAGAATATTTGAGCAAACGAAGCACCGCACATTTGCAACTCGAATTCAACTCGCTCAAACAAAAAGCAAACGAGAATGCACAAGAATTCGGCAGACGAACCGAAAATATAGCCATGGAATTATACGAATCCATGGAAGAAGGAAAAAATCATACGGTCGAACAGCAACGCGCGATCTTAGAAAATATAAAAGAGCAGGCGCTCCACAATTACCAGAATGGTTTACATGAAGAAATTAAATTAATTGTACGATCGCAGCGATATCAAACAATACAGGAAGCAATCGCAGGAGCAACCGCGGAAGAAAAAACGCGAGGACCTAGCATGCGAACGCTAACCTATCGAAACCGGCCAGTATTTAAAACGCATACACCTAGTCCGCGTTGTGAAAAATGCGGAAAAATCGGTCATTACGGATACGATTGTAGGACTAGCCGTTTTTCAAATAGATATACTCTGCCTAAGCCAGAAAGGCAACCACGAATAAATACAGTTGAGAAACAGTGTAGCTATTGTAAAAAGATAGGACATTTACGGCACGAATGTTGGACATTAAATGGAAAACCGGAAAACAGCAAAAATTCCGGAAAAATTTTTTCGAATTCGCGAAGAGAAAATTCCGCGAAGAATTTTAAAAATAAAAAGAGCGAAACCGGCGAAGATAAATCGACCGTCCCGCGTCCCGCGTCAGAGTATCGCGTGGCACACGTCAAGGGGACACCGCTCGTTAACACTGGATTAAATGCGATCACATTACCGATTGCAGAAGCCAAAGGTAGAAAAATAAATTTCTTGTTTGATACAGGAGCACCTGCAACCTTCCAACGATTAATGAATTCAATTTTAACAGGGTTGCAAGGAATTAAATGTCTAGTGTATCTGGACGATATTGTAATATACGGTCCTAGCTTAATAGAGCATAACAAAAGATTAAAATTAGTTCTCCAAAGACTAAGAGAGAACAATCTAAAGCTCCAACCGGACAAGTGCGAATTTTTAAGAAAAGAAGTGATTTATTTAGGACACATAATTACGGAAAATGGAATTTCGCCAGATCCATCAAAACTGCACGCCGTAAAAAATTTTCCTATGCCCAAAAAAGTAAAAGATGTGCAATCATTTATCGGATTAGCCGGATATTACCGAAAACTTATCGAAGATTTCTCACGAATAGCAAAACCTCTAACAAAACTCACAAAAAAGGGAGAGAAATTCGAATGGACCGAAAAACAGCAAAACGCATTTGATACATTAAAAAATAAATTAACGACGGCACCGATATTAAAATATCCAGACTTTACGAAAGAATTCCTCCTAACAACGGATGCATCGGATTATGCAATAGGAGCCGTCTTATCGCAAGGCGAGGTAGGTCAAGACCAACCCGTCGCGTACGCCAGCCGTGTACTATCGCGAGCAGAACAGAATTATAATACGACTGAAAAGGAATTACTCGCAATAGTATGGGCAGTAAAACATTTCAGACCTTATTTATACGGGACAAAATTTAAAATAATTACCGATCATAAACCGTTAATATTGTTATTTAACGTAACAGATCCCGGATCACGTTTAGTCAGATGGAGATTAAAATTGGAAAAATTCGATTATGAAATAATACATAAAGCTGGGAAAGCAAACGCCAACGCCGACGCATTGAGCCGTAACGTAGCAGCAATAACAGAAGGGCAGCAAACTGACGACGTCGCGTCAGAAAAACAATATAAAGAAGAAGAAAAGAAACAAATATTATATGAATATCACAACGCACCTATAGGAGGACACCAGGGCGTTGAACGAACAATAAATAGAATACGATTACACCACAACTGGCCAGGATTAAAAAGAGACGTTGAACAATACATCTCGAAATGCGAATATTGCCAGAAAAATAAATTGCAACGACGCGCTAAAGCGCCATTAATGATAACAGATACGCCAACAAAACCATTTGAGAAATGCGCGTTAGATATTGTAGGACCTTTGCCTATAACAACGATGGAAAACAAATATGTATTGACATTCCAGGACAGTTTAACAAAATTTAGCAAAGGAATACCAATACAAAATCAAGAGGCGACAACAGTAGCGAAAGAATTTGTCACAAAAATTATATTAGAATATGGAATTCCAGACAAAATATTAACCGACCAAGGAACAAATTTTACAAGCGAATTATTTAAGAATACGTGCAAATTACTAAAAATACACAAATTACAAACGACGGCCTATCATCCAGAAACAAACGGAGCACTCGAAAGATCACATCGGACATTAACCGAATATTTACGACATTATATTAATAATGATCAGACAGACTGGGACGAATGGATACCGTATGCGATGTTCGCATATAATACGACACCGCACACCGCTACGGGATTCACTCCGTTCGAACTGGTATACGGGCACCAGGCACCACTACCTACGGCCCTAACTAGCTCACCGAAATCATCGTATACATACGATGACTATGCGCAAGAACTCCGTGAAAGAATACGAGCCGCGAATCAAATAGCGAAGGAAAATATAAAAGAAGAAAAACAAAAAGCGAAGGAAACATACGATAGAAAAACAAAAATACGCACGTTCGAAATAGGAGATAAAGTCCTACTACACGACGAAACAGTTCGGCGAGGGAGATCAAAAAAGCTAGACGCGTTATGGATCGGACCCTACACAATTCTAGAAAAATTAAGCGATTTAAATTATAAAATAAAAATGGGCCGCCGAACGATAAACGTGCACGCGAACCGAATTAAACCGTTCGTGGAAAATTAAAAAGGAAATAAAAAGAAAAAAGCACACAGTACAGAATAATATAATAAAAATAATAGGAAAATGAAAATAAAAATTTTGGGACTCACCAGAGAAGAAATCCCAGGTCCGAAAAATAATCCAAAAGTACGAAAACACTACACTACAGTACTACACTACACTAAATAACTACATTACAAACTAAATTATGGTAGTACGAGGCATGCATCACATCAGGCCCCAGGACAGCGGTCCCTCGCCTGCACGGAATCATCCCCCAGATCAATCTCGTCTTGAGCAGCCACCTCGACGGGATCGTCTGGATCTTCCAGCTCCTCGTCCTCCACCACCACACTGGAAAGTATAGCATCAGGCATGGATATGAGCAGCTCATAAAGCTCCACGGACCACGGCAACTCGAAAATCCGACCAGGAGCCTCATCGGTGGCGAACCAGATGCAATCGCCACACACATAAAAAGTACCATTGTCGTAAAAACGGTTGACAATTGACAACCACTCGCGCACGCGTCGGAAATGGGCCTGAGCGTCAGGCTGGCCCATAAACTCGTCAACGTCATTATCGTCGATTTCAATATCGAAATCGTCATCAGACGCTTCCGCCGCGGCCCGATCGTCGAAAATCGGCGGCGACGCGTCTCGACCATAATTCCCTTGAGAACCCATGGTGTCACAAGGAAGGCACTTCGACAACTGACGAAATGCAGCCAGAGAGCTCATCGCAAAAATGAAATATTAGAAGGATCACACCGATATAATAAATAAGACACCAAGAGAAACGATATACGTCGTAAAAAAGCAAGCTCAACAGACTCACAGGAGAATCGTTTAACTAAGATAACAAATTCAGAATAAAGTGATATTACACCTGGGAACAGGATAAAAAAGAAAAAAAACGCCGAATTCGAGCATCGACAAATTTTCAGGAGAAATAAGAATTTTTATTTTTGCAGAATAAAGATATGGATGACCAACGGAGAAGAAGAGAAAAAATTACCATTCGAAATAGAAAACTTCGAGCATCACCCCAGAATATACTTCGAGGAAATAGGAAAACTAAACATAATCGAATCATTCTGGAAGATAATTATAAAAATAGATATTTCGCCAATTGAAAAGCGAGCAGAACAAATAGAAGAATACATCCAAAAAACGCAAAATATATGCACAATGTTACACCTCACAAACAAGGGGTCATGTCAAAACTATAATATCATCATTGAAAACAATTATCAGCGGTTAAAACACTTAATAAAAAGAATAAACGCTCTGTATAAAGCACAAGAGACAAAAACGAAAAGAGGACTAATAGATGGAATAGGAACTATTGCCAAAACATTATTTGGAACAATGGACAATGAAGATAGAAAATTAATCAATGAGCAACTAAGTATCCTAGACAACAAACAAAAAACGACAGAGCACATAATAAGGAACCAAATCAAGATTATAAACACGACAATAGCGCACATAAATAACCATGAAGAAATAATTCAGAATAACGAAAACATTTTAGCTAATGCAATCAAAAAATTAGAAATGACGCTAACAACAGAAATAAGTAACGAAAACATAAAAGAACATTTTATAATCACCAACGCAATACTTGCAGCAGTGACACAAAACGCGGAAGACACGCTAGAATACCTAACGGCGATAAAAAGTGGAATATTACACCCACGACTAATACCGTTAGAAGAAATAATAAAAAATCTTAAAGAAGCAATCACGCAAATACCACAAGGATCATATTTCCCATTTAAAATAAGGGAAGAGGATTGGCAGACAATAGAAAAAGTAACGACAATGAGCGCGCACTGCGACAAAACAAACGTATACACAATCCTACATTTCCCATTAATTACACTTCCGCTATATGAAATATTAAACGTAATACCACTACCGGTACCATACAAACAAAATATATCCGCATTAATTGAGACGAACAATCCATTAATCGCCTTGGACACTAACAGACACACGTACGCAAAACTAACTCACAAAAAATTAAAACAATGCAAGCAAATAAATACAAATTACTTATGCGAACAAATCTTCCCAATAAGAAATGTAAAAACCGACCCGCTATGCGAAATAGATATATATATATATAGAAAACGACAACGGTTATAATAATTGTAAAATTAAATATATAACAATAAAAAATAGCATATGGATAGCCTTAAGCAATTCATATTCTTGGCTATATTCCACACCAGCAAAACAAACTATTACAATTTCATGCAAAAATAATAAAGAAACGCGTACAACCATTACAAACACAGGAAAAATAACGTTATCAGACAATTGCAAAATAGTCACATCAGACGCGACAATAAAATCTACAAGCACCAATAAAGGAAAAGAAATAAAAACATATCTACCAAAATATAATATTACACTACTAAGCGAAACTTTCAAGGCAAATAAGACAGAGAAATTAAAATTAAAAGTCATACAAGACGCAACAGACCTGACAGAATTAACAAAGAAATTAAATGACATGAAAAACGAAATAAACAATAACGAGACACCTTTTTTCCAACAAAAACACTTTATATATCCAGTATCAATTAGCAGCTCATTAATAATAATCATTGTTATCGCAACAATAATAATTGTAAGGAAGAAAAAACAAAACGAAACAATAATTCACGCAATGTAAATCGCGCCGTTAGAATAAGCGAAAGCATGTGATTCTAAGTAAACGATTATACCAAAAAATGTATCGGGGAAAAACAAAAATTATGTAAAAAGCGAAAACTTCGTACCTCCGTTTTCTTTTAATAACAGGGGGGGGATGTTGTAGCCAGGCCTACAACCAATAATAAAAGTAGTCCGCATGGCAACAAAATTAGGTTGCACGAACCTCGAAAAAGTCTTTCGAAAGATTATACAAATGTGTGATCGCCGAAATCGCGACCAGTCTTTCGAAAGACCGAAGAAATGCATCGCGAGAACATTGCGAAAAAGCTGATCAGCAAATTCCTAAATTTGATGATCAAATCGAGCGTGATATTGATTGATCAATATCACGCAACCGATCGACGCAAACGATCAGAATGCTGACCAGGCATCGATCAGACTATATAACCGGCTACACAAGGCGGAATAGTCAGAGTCGGGAATCAATCAAACATTACGTGTCGTTCGGAATCGTTACTATAATTATCGCGCAAGATATTACACGAGCACAGCGAAGTTCACGCGAGCCGTACTATCAACGTCTCAGGTGACATACTCGGTCGACGGCCGCCAGAGTAACGCGATACGCGCCCGCCGACGTTTAACCGTGAGTGAAAGAAATAATATAAGCAATAATTAAAACCAAGAAATTGTGCAGTTGTTAAATAAATCAAGTATCATAAAGAAAGTGTGTTAGTGATTTCAAGATTCCCTTCCATTCGCTTGATCCTGCTCGGAGTCCCAACTCCTTAGGCTTAACGGACCCGACTATCTCTAAAAATTAACGTTGTAGCCCATCCGGGGTACAACATTTTGGTGGCAGCGGTGGGATAGTCAAAACCATCCCCAAGAACAACTTGAGAGGATCATTGTTAATCAAGCCAGCAGAATCAAACGAGTAAGCCCCGACGCATTGCATTACAGGCAGAAGAATCAAATTCTCAATAAGCAAAAAAAAAAAAATACAAGACCTGCAGTAATAGACAGGCAGAAGAATCAAATTCTCAATAAGCAGAAAATACAAGACCTGTAGAAAACAGGCGGACGGAAAAGGCCTCGTCAAAAAATAAGCCGCCCACGAAATTGTGTCAAGTGTACAGTGCAATATTAGTAGAGTGCCGACCTACGACAACGAGTGTCCAGTGGCAGCGGAGCAACGACCAGAGAGTCCACGAGCACCGAGAGCCAGCCAGCGCTGACCGTGTACAACGATACCAGGCAGCAAGGACGCTTCACCGACACGCACTACTACACGCAGCCAATTGACGCACCAGCACAAGCAGCGAACATGCGAGCGTATGCGATTTATCTACTAATGTAAGTCCAAGAAATTATATTTTAAAAAGGCGAATGTCCGCAGCGAAGGACAGCGTAGCAAATGCGACTTGGCCAAAATCTCGGTCAATAAATAATTCTGTAAACTTTCCGCATACTATCTCCGCGTTAAATACCGCGAGAAACGCATTAAAAGAAATACACGATAACGTACGCCGCGTACTACAATACGATAGTGACGAAGACGTCCACGTAATAACAGAACGCGAATTTCCCAAATAAGAAGGGAGGGTGTGCGTCACGGCGGGGCCCGACCACGAACCAATCGTGAAAACTCGTAATTATTTTTGCGAAAAAATACCACCTCAGCCAGGAATCGAACCTGGATCTCCTGCTTACCGGGCAGGCATCTTATCCTTTCGACTACCGAGGCATGTGATGATATTTATCGCAAATAACGTGTTTAGAATAACACGTCAACAATACAATGATACACATATATATATATATATATTACAATATACATATATACATGTATTCTTTCGAATCCCCACGACCGGTACTCCAGAGCGATGTTGGTCTCTCACTCGATGGATGCAGGTCGGACTGCAGCGGCGACACCCTCCAACGCCATTGGCAAATATACAAATAATCCTCCTGGAGCACGACAGGAGAGATTGCATCAAGCATGGCTCGAGCCCCCGAATAAGAAGGGAGGGTGTGCGTCACGGCGAAAAATTACAGCTTGTTCGAACCGAACGACACCGACTCTCACAATAACACACACGTACAAGCGCGAAAAAACATACATACAAACCTACGAGACGGAAGCTTATTCAATTCTTTTAATATATATCAATCGCTAATAAACGAAATGGCTCACTCACCTGTCGAACAACAGAATGAAATCGACAACGAAATTTTACAATTACGACATTCGGTCGAGAGACATGGACCGCAAGAAAGTCGAACGAACCGCCGCGTCACAATCGACGCACCGCCCGATAACAGTCTCATTCGAGAATTAATGGACGAAATACGCGATCTCCGTGTGCAAGTCAACGAATTAAGACAACAAACACAATTGCCTATGGGCGAACGAACGAGAATATCTCAGGATTTTCTATCACACCCGTTAGATCTAACTTACGGACGTTCGTATCAAGATATACGAAACCAGCCGGGAAATGCACTGGCATTCCTCACACTGAAAGACGCGCGTAACATGATCCCAGAGATCGACGGCACGTCACGAGGACGCGTGTACGAATTTCTAAACGCAAGTACGTACGCGATAAAAAATATACATCCCGCGGATGAACATTCTCTATTAGAAGCCATTCTTTGCACTAAATTCAAAGGCAAGGCCATGATGGATTTCCGTACGCGAGATATAATAAACTTTGAACAATTGAAACGAGAATTAGAAAAAGAATATTTGAGCAAACGAAGCACCGCACATTTGCAACTCGAATTCAACTCGCTCAAACAAGAAGCAAACGAGAATGCACAAGAATTCGGCAGACGAACCGAAAATATAGCCATGGAATTATACGAATCCATGGAAGAAGGAAAAAATCATACGGAACAGCAACGCGCGATCTTAGAAAATATAAAAGAGCAGGCGCTCCACAATTACCAGAATGGTTTACATGAAGAAATTAAATTAATTGTACGATCGCAGCGATATCAAACAATACAGGAAGCAATCGCAGGAGCAACCGCGGAAGAAAAAACGCGAGGACCTAGCATGCGAACGCTAACCTATCGAAACCGGCCAGTATTTAAAACGCATATACCTAGTCCGCGTTGTGAAAAATGCGGAAAAATCGGTCATTACGGATACGATTGTAGGACTAGCCGTTTTTCAAATAGATATACTCTGCCTAAGCCAGAAAGGCAACCACGAATAAATACAGTTGAGAAACAGTGTAGCTATTGCAAAAAGATAGGACATTTACGGCACGAATGTTGGACATTAAATGGAAAACCGGAAAACAGCAAAAATTCCGGAAAAATTTTTTCGAATTCGCGAAGAGAAAATTCCGCGAAGAATTTTAAAAATAAAAAGAGCGAAACTGGCGAAGATAAATCGACCGTCCCGCGTCCCGCGTCAGAGTATCGCGTGGCACACGTTAAGGGGACACCGCTCGTTAACACTGGGTTAAATGCAATCACATTACCGATTGCAGAAGCCAAAGGTAGAAAAATAAATTTCTTGTTTGATACAGGAGCATCAGCAACAATAATAAAACTGAAACATGTTTTAGACCACGTCCTAATCTATGAAGAAAAAACTAAGCTAACAGGCATAACAGGACATGAAATAATAACATTGGGCAAAACACATATTACGGTGCAACTGTCGCGAGAAAAGATACGACACCCCGTATACATAGTGCGAGATAATGCGCCAATGGAATATGATACAATGCAATCCTAGGAGCAGATTTTATTTGGAAATACATGACTGCGTTCAATCCAAGAATAAATTTAGTACAATTTCAAAATACGAAATTCAGACTGTACCCATACAGGCGCGTAACCTTAGGGCCGCGCAGCGAAACAATCGTGCAAGTCACGACTAACCAAAATATAATTGGATTGACGAAACCAGAGGAAATGATACCTGGAATTTTTATTGGATGTTGCCTAGTTGAACCACGAAATTATACATGCCCAATAAGTATAATAAACATTACAGAAGAAGAAAAAATTGTGCAAGTACCACAAGTAATAATAGAAGAAATAAATACACAAGAAAAAATAACACAAGAATCTGTGAACGCAATACAGACAAAAAATAAAGAGACAAAATCAATAGCTCGAGAAGAGCAAATAAACAATTCCTTGCGCACAGAACATTTAAATGAAGAAGAACGAAAATCTATATTAAAATTATGTCACGAATACAATGACGTGTTCCACCTAGAAGGGGATACATTATCATGCACAACAAAGATTAAGCATGAAATAGCAGTACGAACAGATTCGTCACCAGTAAACGTACGACCTTATCGTTTACCGGAAAAATACAAAGACGAAGTAAATAAACAGATTCAAGAAATGTTGAAACAAGAAATTATCAGACCGAGCGTTAGCCAATGGAACGCACCACTATTAGTCGTGCCCAAAAAGACAGATGCGTCAGGAAAAACAAAATTACGAATTGTAATAGACTTCAGAAAATTAAACGATCTCACAATCGGAGATTCATTTCCGTTGCCCAATATAACGGATATACTTGATCAGCTGGGCAACGCAAAATACTTCACGACACTGGATCTCGCATCAGGTTACCATCAGATATCAATGACGGAGCGAGATAAAAATAAAACAGCATTCTCTACACCACACGGTCATTATGAATTTAACAGAATGCCATTTGGTCTGAAAAACGCACCTGCAACCTTCCAACGATTAATGAATTCAATTTTAACAGGGTTGCAAGGAATTAAATGTCTAGTGTATCTGGACGATATTGTAATATACGGCCCTAGCTTAATAGAGCATAACAAAAGATTAAAATTAGTTCTCCAAAGACTAAGAGAGAACAATCTAAAGCTCCAACCGGACAAGTGCGAATTTTTAAGAAAAGAAGTGATTTATTTAGGACACATAATTACGGAAAATGGAATTTCGCCAGATCCATCAAAACTGCACGCCGTAAAAAATTTTCCTATGCCCAAAAAAGTAAAAGATGTGCAATCATTTATCGGATTAGCCGGATATTACCGAAAACTTATCGAAGATTTCTCACGAATAGCAAAACCTCTAACAAAACTCACAAAAAAGGGAGAGAAATTCGAATGGACCGAAAAACAGCAAAACGCATTTGATACATTAAAAAATAAATTAACGACGGCACCGATATTAAAATATCCAGACTTTACGAAAGAATTCCTCCTAACAACGGATGCATCGGATTATGCAATAGGAGCCGTCTTATCGCAAGGCGAGGTAGGTCAAGACCAACCCGTCGCGTACGCCAGCCGTGTACTATCGCGAGCAGAACAGAATTATAATACGACTGAAAAGGAATTATTCGCAATAGTATGGGCAGTAAAACATTTCAGACCTTATTTATACGGGACAAAATTTAAAATAATTACCGATCATAAACCGTTAATATTGTTATTTAACGTAACAGATCCCGGATCACGTTTAGTCAGATGGAGATTAAAATTGGAAGAATTCGATTATGAAATAATACATAAAGCTGGGAAAGCAAACGCCAACGCCGACGCATTGAGCCGTAACGTAGCAGCAATAACAGAAGGGCAGCAAACTGACGACGTCGCGTCAGAAAAACAATATAAAGAAGAAGAAAAGAAACAAATATTATATGAATATCACAACGCACCTATAGGAGGACACCAGGGCGTTGAACGAACAATAAATAGAATACGATTACACCACAACTGGCCAGGATTAAAAAGAGACGTTGAACAATACATCTCAAAATGCGAATATTGCCAGAAAAATAAATTGCAACGACGCGCTAAAGCGCCATTAATGATAACAGATACGCCAACAAAACCATTTGAGAAATGCGCGTTAGATATTGTAGGACCTTTGCCTATAACAACGATGGAAAACAAATATGTATTGACATTCCAGGACAGTTTAACAAAATTTAGCAAAGGAATACCAATACAAAATCAAGAGGCGACAACAGTAGCGAAAGAATTTGTCACAAAAATTATATTAGAATATGGAATTCCAGACAAAATATTAACCGACCAAGGAACAAATTTTACAAGCGAATTATTTAAGAATACGTGCAAATTACTAAAAATACACAAATTACAAACGACGGCCTATCATCCAGAAACAAACGGAGCACTCGAAAGATCACATCGGACATTAACCGAATATTTACGACATTATATTAATAATGATCAGACAGACTGGGACGAATGGATACCGTATGCGATGTTCGCATATAATACGACACCGCACACCGCTACGGGATTCACTCCGTTCGAACTGGTATACGGGCACCAGGCACCACTACCTACGGCCCTAACTAGCTCACCGAAATCATCGTATACATACGATGACTATGCGCAAGAACTCCGTGAAAGAATACGAGCCGCGAATCAAATAGCGAAGGAAAATATAAAAGAAGAAAAACAAAAAGCGAAGGAAACATACGATAGAAAAACAAAAATACGCACGTTCGAAATAGGAGATAAAGTCCTACTACACGACGAAACAGTTCGGCGAGGGAGATCAAAAAAGCTAGACGCGTTATGGATCGGACCCTACACAATTCTAGAAAAATTAAGCGATTTAAATTATAAAATAAAAATGGGCCGCCGAACGATAAACGTGCACGCGAATCGAATTAAACCGTTCGTGGAAAATTAAAAAGGAAATAAAAAGAAAAAAGCACACAGTACAGAATAATATAATAAAAATAATAGGAAAATGAAAATAAAAATTTTGGGACTCACCAGAGAAGAAATCCCAGGTCCGAAAAATAATCCAAAAGTACGAAAACACTACACTACAGTACTACACTACACTAAATAACTACATTACAAACTAAATTATGGTAGTACGAGGCATGCATCACATCAGGCCCCAGGACAGCGGTCCCTCGCCTGCACGGAATCATCCCCCAGATCAATCTCGTCTTGAGCAGCCACCTCGACGGGATCGTCTGGATCTTCCAGCTCCTCGTCCTCCACCACCACACTGGAAAGTATAGCATCAGGCATGGATATGAGCAGCTCATAAAGCTCCACGGACCACGGCAACTCGAAAATCCGACCAGGAGCCTCATCGGTGGCGAACCAGATGCAATCGCCACACACATAAAAAGTACCATTGTCGTAAAAACGGTTGACAATTGACAACCACTCGCGCACGCGTCGGAAATGGGCCTGAGCGTCAGGCTGGCCCATAAACTCGTCAACGTCATTATCGTCGATTTCAATATCGAAATCGTCATCAGACGCTTCCGCCGCGGCCCGATCGTCGAAAATCGGCGGCGACGCGTCTCGACCATAATTCCCTTGAGAACCCATGGTGTCACAAGGAAGGCACTTCGACAACTGACGAAATGCAGCCAGAGAGCTCATCGCAAAAATGAAATATTAGAAGGATCACACCGATATAATAAATAAGACACCAAGAGAAACGATATACGTCGTAAAAAAGCAAGCTCAACAGACTCACAGGAGAATCGTTTAACTAAGATAACAAATTCAGAATAAAGTGATATTACACCTGGGAACAGGATAAAAAAGAAAAAAAACGCCGAATTCGAGCATCGACAAATTTTCAGGAGAAATAAGAATTTTTATTTTTGCAGAATAAAGATATGGATGACCAACGGAGAAGAAGAGAAAAAATTACCATTCGAAATAGAAAACTTCGAGCATCACCCCAGAATATACTTCGAGGAAATAGGAAAACTAAACATAATCGAATCATTCTGGAAGATAATTATAAAAATAGATATTTCGCCAATTGAAAAGCGAGCAGAACAAATAGAAGAATACATCCAAAAAACGCAAAATATATGCACAATGTTACACCTCACAAACAAGGGGTCATGTCAAAACTATAATATCATCATTGAAAACAATTATCAGCGGTTAAAACACTTAATAAAAAGAATAAACGCTCTGTATAAAGCACAAGAGACAAAAACGAAAAGAGGACTAATAGATGGAATAGGAACTATTGCCAAAACATTATTTGGAACAATGGACAATGAAGATAGAAAATTAATCAATGAGCAACTAAGTATCCTAGACAACAAACAAAAAACGACAGAGCACATAATAAGGAACCAAATCAAGATTATAAACACGACAATAGCGCACATAAATAACCATGAAGAAATAATTCAGAATAACGAAAACATTTTAGCTAATGCAATCAAAAAATTAGAAATGACGCTAACAACAGAAATAAGTAACGAAAACATAAAAGAACATTTTATAATCACCAACGCAATACTTGCAGCAGTGACACAAAACGCGGAAGACACGCTAGAATACCTAACGGCGATAAAAAGTGGAATATTACACCCACGACTAATACCGTTAGAAGAAATAATAAAAAATCTTAAAGAAGCAATCACGCAAATACCACAAGGATCATATTTCCCATTTAAAATAAGGGAAGAGGATTGGCAGACAATAGAAAAAGTAACGACAATGAGCGCGCACTGCGACAAAACAAACGTATACACAATCCTACATTTCCCATTAATTACACTTCCGCTATATGAAATATTAAACGTAATACCACTACCGGTACCATACAAACAAAATATATCCGCATTAATTGAGACGAACAATCCATTAATCGCCTTGGACACTAACAGACACACGTACGCAAAACTAACTCACAAAAAATTAAAACAATGCAAGCAAATAAATACAAATTACTTATGCGAACAAATCTTCCCAATAAGAAATGTAAAAACCGACCCGCTATGCGAAATAGATATATATATATAGAAAACGACAACGGTTATAATACTTGTAAAATTAAATATATAACAATAAAAAATAGCATATGGATAGCCTTAAGCAATTCATATTCTTGGCTATATTCCACACCAGCAAAACAAACTATTACAATTTCATGCAAAAATAATAAAGAAACGCGTACAACCATTACAAACACAGGAAAAATAACGTTATCAGACAATTGCAAAATAGTCACATCAGACGCGACAATAAAATCTACAAGCACCAATAAAGGAAAAGAAATAAAAACATATCTACCAAAATATAATATCACACTACTAAGCGAAACGTTCAAGGCAAATAAGACAGAGAAATTAAAATTAAAAGTTATACAAGACGCAACAGACCTGACAGAACTAACAAAGAAATTAAATGACATGAAAAACGAAATAAACAATAACGAGACACCTTTTTTCCAACAAAAACACTTTATATATCCAGTATCAATTAGCAGCTCATTAATAATAATCATTGTTATCGCAACAATAATAATTGTATTAAGGAAGAAAAAACAAAACGAAACAATAATTCACGCAATGTAAATCGCGCCGTTAGAATAAGCGAAAGCATGTGATTCTAAGTAAACGATTATACCAAAAAATGTATCAGGAAAAAACAAAAATTATGTAAAAAGCGAAAACTTCGTACCTCCGTTTTCTTTTAATAACAGGGGGGGGATGTTGTAGCCAGGCCTACAACCAATAATAAAAGTAGTCCGCATGGCAACAAAATTAGGTTGCACGAACCTCGAAAAGTCTTTCGAAAGATTACACAAATGTGTGATCGCCGAAATCGCGACCAGTCTTTCGAAAGACCGAAGAAATGCATCGCGAGAACATTGCGAAAAAGCTGATCAGCAAATTCCTAAATTTGATGATCAAATCGAGCGTGATATTGATTGATCAATATCACGCAACCGATCGACGCAAACGATCAGAATGCTGACCAGGCATCGATCAGACTATATAACCGGCTACACAAGGCGGAATAGTCAGAGTCGGGAATCAATCAAACATTACGTGTCGTTCGGAATCGTTACTATAATTATCGCGCAAGATATTACACGAGCACAGCGAAGTTCACGCGAGCCGTACTATCAACGTCTCAGGTGACATACTCGGTCGACGGCCGCCAGAGTAACGCGATACGCGCCCGCCGACGTTTAACCGTGAGTGAAAGAAATAATATAAGCAATAATTAAAACCAAGAAATTGTGCAGTTGTTAAATAAATCAAGTATCATAAAGAAAGTGTGTTAGTGATTTCAAGATTCCCTTCCATTCGCTTGATCCTGCTCGGAGTCCCAACTCCTTAGGCTTAACGGACCCGACTATCTCTAAAAATTAACGTTGTAGCCCATCCGGGGTACAACATTTTGGTGGCAGCGGTGGGATAGTCAAAACCATCCCCAAGAACAACTTGAGAGGATCATTGTTAATCAAGCCAGCAGAATCAAACGAGTAAGCCCCGACGCATTGCATTACAGGCAGAAGAATCAAATTCTCAATAAGCAAAAAAAAAAAAAATACAAGACCTGCAGTAATAGACAGGCAGAAGAATCAAATTCTCAATAAGCAGAAAATACAAGACCTGTAGAAAACAGGCGGACGGAAAAGGCCTCGTCAAAAAATAAGCCGCCCACGAAATTGTGTCAAGTGTACAGTGCAATATTAGTAGAGTGCCGACCTACGACAACGAGTGTCCAGTGGCAGCGGAGCAACGACCAGAGAGTCCACGAGCACCGAGAGCCAGCCAGCGCTGACCGTGTACAACGATACCAGGCAGCAAGGACGCTTCACCGACACGCACTACTACACGCAGCCAATTGACGCACCAGCACAAGCAGCGAACATGCGAGCGTATGCGATTTATCTACTAATGTAAGTCCAAGAAATTATATTTTAAAAAGGCGAATGTCCGCAGCGAAGGACAGCGTAGCAAATGCGACTTGGCCAAAATCTCGGTCAATAAATAATTCTGTAAACTTTCCGCATACTATCTCCGCGTTAAATACCGCGAGAAACGCATTAAAAGAAATACACGATAACGTACGCCGCGTACTACAATACGATAGTGACGAAGACGTCCACGTAATAACAGAACGCGAATTTCCCAAATAAGAAGGGAGGGTGTGCGTCACGGCGGGGCCCGACCACGAACCAATCGTGAAAACTCGTAATTATTTTTGCGAAAAAATACCACCTCAGCCAGGAATCGAACCTGGATCTCCTGCTTACCGGGCAGGCATCTTATCCTTTCGACTACCGAGGCATGTGATGATATTTATCGCAAATAACGTGTTTAGAATAACACGTCAACAATACAATGATACACATATATATATATATATATATTACAATATACATATATACATGTATTCTTTCGAATCCCCACGACCGGTACTCCAGAGCGATGTTGGTCTCTCACTCGATGGATGCAGGTCGGACTGCAGCGGCGACACCCTCCAACGCCATTGGCAAATATACAAATAATCCTCCTGGAGCACGACAGGAGAGATTGCATCAAGCATGGCTCGAGCCCCCGAATAAGAAGGGAGGGTGTGCGTCACGGCGAAAAATTACAGCTTGTTCGAACCGAACGACACCGACTCTCACAATAACACACACGTACAAGCGCGAAAAAACATACATACAAACCTACGAGACGGAAGCTTATTCAATTCTTTTAATATATATCAATCGCTAATAAACGAAATGGCTCACTCACCTGTCGAACAACAGAATGAAATCGACAACGAAATTTTACAATTACGACATTCGGTCGAGAGACATGGACCGCAAGAAAGTCGAACGAACCGCCGCGTCACAATCGACGCACCGCCCGATAACAGTCTCATTCGAGAATTAATGGACGAAATACGCGATCTCCGTGTGCAAGTCAACGAATTAAGACAACAAACACAATTGCCTATGGGCGAACGAACGAGAATATCTCAGGATTTTCTATCACACCCGTTAGATCTAACTTACGGACGTTCGTATCAAGATATACGAAACCAGCCGGGAAATGCACTGGCATTCCTCACACTGAAAGACGCGCGTAACATGATCCCAGAGATCGACGGCACGTCACGAGGACGCGTGTACGAATTTCTAAACGCAAGTACGTACGCGATAAAAAATATACATCCCGCGGATGAACATTCTCTATTAGAAGCCATTCTTTGCACTAAATTCAAAGGCAAGGCCATGATGGATTTCCGTACGCGAGATATAATAAACTTTGAACAATTGAAACGAGAATTAGAAAAAGAATATTTGAGCAAACGAAGCACCGCACATTTGCAACTCGAATTCAACTCGCTCAAACAAGAAGCAAACGAGAATGCACAAGAATTCGGCAGACGAACCGAAAATATAGCCATGGAATTATACGAATCCATGGAAGAAGGAAAAAATCATACGGAACAGCAACGCGCGATCTTAGAAAATATAAAAGAGCAGGCGCTCCACAATTACCAGAATGGTTTACATGAAGAAATTAAATTAATTGTACGATCGCAGCGATATCAAACAATACAGGAAGCAATCGCAGGAGCAACCGCGGAAGAAAAAACGCGAGGACCTAGCATGCGAACGCTAACCTATCGAAACCGGCCAGTATTTAAAACGCATATACCTAGTCCGCGTTGTGAAAAATGCGGAAAAATCGGTCATTACGGATACGATTGTAGGACTAGCCGTTTTTCAAATAGATATACTCTGCCTAAGCCAGAAAGGCAACCACGAATAAATACAGTTGAGAAACAGTGTAGCTATTGCAAAAAGATAGGACATTTACGGCACGAATGTTGGACATTAAATGGAAAACCGGAAAACAGCAAAAATTCCGGAAAAATTTTTTCGAATTCGCGAAGAGAAAATTCCGCGAAGAATTTTAAAAATAAAAAGAGCGAAACTGGCGAAGATAAATCGACCGTCCCGCGTCCCGCGTCAGAGTATCGCGTGGCACACGTTAAGGGGACACCGCTCGTTAACACTGGGTTAAATGCAATCACATTACCGATTGCAGAAGCCAAAGGTAGAAAAATAAATTTCTTGTTTGATACAGGAGCATCAGCAACAATAATAAAACTGAAACATGTTTTAGACCACGTCCTAATCTATGAAGAAAAAACTAAGCTAACAGGCATAACAGGACATGAAATAATAACATTGGGCAAAACACATATTACGGTGCAACTGTCGCGAGAAAAGATACGACACCCCGTATACATAGTGCGAGATAATGCGCCAATGGAATATGATACAATGCAATCCTAGGAGCAGATTTTATTTGGAAATACATGACTGCGTTCAATCCAAGAATAAATTTAGTACAATTTCAAAATACGAAATTCAGACTGTACCCATACAGGCGCGTAACCTTAGGGCCGCGCAGCGAAACAATCGTGCAAGTCACGACTAACCAAAATATAATTGGATTGACGAAACCAGAGGAAATGATACCTGGAATTTTTATTGGATGTTGCCTAGTTGAACCACGAAATTATACATGCCCAATAAGTATAATAAACATTACAGAAGAAGAAAAAATTGTGCAAGTACCACAAGTAATAATAGAAGAAATAAATACACAAGAAAAAATAACACAAGAATCTGTGAACGCAATACAGACAAAAAATAAAGAGACAAAATCAATAGCTCGAGAAGAGCAAATAAACAATTCCTTGCGCACAGAACATTTAAATGAAGAAGAACGAAAATCTATATTAAAATTATGTCACGAATACAATGACGTGTTCCACCTAGAAGGGGATACATTATCATGCACAACAAAGATTAAGCATGAAATAGCAGTACGAACAGATTCGTCACCAGTAAACGTACGACCTTATCGTTTACCGGAAAAACACAAAGACGAAGTAAATAAACAGATTCAAGAAATGTTGAAACAAGAAATTATCAGACCGAGCGTTAGCCAATGGAACGCACCACTATTAGTCGTGCCCAAAAAGACAGATGCGTCAGGAAAAACAAAATTACGAATTGTAATAGACTTCAGAAAATTAAACGATCTCACAATCGGAGATTCATTTCCGTTGCCCAATATAACGGATATACTTGATCAGCTGGGCAACGCAAAATACTTCACGACACTGGATCTCGCATCAGGTTACCATCAGATATCAATGACGGAGCGAGATAAAAATAAAACAGCATTCTCTACACCACACGGTCATTATGAATTTAACAGAATGCCATTTGGTCTGAAAAACGCACCTGCAACCTTCCAACGATTAATGAATTCAATTTTAACAGGGTTGCAAGGAATTAAATGTCTAGTGTATCTGGACGATATTGTAATATACGGCCCTAGCTTAATAGAGCATAACAAAAGATTAAAATTAGTTCTCCAAAGACTAAGAGAGAACAATCTAAAGCTCCAACCGGACAAGTGCGAATTTTTAAGAAAAGAAGTGATTTATTTAGGACACATAATTACGGAAAATGGAATTTCGCCAGATCCATCAAAACTGCACGCCGTAAAAAATTTTCCTATGCCCAAAAAAGTAAAAGATGTGCAATCATTTATCGGATTAGCCGGATATTACCGAAAACTTATCGAAGATTTCTCACGAATAGCAAAACCTCTAACAAAACTCACAAAAAAGGGAGAGAAATTCGAATGGACCGAAAAACAGCAAAACGCATTTGATACATTAAAAAATAAATTAACGACGGCACCGATATTAAAATATCCAGACTTTACGAAAGAATTCCTCCTAACAACGGATGCATCGGATTATGCAATAGGAGCCGTCTTATCGCAAGGCGAGGTAGGTCAAGACCAACCCGTCGCGTACGCCAGCCGTGTACTATCGCGAGCAGAACAGAATTATAATACGACTGAAAAGGAATTACTCGCAATAGTATGGGCAGTAAAACATTTCAGACCTTATTTATACGGGACAAAATTTAAAATAATTACCGATCATAAACCGTTAATATTGTTATTTAACGTAACAGATCCCGGATCACGTTTAGTCAGATGGAGATTAAAATTGGAAGAATTCGATTATGAAATAATACATAAAGCTGGGAAAGCAAACGCCAACGCCGACGCATTGAGCCGTAACGTAGCAGCAATAACAGAAGGGCAGCAAACTGACGACGTCGCGTCAGAAAAACAATATAAAGAAGAAGAAAAGAAACAAATATTATATGAATATCACAACGCACCTATAGGAGGACACCAGGGCGTTGAACGAACAATAAATAGAATACGATTACACCACAACTGGCCAGGATTAAAAAGAGACGTTGAACAATACATCTCAAAATGCGAATATTGCCAGAAAAATAAATTGCAACGACGCGCTAAAGCGCCATTAATGATAACAGATACGCCAACAAAACCATTTGAGAAATGCGCGTTAGATATTGTAGGACCTTTGCCTATAACAACGATGGAAAACAAATATGTATTGACATTCCAGGACAGTTTAACAAAATTTAGCAAAGGAATACCAATACAAAATCAAGAGGCGACAACAGTAGCGAAAGAATTTGTCACAAAAATTATATTAGAATATGGAATTCCAGACAAAATATTAACCGACCAAGGAACAAATTTTACAAGCGAATTATTTAAGAATACGTGCAAATTACTAAAAATACACAAATTACAAACGACGGCCTATCATCCAGAAACAAACGGAGCACTCGAAAGATCACATCGGACATTAACCGAATATTTACGACATTATATTAATAATGATCAGACAGACTGGGACGAATGGATACCGTATGCGATGTTCGCATATAATACGACACCGCACACCGCTACGGGATTCACGCCGTTCGAACTGGTATACGGGCACCAGGCACCACTACCTACGGCCCTAACTAGCTCACCGAAATCATCGTATACATACGATGACTATGCGCAAGAACTCCGTGAAAGAATACGAGCCGCGAATCAAATAGCGAAGGAAAATATAAAAGAAGAAAAACAAAAAGCGAAGGAAACATACGATAGAAAAACAAAAATACGCACGTTCGAAATAGGAGATAAAGTCCTACTACACGACGAAACAGTTCGGCGAGGGAGATCAAAAAAGCTAGACGCGTTATGGATCGGACCCTACACAATTCTAGAAAAATTAAGCGATTTAAATTATAAAATAAAAATGGGCCGCCGAACGATAAACGTGCACGCGAACCGAATTAAACCGTTCGTGGAAAATTAAAAAAAGAAATAAAAACATATCTACCAAAATATAATATTACACTACTAAGCGAAACTTTCAAGGCAAATAAGACAGAGAAATTAAAATTAAAAGTCATACAAGACGCAACAGACCTGACAGAATTAACAAAGAAATTAAATGACATGAAAAACGAAATAAACAATAACGAGACACCTTTTTTCCAACAAAAACACTTTATATATCCAGTATCAATTAGCAGCTCATTAATAATAATCATTGTTATCGCAACAATAATAATTGTAAGGAAGAAAAAACAAAACGAAACAATAATTCACGCAATGTAAATCGCGCCGTTAGAATAAGCGAAAGCATGTGATTCTAAGTAAACGATTATACCAAAAAATGTATCGGGGAAAAACAAAAATTATGTAAAAAGCGAAAACTTCGTACCTCCGTTTTCTTTTAATAACAGGGGGGGGATGTTGTAGCCAGGCCTACAACCAATAATAAAAGTAGTCCGCATGGCAACAAAATTAGGTTGCACGAACCTCGAAAAAGTCTTTCGAAAGATTATACAAATGTGTGATCGCCGAAATCGCGACCAGTCTTTCGAAAGACCGAAGAAATGCATCGCGAGAACATTGCGAAAAAGCTGATCAGCAAATTCCTAAATTTGATGATCAAATCGAGCGTGATATTGATTGATCAATATCACGCAACCGATCGACGCAAACGATCAGAATGCTGACCAGGCATCGATCAGACTATATAACCGGCTACACAAGGCGGAATAGTCAGAGTCGGGAATCAATCAAACATTACGTGTCGTTCGGAATCGTTACTATAATTATCGCGCAAGATATTACACGAGCACAGCGAAGTTCACGCGAGCCGTACTATCAACGTCTCAGGTGACATACTCGGTCGACGGCCGCCAGAGTAACGCGATACGCGCCCGCCGACGTTTAACCGTGAGTGAAAGAAATAATATAAGCAATAATTAAAACCAAGAAATTGTGCAGTTGTTAAATAAATCAAGTATCATAAAGAAAGTGTGTTAGTGATTTCAAGATTCCCTTCCATTCGCTTGATCCTGCTCGGAGTCCCAACTCCTTAGGCTTAACGGACCCGACTATCTCTAAAAATTAACGTTGTAGCCCATCCGGGGTACAACAAGATGAATACTTGAGACGAAAACAAAAAATTTTTAATCAAAAATTAAATTCGTGCAGAATTATTATTGAAAATTTGGCATTTGGCATTTTAAAGCAGCGGTTTCGCCAACTATATCATTTTAAATTAAGAGATAATCCATGTATGGTGCGTGTTATATCCGCTCGTTGCATTTTACACAATATAACTAATATAAAATATTTGTTTCAAGCACCCATAAACGAGCGATCAGATGGACAAGCACAAAATCTATGTAATATATGTCATACTGAAACATTAAGGGATAACGAAACAGGCATAAACAAACAAAATGACGTATGTAATGAAATAACTTATTAAAAAATATAAAATAGAGAAGTTTTCACAAACGTTTTTTAAATGTATTTTTATTTTATATATGGAAATGTAGTTTATGACATATGTATAGTGTTACATTATTTTTTATATACCTTACAAGCATTTCATATAGCATTATGAATATGTATATCATAAAATGTTAAATATGTATCACTTAAAATATATTTATTGTTACATTTATTCGACAATAATTGAGTAATTATAAAAAAATTGTTATTAACATATATCACAATATTTCTGCATATATATATATATATATATATATATATATATATGCAGAAATATTGTGAGATGTATATATATATATATATATATATATATATATATATATACATCTCACAATATTTCTTTCAAAGTATATATAAATTGCACTAAATCATATTATATGTATACAGGTACAAGAATGATTTGACTATCACAAATGAAAAGTAATTTTTATTCTTACTCTAGTCCACATTTTTTCGAGAAACAAAAACTTAAAAAATTTTAGGAATTAAATAAAATTAAATTGTGAGTTTTATCATTGAAACTAAACTACTTTGTAAGCTACATAATATTCAATAATATTGAATTGACCAAAAGTAACTATCTTGTATTTTTCCAGAATATTCCGCAATTATATTCGTATTACTTATTATTAATATTGAGACCAAACTACTTAGTGAACTACATAATATTCAATAATATCAAATTGACCAAAAATAATTATACTATTTTGTACTTTTCCAAAATACTGCAATTATATTACTTATTATATTTTAATGATTTCTTTTTGATATTTGTATCAATTCTTGCAAAATGTTATTGCGCTCCTCTCGTAATTTATTGGCTTTAATGAATTGCTCAAACTTTTTTTCCATTAATTCTTCATATAAATTCTTATTTTTTTGTTCTTCTGACACTCATCATTGCGCAGCGATTTTCACTTTCTTCATGCATCTCATTGGATAATTTCCCTAAATTACTTTTCAATATGTCCAATACACGTGCTGTTGTGCAGTTCTTATTTGTGTAGCTTTTCTTGTGTAGCCCTTATTTGAGGATGTCTGTATTTTAAATATGCAACATTTTAATAAAAATAGCAGAAATAATCTTCTTTATGCTCTATAAACAGACTTTATTATCTCCAATTTATATAATTTTGTACTAACCTCTTTGCAACTTGTGCTATTATCAATCGCAGTTTCATCAGATATTTCCTATCCATACAATGTTCCTGTTTCATTTCTTACATATTGCTTGTTTACTGTGTTTTCATTGATATTTATGACATTATTTTCCTTGTCTGCACTGACCTGCAATATAGATCTGTAACATATTTAATAGACGATTACAATAGCTTTGCTGTATAATAAGTTATTTCATGAATATTCGTTAACAATAATTTATATAGCTTTTTATTCGCGTCAAGATTATTCTTTATTCGCGTTAATACTATTAATACTATCAATTACATATGCAAATATTTCTAATAAGACTATTTATTTATATAGCATAAAATAAAACTTACAAAGATGTGCTTGTCTTTTCCATATTTTGACAAGTTATGCCTTTGTTTCCAGATAATAATAATTCTATATTATATTTTCCACTAATATTTCAATTAATTCTCTATAATTAAATTTATATAATTAAACACATGGTGTCTGTGTGTGTGTGTATTGTGTAGATGTGTAAATTCTTTACACACACACACACACACACACACACACACACACACACACACACACACACACACACACACACACAAATAAACAAAATATATATTCTTTGTAAATTTAAAAAATACACATACGTTTCGTAAGGACAGGAATAATCTTTTTCCTAGTTTTGTTATGATTTTTTATATTTTTGTAGGACCGTTTCAAAGATTTATACTTATTTTCAACTTGCAGTGTGAACACATTGTATCCTTCCAATTTCATCTCATCAGATATATCTGATATCTGTTGCTACATAATTTTTTTTTGTTTTGTTTTTATTGATATTGATTCTTCATAACACATATTATCATGCAACTGTATAAATATGTTTCTATTATTAATTGTACAGCGTATATCACAATTAAAGTCAATATCTTTGTGAGGCAATTTAAATTTTAATCCTCCTGTAAAATAAATCATTTTTACATATATTTATGAATATTTGTCGAAATAGCTCAATAATTGATAAATATAAATCTATTAAATATGCTATCGATCAAATAATATTTAATAATAATATTTAACATTATTTTCTACTATAATTTATTCTTAAGACTTAGGGGCAGTTTCACCAACATCGGTTAGCTTAATCTGCTAGTATTCCATTGGGATGGACTAATCGCATTTTTGGTGAGCACAACGACTGGCATTGGTGAAACTGGTCTTTAGAGATACAAATTCTTCGTACTTTCGGTCATACATTTTATGTATCCATTTTATGTATCCATTCGACTATGATATCTCCTGTGATATTTCCTTCTTATATATGCTCTTTCCATATTATTATCATCCATTTTTTACTTTTACTGTTAATTCCTACATACATAAAAATTTCAACTTCATATACTAAGAAAAAGATATTCGTGTATGAGGATCGTTCGAGTCAGATAAAAAAGCAATAAAACCTATTTTCTGGAAAATTTTTTTCACTTTTCGACGTAGTCTCCTTAGAACTCTACACACTTAGTCCAGTGGTGTTTCAATTTTTTGATCCCTTCAGAAAAGTAGGAAATCTTGAGGCCAAAATATGCATTCACAACAACGATGACTTCCTCATCGGACGAAAATTTCTTTCTTCCGAGCCAGATCTTGAGGTTTGGGAATAGAAAGAAGTCACAAGAGGTCAAATCAGGAAAATAGGGCGGATAGGGCAGCAATTCGAATCTGATTCATGCAATTTTGCCATTGCGACTGTGGAGGTGTGAACCGGAGCATTGTCATGATGAAAGATGACTTTTTTGCGCGCCAATCTCGGCCGTTTCGTTTGCAGCTCTTTACAAGTACAAATGATTCAGAAGTATAGAATAATATATACGAGGATAGTTTGAAAAGTGTTGAGTCTTAACACGAAGATGACATTATTCGTCAAAACCATTCTAGTACTACAATAGTATATGCTTTGAAAGACTTTTGTGAAAATTTCAGCCATTTTGGACGTTCAGTTGTTGTTTGACAGTCGTTTGTGTCAGTCGATGTCAGTGTTTTTGTAAAAATGGAAAAAATTGAATATCGTGCCGTGATTAAATTCTTACATTTGAAAGGCAATACTCCTGCGCAAATTAAAATCGAGTTGGACACTGTTTACGGGGACTCTGCCTCATCATTTGCCATAAAAAGATGGGCAGCTGAATTTAAACGTGGTCGTACCAGCTTGGCTGATGATGAGCGTTCGGGACGGCCAAAAACTGCGACCACCATTGATAACATCGAAAATGTTCATCAAATGGTACTGGACGACCGTCGAAGATTAGAAAGATAGCAGAGGTTATGGGCATATCGAAAGAACGCGTTTGTCATATACTGAAGAATTGGATATGCGCAAGCTATCCGCGCATTGGGTGCCGCGCTTGCTCACTTTGGACTAAAAACGAATTCGAATGAACATTTCCAAGGCCCTGGAGCGGTTCAAGCGAAACGAGTCAGATTTTTTGCGTCGATTCATAATTGTAAATGAGACTTGGATCCACCACTACACTCCAGAGACAAAAGAACAGTCAAAACAGTGGACTGCAAAGGGTGAATCTGCTCCGAAAAAGATGAAGACGGTTCCAACAGCTAGGAAGGTAATGGCGACTGATTTTTGGGATAGTCACGGAATTGTGTGTATCGACTATCTTGAAAAAGGTAAAACAATAACGGGAGCGTATTACGCATCATTACTTGATAAGCTGAAAGCAGAAATTGCAAAAAAACGCCTATTTTACGGAGCAAGACGTCAACTACTATTTGGAGGGGTTAAAGAGGTTAGAGTATCGATGGGAAAAGTGTATTGACTTAAAAGGAGATTATGTTGAAAAATAAAACTATATTTGACCGAAAAAATACTTGTTTCTATATTAGGCTCAAAACTTTTCAGACTACCCTCGTATATTCAGATTCAGAAGTATAGAATAATATGCTCCTGTGATTGTTTGATCTTCTGTAAGTGATCAATGAAGATGATTCCTTGGGAATCCCAAAAAACAGTGGCCATTATCTTCCCGGCCGACAAAACAGTCTTCGCCTTCTTCGACGCACATTCACCAGGCGCTGTCCACTGCTTTGATTGCTGTTTCGACTCGGATGTATAGTGATGGATCCAAGTCTCGTCACGAATCGACGCCAAAAGTCTTGTGGATTGCGCATCGACAAACACTGCTGTGAAATGTCTTTTCGCATGCGTTTTTGATCGATCGTCAGCAATCGCGGCACCCATCGTGCACAAAGCTTTTTCATTTCTAATTCTTTATGCAGGATATTATGCACCCTATCTACTGAGATGCCTACAATCTCAGCTATGTCACGCACCTTCATTCGGCGATCTTCCATGACGATACGATAGATTTTTTCAATCATTTCTGGCGTAGTGACTTCAACTGGACGTCCGGGACGCGTTTCATCTTTGATTAATGTCCGGCCTCTTTTGAATTCATTAATCCAAAAATAAACAGTCTTCAACGCTGGTGCAGAGTCCCCATGAATTTCGTAAAATTCGGCTTTAATCTGCGTAGCCGTCCACTTCTTTAAATAAAAATGTTTAATCACTGCACGGAATTCGTCTTTTTCCATTTTTACGACAACTGCTGCCATGCTCACTTCCAACGTCTGCCACATGTAAAGTAAGCGTCGCTTTTGGCTTGGTATGAGGTAGTTTGAATAGTGTTATTTCCTGGCCATATACTACACAGTTCATTATGGCGCTATCTCGCAAAAATTTACCTGACTTATCGAACGACCCTCATATAAAGATATATATATATATATATATATTTATTTATTTATTTATTTATGTATATTTAAAGTATGATATTTGAGAATATGAAGTAAATATGTATATATACACACACACACACACACGCGCGCGCGCGCGCACACACACGTATTATTCGTGTGTGTGTGTGTGTGTGTGTGTGTGTGTGTGTGTGTGTGTGTGTGTGTGTGTGTGTGTGTGTACATATATAATGGATATATACATGGATATATACTGTTGCTCGGATTGGATTACAAGATTGTAATTAAGGAAAATCGGGTTCGCCAAGTCTTAGAAGTTAGAACTCTGAGCAGGATCGTAGGTGGAAGGTTTTTCTGACCAAATATTATTACTCATTTTCGTTAAGTAGCTGATTTATTGGTACGGCTTCTTGACAATGTTTCGTGTGAATCTCGCTATTACTGATAACAACTAGCCGGACAAAGTACAACTGCCCTGTTACGTATTGTAACTGCTCGCTCTCGGTGATTTAGCGACTGTTTTTATAGTATTCTAGTAGTATCGTCTTATAATTCTAAATCGGACCATATATGGTCAAAACGGCGCGCTCTCGCAAATTCCTCGTTCGCGTTCTGCTTTGGAATTTGTGGACTTGCTTTTGCATGCTTGCATTTCCGGCCGGCGTAGCAGCGGCTATTCCGAGATTCGAGAATAATCGTGAAAATAAAATATAATATTGCAAAAATAATATAAGGAGTAATTCGGGCTACAACGATACATATACAGGGTGTCCCAGAACTGGCGTATCGCCCGTTATCAACAAATTCTCCGTGAAATTCTAAGATGAAAAGTTCTTTGTCAAAAAGCAATCCGATGAGTAGAATGTGAACTGTGAGCTATTGAAGTTAACGAATGGGCGTATGCGGAATTCGCGCGATCAGGATCGGCACAACGGTGTGCGGCACTTCAGACTCTTGCATCGTGTCAGAGCGTTTCTCATTACTCTGCTTTGTATTTAATTTAATTAATTAGTCAAAAACACTTTTTATACTTTCAAAATAATTATGAGTTATTTAAAAATTTTTAAATTTTAAAGCAATAATAAAATATTTAAAATATTTGTAACATTACTTACATAATTTTGACATTTTCAAAATTATTTTATTCATTAAACAATATTAATATTTTATAAGCATAAAGCAAAGCCTCCATTTTATTATCTTTATAATTATATTATTCAGCGTCTAGATTGTTCAAAGAATCTACATCTTCGTAATCCGCATCCAGAAAAGAATCTACATCTTCGTAATCCGCATCTCGACGTACACGCGCTCTCGCTCATCGTCCAGAAGTAAATTCCACAGCCATTTTCGTTTTTCGTGTCCATTGACATATACGATAGCATCGTCGTCGTCGTCGTCGTGGTCGTCGTCTTTTTTCGTATCGTGCACAGCTTTCGTAATCAAACTCAGCTTCGCTGTACAGAATCGTTCTGTCGTCCCATCACAGTGCTGATGACGTATCACCCAGCGTGCGCAAGACTTGTCAGCACTTGCGAGGAAATGCCACGGTATACAGCTTGCGAAAATATAGCGAGAGAGAACAGTCCATTCTTTGAAAGCAACAAATTCCTTTACGACAAATTGTCCTCCAATGAGAAAACCTTGCAGATCTACGAACGTTGGCACAGACATGACTGTTGTCGAGAAGAAGACTGCGGTCGATTTCAATGTATCTCATATACCAGCTCTGCAATTTATGTCATCTTGCGCACTACATTGGTGGACTATATTCAATCACGCGGTCATATATGATGAGACAGAAAATGATAGTATTCGCTGGTACATTCTCTTTGAACTCAAATTCTAATCGTACATCTATGGCACTCTTGATAGATTCATTTTGCTGCGAACTGTCAATGGTTGCACAACAAAAATTCGCAAAAGTGATACAGTTGTGTAACAATTTGCGGTATGATATTTTATCAATTTGATAATAAGATATACGGAAGCGCAAATACATGTCATATAAGGCAGCATATCTATATTTGTTAAAATCTAGATTCAAATCATTACGGATAAAATTCTGAGTTTAGATAAAGTTTTATGTTGATCAATTTACAATTGTTGAAGGCAAATTTATGTGCATTCATGTTATTTTTTCTATCAGTCTGTAGAACAAAGATGACATATCACGGCTTGTCGAGCTGAGTGGCAGTCTTCATAGCCCAGGAATGTTTCGTCGTGTTCGGCAATAAAGGGTATTCATATAGATCCCATAAACGGAAACTCATACTCAGATATCGTCCACTTTCTAAGATCCGCAGCATGGATTGGTTTATTGACTTCGTTCAACATAACGTGAGGTATTCGCCTGTACTTTGAATAATTCAATGTCGGTTCCATCGCAGGATCTCCCACAAGGCAATTGTTATCATTGCGCTCGTATCAAAATCAATTCGTGACGAGCATTAATTATCACATTTTTGTAATCTTCGCAAAAGCCAAACAATATGTTGAGCGGTATACAAAAATTAAAGTATCCATCAGTTATCGTTAGAGTTTTCGCGTTAGTCACTTATGACAATTCCACAGAGCTATAAAGTTGTCACTTGACAACGATGGATAGCCCTTTAGAAGATTGGTCACTCCAATGTTTCTATTGCGATCAATCTCTACATCATTGAGTTCATATCGAATTTCATTAAACATGAACGCGACGCAATTATTTCCCAATACTACATCAGATCAGTCAATCTGTCTGTTCTTCGTCAATCTTCCTTCAACGTAGAGAAAACTTTTGGAGGGCAACGCGTACAAATCTTGTTGTTGTATAAATATTCTTATTTCATCGTTATGTCCAAATGTCGTATTAATATATGGATTGTATGTGTGAGTTTCTATCTTGACAATACGATCATCAAAGAACGGTTGACATTCAATGTTCAAGATATCGTGCATCTCAGATAGCTCATACGATGAATCTCAGTGATTTCAAAAATTTCACATTCGACGCGTTGAGTTTTTTCCTCTTATTGACGCAGCCGAATGAGTATTGTCGATCGGTATTTTCTTTATAAAAGATGCATTATCTCTCTGCGTGCTTCGTTTTGTTCAACACGAGCATCTCAAATGTCAGACTCGCGTTATCGCTGTCGCCGTCGTACGTGCAATCTGACTGTGATCTCTTCTCCTCTAAAATCGAGCAATCGTCCAATCTGGTCAACAATGCGTATCGTTAGCTCCGTAATGCTCCGTACGATAACTGGCAAGTAAATGAGCTGCATCGGCCTTTCTGATATCTTATATCCTAGCGACACGATCGATGAAAACTCATGTATCGTGTGCACACTTTTGTCATTGCTGTACGCGCCCGTGATCACATTGCTCTACACGGATAATGTTTACGTTCATATTTATGTTGATCGATACGTCCAATTCGTGCTATCTTCGCGGTTGCAGTATACGCTTCGAGAAACCAAGCAGCGATCCAATGTTGTTGGGCTTGTTAATGTTTATTCTATAGACGCATAATCTTACACCTCATCGTGTTGTAATTTGCGCGGAACACTATCGGGTATTCCCCAATCTCGTTATCGCTGCGCGCGGTGTCACAGACGTTACCATTGGGCGCGTCGCGTCACGGACATTTCTGTAAAATCTCACGTCTCAAAATTTATTTATGGCCTACAGACCCTTTGGGAATCGTAATTTCTCTCATTTTGTGCAAAATAAAATGTATTGTTTGAAGTGTTTTATATTCGGTATGTTGTAATAAGTCTCCAAAATTGTTAGATTAAGTTCATATTCGCTCAATCTGTAGCTGGAAAATAGTTTGCTGCGAGAACGCTGCTCCTCCCGCTCAGCGTAAGTGTCAGCGACATGATGGAAAAAGCGTTCAACGAATACTGAGACGTCGCGGCATTTTGTTGAACTTTTTAAATTATCGCACGTCAACCGTTGAAGAAATCAGCTCTCCGCAGATGCTCTGATCGTATGTTAGGTAGGATGTTCGATTGTACTCTATTGTCATAACACTGTCTCCGAATCAGTTCGTCGGGCGATCGAAGATTACCGAAACTGTCAAAATACACGACGCGATCGTGTATTTCCTCTTTGCGCACGCTACTCGATGAGTATCGGGGCTCATCATGTCGTTCAGATTTACGATATTGCTCTCCTTTCGACGCGCGCCGATAATCGGTAACGCGTTACGCATGAAAAAACCTAACCTCTAAAGTACGATACGCGCATATGCCTCGCCAGTTAATCCAATTGTATATTAGTGTTGTGCCGCTCCGGGCGCAACGAAGGGGAAAGTGGCGAAAGGAGGGGAAATAGTCACCAGTTTTTGAATAAACACCTTTTATTTTACACTCGGTATTTGTTATTATCGAATCACCCGCGAACTATCATATTTCCTTAACAGTTCTACGCATCGGTACTTGTACGTCCGCGACTTGACTCTAAGCCCGCGCCTGATACTCTCGTCCCTCTTTTATCAGTCCGCTGTTATGCGGCCTCGGCGCGTCCTCGTGTCGAAACGTTGTTTGATGCGTCAGCGTTTCGACATGTGTTGGAGTCAGCGTCCTTGCCGAGTTGCACATCGGTTGCAATCGGCGCGTTCGCACATTATTCTTTATTATTTTTTATTTCATATTTTAATTACATAATTTTCGGGTTAGAATCCTTGGAATTCTGACTAGTCGGCGATGTCATGATGTCGGATTGCTTTATTTAGGTTGCCTCGCAACAGTGGTTACGCCCATAGATACTTTTGTCTCTTTGGAGTTTTTTTCTTTTCTTCCTATTTTTGCTGTTACACCTCGTCTGCGTTTGTATGGAACGAGATATAGTTCTTGTCCGTATTTGTCCTCTATATTTGTACGGAGCGAGATACAGTCCCTGTCTGCGTATTTCCATCGCGCGATCGTGACGTTGCAGTTCCTCGAATTGATGTCGCGCAGTTTTCCTGTCGTTTACCGCTTTCGCCACACTGGCCGCTCCGTCGATCAAGGACCAGTGATGCTAGATTCAAGACGAGAGTCACGAGAGAGTCAGGGAGTGGGGATGCCGCGCACAAGGAAAAAGCATGTCCGTGAGAGTTCAGAAGTTCGGCCGCCGTCGGGTAATAGACGAGGCTAGCAAATTTAATCTTGACTTTTTCACTCTTTATTCTCACAACTAACCTGCTCGTTCGGCGATTCTGATTTCTGACCATCGAAACGATCGCGCTTTACGATATAGGCTACGTCCGCTTTAGCGTTTACAGTTGTAAGCATTATATTAATAACATGGACATACAATGTTCGTTATATTAAAAAAAAATGGAAATTATATCTGTTATTAGAAAGAGTTATATCTGTAATTAGAAAATAATAAAGAATAGATATAAGAAGATAGAAGATAGAAAAATTAGAAAAATAAAAAATTTTATATTTTTTGTATTTTTGTATTTTTTATATTTTTTAATTTTATTTTTTATTATATTTTTTACATATTTATCTTTGTAACAAGTGTAATATGTGCACATTAAAACAAGATAAAGTCTTGTGCAGATGCGATGTTTTTTGTAGATATTGTATATTATTTATTTAAATTTATTGCTATTATTATTATTTACTATTATTATTATTATTTATTTAACTTAATGCTTTAATGCATTTGATGAAACACAAGTAATTATCCTTTTTATTGTTGCATATTAGATGAAGATGGACCAGCAATATCGTCTGCAGCATGTAGGTGAAAACTTTTCTTTTGCTTTACCGAAGAGGTAAGATATAATTTATCTGCCGACATAAAAGATAAATGCTTTTCATCGAGCTTCATGTTTAAAGCAGTTTCGTTTCTTGCTTTTAATGCTGACTTCAATACACAAATGACATTTACAGTAGTCGATGATAATCTGTTTCGTTTTTTTGTTTTAACATCTGTTAAGAGGGAAAATATTCTTTCCGGAGCTGCATTTGAATTTGGGAGTGCTCTAATAGAATTGAAGAGGGCTCTTAAATTGGGATATTTGATTTCATTATTTAAATATTGTCTTTGTAAAATCTCCTTCCACATATTATCAAAATTTAATTATAACAAATCTTGTTTTTCTGTTACTGAAAAATCTGAATTTAAGGCAAACCATTCTTTCTTTAAATCGTTTTCAAAATCATCCATTCTTGCAGCAATAAAAAAAAGAAATGATGTTTCCCTATCAGTACTCAATAAAGCTATATGTGGTAAAAGAATTTGTAATTTTGATAAAAATGTATCACTTACTGGTAATCTTTTGAAAATTTCTTCGACTGCAGTTACGTAAAATCGCAAACAGTTCTCTCGAACAGTTGCAACCATGTTTGCATATCCATCTTCTATCAATTGATAAAGATATTTTTCGCATTCCGATTCTAAAAAAATATTATTTAAAGATTTATGATTTTCTGTCTTACAAAGTGTTATATTTGGCAAATGTTTCAAAATTTCTGGTTTTATAAAATTTGTACAAATTTCTTTTAAAAAAATCAATTGATTTTGACTGTAACAAATATATCCTCGTTTTCTCAGCTTGGAAAAATGCATTAAATACATTTAAAAAATGTAATGTATATTTTAAGAATAACAAATATGCTTTTGTATCTATTCTGCATGACACGTAACAAATTTTCTGCAAATGTACCTTTCTCGCTCACGATCATTTCATTCAAAAAATGTTGTATCGTATTCCAAGATTGAAGAAGTCTATCGATACACGCGTGGTGAGAAAGTCCTCGTGTATTACATAACTTTACAATTTTGTGAGTCCTTTCTTCAAAACATTCACTTAATTCGGTGAAAATAGACGATCGCTTGGGACTACAAGTTATATAGCTTGTAATTCTTTTCAAGAATTTCTCACAAGTTTGAGGTATCTTAGCACACGCGGCATGCGAAGCTAATGAAGCAGAATGGCATGGACATAATAATGTCAATACATTATTGCACATCTCTTTCAATTTTTTCTTGAAAGATAAATGTTTTCCGATCATAACAGACGCATTGTCGCATGACAGGGCAACAATATTTGAAAAAGGTATTTGTAGTTTTCACATTTCTTATTTAAATGCATTAAACAATTTTTCCGCGCTGCATAGTCATGCTTTTCAAAACATTAGGATCTTTGCCTACATCTTTAAAAAAATCGAGTATTATTTTTGCATTTTCGTTTGAAATATTTTTTTCAACGATTAAAGCAGCATATTGAACCTCCGCGAATTTTTTCCACTCCTCAAAAGATGAAAACAGTTCGCTAATTTCTATGTTACAATCTTCATTCGATTATATTCATTCGATATTTAAATAATCCATCATGAGATGGTTTATGGGAGTGATTACCTGATGGGGGGGGAAGAGGAGAGTGAATTACTCCATATTAATGAATACTGTGACTATTGATTGAATGTAAGATTGACTTGTCACAAATATAATAAATAAAAGTAAATATATGTGAAAAGCCTGTTGCATAAAATATATTTTTGTTTGCGAGCATATTTAATAATATAATAAATATAATATAATAAATCATGATAAAGTAACGAAAAGCATGACTATGAGTCGACAAAAATGTACGAATATAATTACGAACTTTTTATATCCAGTTGAGACGGATCATGTGATAGAAAATATTCAAAATATAAAATTTTCTATTTTTATAGATCAACAGATATTTCTAGTGAAAAATGGATGACATTTCACGTTCGATACGTTCATATTAAAACATTAGAAATTCATTCGCAACTAGTAAAATTAATTGATATTGATGCAACAGATTGCAGCGCGAAAAAATTGTTTAATGCATTTAAATATGAAATGTGGAAACTACAAATATCTTTTTCAAACATTGTTGCCCTGTCATGCGACAATGCGTCCGTTATGGTCGGAAAACATTTATCTTTCAAGAAAAAATTGAAAGAGATGTGCAATAATGTATTGACATTATTATGTCCATGCCATTCTGCTTCATTAGCTTCGCATGTCGCATGTGCTAAGATACCTCAAACTTGTAAGGAATTCTTGAAAAGAATTACAAGCTATATAACTTGTAGCCCCAAGCGATGGTCTATTTTCACCGAATTAAGTGAATGGTTTGAAGAAAGGACTCACAAAATTGTAAAGTTATGTAATACACGAGGGTTTTCTCACCACGCGTGTATCGACAGACTTCTTCAATCTTATACAACGATACAACATTTTTTGAATGAAATGATCGTGAGCGAGAAAGGTACATTTGCAGAAAATTTGTTACGTGTCATGCAGAATGTAGATACAAAAGCATATTTGTTATTCTTAAAATATACATTACATTTTTTTAAATGTATTTAATGCATTTTTCCAAGCTGAGGAAACGAGGATACATCTGTTACAGTCAAAATCAATTGATTTTTTAAAAGAAATTTGTACAAATTTTATAAAACCAGAAATTTTGAAACATTTGCCAAATATAACATTTTGTAAGACAGAAAATCATTAAATGATATTTTTTTAGAATCGGAGTGCGAAGAATATCTTCATCAATTGATAGAAGATGGATATGCAAACATGGTTGCAACTGTTCGAGAAAACTGTTTGCGATTTTACATAACTGCAGTCGAAGAAATTTTCAAAAGATTACCAGTAAGTGATACATTTTTATCAAAATTACAAATTCTTTTATCACATATAGCTTTATTGAGTACTGATAGGGAAACATCATTTCATCTTTTTTTTATTGCTGCAAGAATGAGTGATTTTAAAAATGATTTAAAAAAAGAATGGTTTGCCTTAAGTTCAAATTTTTCAGTAACAGAGAAACAAGATTTGTTATAATTAAATTTTGATAATATGTGGAAGGAGATTTTACAAAGACAATATTTAAATAATGAAACCAAATATCCCAATTTAAGAGCCCTCTTCAATTCTATTAGAGCACTCCCAAATTCAAATGCAGCTCCGGAAAGAATATTTTCCCTCTTAACAGATGTTAAAACAAAAAAACGAAACAGATTATCGTCGACTACTGTAAATGCCATTTGTGTATTGAAGTTAGCATTAAAAGCAAGAATCGAAACTGCTTTAAACATGAAGCTCGATGAAAAGCATTTATCTTTTATGTCGGCAGATAAATTATATGTTATCTCTTCGGTAAAGCAAAAGAAAAGTTTTTACCTACATGCTGCAGACGATATTGCTGGTCCATCTTCATCTAATATGCAACAATAAAAAGGATAATTACTTGTGTTTCATCAAATGCATTAAAGCATTAAATTAAATAAATACTAATAATAATAATAAATAATAATAATAGCAATAAGTTTAAATAAATAATATACGTATATAATAATATAAGTTTAAATAAATAATATCTATAAAAAAACATCGCATCTGCACAAGACTTTTCTTCTTGTTTTAATGTGCACATATTACACTTGTTACAAAGATAAATATGTAAAAAATATAATAAAAAATAAAATTAAAAAATATAAAAAATACAAAAATACAAAAAAGTATAAAATTTTTTATTTTTCTAATTTTTCTATCTTCTATCTTCTTCTATATCTATTCTTTATTATTTTCTAATTACAGATATAACTCTTTCTAATAACATGTAACGGAGCGCATCCCTCCGCTCCATTCCTCCTCCGAATTTCCCCCGATCGACCATCCGTCGGGGACCGCCGAACACCAGGCAGAGTGCGGCAGTGGCCGCAAAGAGGCAGTAATGCCTCCTTTTTAATCCAACAATACGCGAACTCCGAAGCGTCGGAGAATACCACGAAGACATGTATGTTTTCGTGGTATTTCCCCGCACTGCACCAAGCGTCGCGCCAACAAGCGCGAACGCACTCCGCACCGCGCCACGCACCGTACCACCGAGCGTGAACGCGGTGATTCGAGCTGCTGCAACCATTTCAACGCTTGATGGTCGGTGATTATCGTGAAGCGGTAGCCTTCAAGATACCCGCGCATTTTCCGAATTCCCCAGACGACGGCGAGGCACTCTAGTTCGGTCGCGCTGTAATTTTTTTCGGCGCCGTTCAGCGTCCGACTCGCGTATGCGATGACGCGTTCCCCCTCTGGAAAATACTGCGTGAGTACAACCCCGAGGCCGATGGTACTTGCATCGGTTTGCAGAGTAAACGGCCGCTCGAAATCGGGGCAGGCCAGCACTGGGGCGGTCGTTAAATTATTTTTCAGCGCGTCAAAGGCGCCTTGTTCCTCCTCCCCCCAGTTCCATCGCGTGTTTTTCCGTGTCAGCGCAGTTAGTGGTGCGGCGACGGTGGCAAAATTCTGGATGAACCGTCGGTACCAGAACGACACCCCAAGAAATTGCCGGATGTGTTTCATGGTCTGTGGAGTAGGCCAGTCGGCGATCGCGGTAGTTTTCTCGGGGTCGGTTTTTATTCCGTCGCGATTCACGATATGTCCGAGATAACGTAACTTCGGTACGCAGAATCGGCACTTATCGCGATTTATGCGGAGTCGGGCTGCGCGTAGTCGGCGGAAGACTTCGCTTATCTGGACGACATCTACAGCGCAGATGCTGCAGGTGTTCGGCAAATGTCCGGCTGGCAACGATGATGTCGTCCAGATAAGCGAACGCGTGGGACTCTAATTCGGGCTCGATTACGCGGTCGAGCAATCGCTGGAACGTTGCCGGTGCTGAATGCAAGCCGAAAGGCATGACCCGAAAGTGCATTAGCCCTCGACCTGGTACGGTAAATGCGGTGATCGGTCTGCTGCTGGGAGCGAGAGATACCTGCCAATAAGAGTTCTTCAGGTCGATGGTAGACAGGTCTCGCTCCGCGCAGTTTATCCAGCGTGGCGGAAATTTGTGGCAACGGATAGGCGTCACGCTCGGTAACGGCATTTACTTTGCGAAAATCGATACAGAATCGGTTTTTTCCGTCTTTTTTTCGGACCACAACGATCGGAGAGCTCCACGCGCTTGTTGATGGCTCAATTATGCCGTCCTGCAGCATTTGGTCGACCTCCGCGTCAATGATCGCCTGCATTGCCGAATTCCGCGGTCGGTATCTCTGTTTGATCGGCGCGGGATCGATGAGCTTAATGCGGTGCTCGGTTAATTCGGTTGGTCCACGGACGTGGTCAAATTTCCCTACTTCCTCCTCGAGGAACACTCGGAGTTGTTCGTCCTCGGAGATCAGACAGCTCTGCTTGGTCGGCGTTGTTTCGTACGTAAGTGAGTACGGCGGCGGTGGTCGCAAGATAATTCCCGATCCAACCCATACGTCCATTCCGATAATCATGGTTGTCGAGTTGCGGCAGGATGCGGAAGGTATGCCATGTGACGCGATGGGATAGGTTTAAGGGTACGCGAATAGTGCCTGTGGTGCTGACCTGCGTCCCGTCCGCGAGTCGCACCTGACCGTGTTCGGCGGTCGGCATGAAGCGGAGTTGTTCTAGAGAACGCGCGGTCTTTTGATCGATAAACGATAGCTCTGATCCGGTGTCGATCATCGCCTCGATCGGTTGATTGTGCACGTGTACGGTCAGGTGCGGCCGCGGAGTGTAACTTATTGGGATCGAGACGCGGCCGCGATATTCTCGATCCTGTTGCATTTCCCGGCGGGTGGCAATCGCGGGTGAATATCCCCTCTTTTCCACATTGAGAGCAGAATCGAACAGGTGGTCGCCGGCATTCGAAGCTTATATGCCTGCGTTGTCGGCATCACCAACAGTGATCGCAAGGGTTATATGCGGTTGCAGCCGTGCGGCTTTCGCGGTGATTTTCCCCCTATGTTCGGTAGCTCGTAGCATTTGTCGCTGTTCCACGCCGATTTAAAGGCCCGCGACGAACACGTGCGACACCGCCGCCGCCGCGCGCGCCCCGCGCTACCGAACTGCGCGCCGCGATTAGTATCGCGCCGACCGCCCGAGCGATATCTTATTTTATATTCACGCGCTATCCGCGCGCTGATCGCCGTCTCGCCCGTTCACGGCCACGAATTATCGCCTAACAATTTAATAACAATTTTCTGTCTCCAACGTCCTCGCTTCCCCTCCTGGCAACCGACTGACCGCTCTCCGCGCGGGAAAGCGAGACCGTTTTAAACAGATATAATTTCCATTTTTTTTTTAATATAACGAACATTGTATGTCAATGTTATTAATATAATGCTTACAACTGTAAGCGCTAAAGCGAACGTAGCCTATGTCGTAAAGCGCGATCGTTTCGATGGTCAGAAATCAGAGTCGCCGAACGAGCAGACTAGTTGTGAGAATAAAGAGTGAAAGAGTCAGGACTAGATTTGTTAGCCTCGTCTACCCGACGGTAGCCGAACTTCCGAACTCTCACGGACATGCTTTCTCCTTGTGTGCGGCATCCCCACTCCCTGACTCTCTCGTGACTCTCGTCTTGAATCTAGCATCACTGTCAAGGACCCGAGCGCGCTCAAAATTGACAGAATTGATAACGCGCCACCTCCCTTTCGCCGTTGGAAGTATTCGTTTCTTTTTCTTTGTTGGCTTTTTTCTTCACTTTCATACCCATGCCGATCTTGATTTTAGCTTTCATCGCTGCTCAAACGGCAGCTGCAGCTTTCTCACTCAGAGTCGAATCTCTCGAGTTGACGCGTCCTAGGGCTTTATCGGCGAGTATCTTGTCCGCCGCGTGTCTGTCGGCGAGATCGTTACTCCGAGAATACGCAATGTTGTGTTCACAGCACGCCGCGCCCAATGGATTTATGCCCGTTTCACCTCTGATCGCTTCTCCAGCCGAGTACTCGGGTCGCAAAACTGATAGCTGGGAATATGTAACTCGAAAGAAAACGCGTTTATCGCTCGATTGAGCAGGCCTCCAACGTAGTCTTCGTTTGACATTGCTGCTGTTACGCTACAATTCTTTATCTTTGATGCGAGACCGTTGATGTGCGTGCGTTGCCACGATTAGTTATAATGCTTGTAGCGACGATAGATTCGAACCTTCAAATCCGTTATATACTCTGGAAGCTTGCTCCACACGTCGATATAGTCATCACACACACGTAACAGTACGATCTTCGGTAATGCAACTGCTTAACGCTCCCAATCTCGAATATCGGAGGAATGCGATGGCGCGAAATACATTTTTGCAAGTGAGCGATTCGCAGTTTCGCGTGCCTATAAATAGGCGTTCACTCGAACCTAGATAACGCAGTGCGAACATGAAATTCGTGCGTCAGCCTCTGACGATCATGAACTGACGCATCGTGAACTGCGATGAGAAAGCGCGAATGATGGGAGACATCACGATGGAGTGCAAGCATGATGAAATGCTACCGAATACTATACGCGCTATCATCTATTTGCGTCCATCCATCAAATTGTGATAAAACTAACATTGTCATAAGCTTGTTCGAGATCCGCACGGTGTACATTTCCAGAATGTGTACGTACATTCGAAGTCGTTACAGCAACCAAAATATCGATATCTCGAAACTTTATTGACATCGATCGACAAAATTGGCTACTTTACGTTTGCCAACAGTGACGTCATTTCACCGAGCGAGGCACATCCCAATTCTTTGTTTTCGACGACGTTGTATGCGATAAACAAAATGCTGTGAGAAAATACTTCTTGAGCCGCTACTCGAACGTCGTCTGCTTCTATCTTTGTCAGACATACGCGAGGATACCTGAACATCTGACATACGCGACAATGCGAACCTGTTGATTCTATTCAAATAGCATGGTACCAATTTGGTTGAATCTTGTTTACAACGATCACGTGAATACTGACGTCGTACGATGAATTCTGTGCGTTAAGCCGCGATTATTAGCAACGCGAGTACGGATTCCTAGTGATAAATAAGAACAGTCCGCTTATCAATGGACGATACAGAAAGCAATTTAACACATTCGCGGTATTATAACGCGATTAGTCGATGTCGATACGTCAAGTAGACAACATGAATAACATCAAAGATCGCGAGAAAATCGAAAACGAAACAGATTGCGAAAACGAGCGATTCGATTCGCAAAAAAATATCGCGCTTTGAAAACTGGTAAAATAGCTAAGCTAAAGATATAGCATTGGAGAGACGCTTCAAGCCCATCGTCGAACCACTAAAACAGATTGTTGAAAACATCGAGGAATCGCAGCCGATTAAAAAAGTAGCCAATATTACAAAAGATATCGGTATTAAAAAAAAGAAGCGTGAAGACAATGATGACGACGATAATAATACTACTACTAACAGGGATTCGTATTGGACGGATGTTGGATGGTTGAAATGAACGCCTAAAAAGCGACGTACAAAACAATTGAACGCCATGTCAGATTCATTCGCGTTCGAATCTACACCGAAAGAAGTATCGAAAGAGCCGACATCGCCGAAAGAATTATCTAAAGGACCACCGAAAATACTGTCGGTTGTGCGAAACAAAAACGTTTATGAGACAAAAGACGTCAGTGAATCAAAAACAGGTATCAAACAGACTCTGCAATCGCAGAAAGCCGTGAGATGCTTCATGGTCAACTAGGACCATGGACAACTAGGATCATTAGGACAAAAGTACGTGGGTCTTCTTTTCGGTGACGACACAGATAAAGCGATCGATAATGTGTACGGCTTCTGTTGCAACAACGATGATGATACGATGATCAGTGACAAAAAGTTTGACGTTGAAATAACTCCATAATCATAGACAATGTGAGATATAATGGTACACCAGGATTATACGAATTGATTTTCAAGAGACTTCCTGATAAGACTATATTCATTAAAGATGACAAACGTATAAAAGTATACTTAACAACGAATGCTCATAGACGTAGCCACAGCGCCTATAATCCCATCATGGGCAACAAGGTATACAAGTACATTAACATCATCGCTTCGCTCGTATCTACATATAAAAAAGCGGTAAAAAGGGTGCAGGTGTTGGCAATATACTACCACCATAAAGTTAAACAAGATCGATTACGTACACTGGGACAATTTCAACGAGTTGGATTGACTCCGATTGCTAGACGCTTCGCACCGAGTTGGTCACAACAACGAGATGCTGTCGATCATCGAAGAACTTCGTGAAGCCAGTATTATTATTAGGTGTACAAAAAAGTTCTGAGCTTTAGATTTCATACAACCGAAATAACAATTTAAATTTTATATATCTTCCCGCCCTTTTATGGTTTTAAAGCGTTGACATTTGGCCTTCTAAAATGCCATACATATGGTTTGGCGTTTGATGCACATAATCTCAAAAATCAGCAATGTTCACGATGGCAATAACAAAAGAGCATATTCGATTTTCCATCCACTTCGTGTTTCATCTAAAGAAAAATGCTGCTGAAGCCATTGCAATGATTTGTGCTGCATATGGAGAGAACGCTGTAAGTCATACTACATAAAAGATGATATCAAAAATTTCGCCAAGGAGATTTCAGTCTTGAAGATGAACCGCGTGCTGGACACCCTCAAAAGATTGGAAACGGACGAATTGCAAGCATTGCTGAATATAAACTCTGCGCAAACTGAAAAGGAACTTGCAGAACAACTTGGCGTTACGCAGCAAACCATTTTGGTACGTTTACATGCGATGGGAAAGGTTCAGAAGGAAGGCAGATGGGTTCCGCATAAATTGTCCGAAGACAACAAAAATCGTCGGCGTGACACTGCACTCACTTTGCTTTCAAAGTTCCGGAAAAAAGATTTTCTGCACAAAATCATTACAGGCGATGAAAAGTGGATTCTTTATGATAACCCTAAACGTAGAAAATCATGGGTTGATCCTGGTCAACCTTCGACATCGACGCCAAAGCCCAATATCCATGCCAAGAAGATTTTGCTCTGTATCTGGTGGGATTGACAAGGTGTGTTGTATTACGAGTTGTTACAACCGGGTGAAACAATCACGGCAGACCGCTACCAACAACAATTGATCAATTTGAGCGATGCATTAGAAGAAAAGAGGCCATTTACTGGCAAGGATGTCGTAAAGTGATCTTGCTTCATGACAATGCTCGACCACATGTTGCGAAAGCGACTCAGGACCATATCTTTGCGTTAGGCTGGGAACTTCTCCTGCACGCGGCGTATAGCCCAAACATGGCGCCTTCCGATTACTACCTATTTCGGCCTGCAGCATCATTTGGCTGATACATATTTCGTGGGATTTGAAGAGATACGAAAATGCATTGATGACTTTATCGCTTCGAAGCCGGTGAGCTTCTATCGTCAAGGAATTTGCAAGCTACCCGAAAGATGGCAAAAGGTCGTTGATGCAAACGGGGAATATTTCGCTGATTAATATTTTTTTTGTTTGTTTTTGAATAAAGATTGAATTTTACAAAAAAAAGCTCAGAACTTTTTTGTACACCTAATACATACATACATACGTACATACATACATACATACATATAAACTACATATAAAAAAATATAAAAATATATGTACATTATATATACATGTATATTATAAAGGTGTCCCCACGTCTCTGTCGAATCTGGTACGATGTCGTTGTATATACTCGGTATAGCTTGGATTTTATACACGATTAACGATGAATAATTTCAATCTCTTCATTCAAGCATTGCGTGTAATTGTCGAACGTTATTGTTTGACAATTACACACTATGATGTTATTTTTCGCCTTTTTAATGTCCTTTTTACCGTCTACTTTCACCACGTACATCTTTGCTCTGAGTCCAACGAATTCTGTCATTATCGCACCGTTATTTTCGTTCTTTATTAGGCCGGTAACATCATCGCACTCGATGTGTGCGAGACGATGAAACGCGGTGTCGTTAGATTCGAGCATGAGCGATTATCCAATGGACCACGCATACGGGATGCCTCTTGTGAATAAAAAAGTATTCGGCCTAATGAAGGATGAAAATAACGATGCGATAATGACAGAATATGAGACTGTCCGTGTCGGTGTATGATCTTGCATTTATTGCGATATAGCAATGACATGTACTCGTGGTGAAATTCGTACAAACAGATTTTCGATATGTCGAATATATACATACTCATGTAAATCGGCTTGTTGAATTTCACCTCCAATTTATGCAGACGGCGATTAAGTTTCCCGCAAAGACGCTGCGACTCTAGAAATTTGGTTTCGCGATCATTGCTTCTGCGCCGTACCGTCCATCCCATTTCGTTACTAGTTTTATATTTACGTGATTCCGAACATTTTCCATTGTTTTACTGAATATCGCATTGTTCATTATTATACAAATTTTTCTCGAAATTATTTTTCGCGCTCGTTCTAAACTGTGTATTGAATTCGATGTAATCACGAAGCCAAGCGGATTGAGCAAATTGTAATACGCGGTGTCTTTGCAATACGAAAACCGTGACGCATACATTGCTGCAAGTTGTGATAGTGGATAAATGACGTACAGCTTCTTATCATATAGCGTCGCGGGAAGTTTATCCTGCCACGTATCGAGCGGTTTATCGCGCGTCGGACAGAAAGGTAGATCAGTGTGTCGGTCGTGCAGATGATACGGATATTTGAGATCGACCTCGAGAACATAACTCATAGGTGAATCCGGAGCAATCGCGCTCGTGTCAAAGATCGCAATGTCTTTAATCCACCGAAATTCGGCATAGAGCAGCGATTGACACATCACCTATCCGTAGAGATTGCTAACGTCATAGGACATCAAATATGACGACGGTTTCGACGGGTTGTACGAACGCTTGTTATTGGCCTGCATATATCTGCTAGAACATTGACTGAGGTCACCGCGTATATCGCGCCTGATAAATACAACCGTATTGATGTCGGTGAGCAACTCAATTTTATGCACGTATGTTTCAGTGTGGCCTCCCATGTGAAATACCCGGCAATGTGTAATAAGCGCGGGATCGAGACTGTAACTTTCGACTACAACTTTCGCGGAAATTTTCGAAAACCTGCCAATAACAAGACATCAGTTTTTAAATACGGACCGCTGTATTCGCCTAGGGTTTCAATAGAGAAACGCTCATTAAAATTTGAAAGACGTTTCATGCACATTGGTGGGAAGTACGCGAGCACTAGCAGAAACAATGGATTTCTCGTTAGGCAATACGGCGTTTGAAAGCCGTATATTGACTCCAAATCCCCACGACCGGTGCGATGATTAACGTGGACTATATCGAGTCGCGATAATTTTTGGAAGACGCTGGTGGTGTAGTGCTCGAGTAAGTGCGAGACGCTGTAGAAAAACACGATAGTGTGAAAGTGAAAACCGCATTCAACGGCGAGTTTGTGACCGGTGATAAACGCGCCAATAAAAGCATAAACACAAAAATAGTGAACTCTATCGAATGTCAAATATGCACGAATGGTACGTCATCGAATCTATGTTGATATCGCTCGAAGAGCTCCAGGAACGCGACAGTGGATGAGCGCTGTCGAGAATTCTCAATTTTATAGTAAACGTGAACAAATATAATCTTCTACACGCAGGATATTATTTCAAAGTGCCGTGGGAAATTATGTTGAAGAGAGCGATGATTAACATGCAATCAACGAACAATGCGTATTTCGCGTGGTCGATAGTCGCGGCCTTGCATCCGGTCGAAAGAAATACGAATCTTCGTACTCACATTATACATCTTGAATCTCCATGATATTACATTTCCACTGACGTTGAATCAAATTAAAAAGTTTGAATATCTCAACGATATTTTCATCAACGTCTACAGTATCGACGTCAGTATCGTCTACGTCTTCGAAGGAAAGGAGATTCTCCCGATATGACCGACAAATAAGAAGATGGAGAAACACGTAAGTTTACAGTAACGGAGCATATGTAACGCTCCGTTACTAAACGCGCGCTATGCCCACACCATCCGAACATCCCCGAACACGATCGCGCGCTGATGATCTGTCACGCGCCGACGGCGTGACAGATCGGCTATTTTGCAGAACAGTTTAACAAATCGCGTTTTGACAAGAATCAAAGATCGGATATCGGACCCGGCGAATTCGGCGAAGAACAATCAGTTCTGTCCGATCATCCGACCCGTGCGTTTCCGATATACCGATCAGAACGACACGAGAATTTTCTTGTTCTGAATACCGAGTATTCTCAGTATCCTCGTTCTTTTCCTATCCAAAAAGTTGGAGTATCCTCGGACTTTTTCTCCTATGGAATATCGAGCGTTCTCAATATTCTCGTTTTCTTCCTGTCCGAAATGTTGGAGTGTGGACTTTTCTTCTGCGGAATACCGAGCATTATCAGTATTCTCGTTTCCTTACATACGAAAAGTCGGAGTGTTCTCGGACTTTTCCCTTGACATACGCGTGTCAAGCGAAAACACGTGTCACGAAAGCGTCTGTGGTTGCCTAGCAACTCGTGCCTTTGAGTGCTTGGCAACACGCGAGCCCAGTTACCTAACAACACGCTGCGTATCCGACTCACGCTCTATTCCGCGAGTATACGCGTACGCATTCGATATCTGACCGCGCAAGTCTCATAAATTATAACGAAACATATATGAACAACGTTACGCTTCGAAGGCAAACATCTTTGTATAAGTTAGCTTCGAATATTTTTAAATAAATTCATTTAGTTATTTTTACTAATTAAACCTGAGATTCTTTTTTCAAATCCGGCATCCGACGAGTATTTCCGAGCTCTCGATCCACGTCCTCGCTTCTGCACTGCTCATTCCGACCGTGCAGGGACGTACCATTACATGGCTCGAATCGTTTTAAAAAGAATTGCAGATGTCAGCTTGGGTACAAAATCTCTCGCCCTTCATGCAGCACAATCGTTCGGTATCAATATGACCGTAGTCCTTGACGACTTACGCCGACTACGAACATACGCGAATAATCACCCGAACGTCATGCCGATCCTGAAAGCCGGAATGTCTATGGACTCCAAATTAGATCAATCTGCTGTTCCCGCATATTTGCCTTACCTTCCTCCAAACACATCCCAACACATACCAAGATCAAAAGAAAATGGGGGTGTCACTTCAACGATCGCGATTCTCTCCTTCTTAGAGAGAACCACCGAATTACAAAAACAATACTGATATTCCAACGAAATAATTTTGGAAGGGTTGCCCGAATTACTCAAATGCAACGCCCTATCGTGGTATCGCAACAACGAGAGCAAATGGTCAGGCTGGGAGGACTTTTTAATCGATTTTCTCTGTCATTTTCTACCACGTCGTTACCAAATAAAATTAGCACAAGAGATTCGCGATTGGAGACAACGTCCCGACGAACCGTTTTCCCAGTACGTGACTCACATGCTCACATTAATGCGCTGCGCGGGTAATTATTCGACGCCGGAAAAAAATAGATCAATTCTATGAAAATATTCGAACCGAGTACAAAATATTCGTCTGAATAAACGAAAGAACAACACTGCATGATCTTATCGATCAAGAAAGAACAACATTGCACGATCTTATCGATCAAGCGGCAGAATATAAGGAAATCCAGAGGACCCGTGAAACAGAAAATAAGGAGGAACGGTGTCGTATAAATGTCGCTATTCCTCAACCCGTTTCTTACAATCGCGAGCATACATGTTGGAGGTACAAGCGAGGCCACTATCGTTTTTCGTGCAAGAGACCCCCCCGAAAATTTTATTCATAATGCGGGAAAGACGGGGTGCTTACTAAAGATTGCCACTCCCGTCCGGGAAACGCCACACTGGCCGGGGCTGTCTCCAACACACTCGGTCGGAAAATTCGCCATCATGAATTATACACCGCGATCATATATTATCATCAGGATCGGCATGCGCGAATTTCCCGCCCTTTTGAACGCGGAATCCGAAATTTCTATAATAAATTCCGAGAATGCGCGCTACGCTCAAAAGATCAGTTTTAAAATCACTCCCATCGAAGGAAAGATTCACCTAGTTGATAAGGCACTCGCTGATATTAATGGAGAAATCACACTATCCCTGCTTGCTCACCAGAAAAATCTTGAGTACATTTTTCAAGTTCTTAGATCTTGAACAGTCCGATTCTCGTGGACATAAACCTATGGGCACGTCTTCATCTTCCTTCCTTATCTTCCCCGCCTATTTCAACCAAACGTCATCACACATTCTATGCCATCACTGCAGGATTGACGCATCGCACACCGCAAGAAGATCGCGAGTTAACAGCTTTTCTTGACGCCGAATTAAAAAAATTCGAAAGCGTGCAAGGGCAGACCGCGTTACGCACGTCATCCGGATTGATAAAACAGCGATATCGACTCTGAAACCCCACGATGCAAAAGATTATCAATGAGGAAGAACAGAAAATGGAAGATGAAGGCATAATACAGCACTTGGAGTTCTCCCGATCGTCCGGAAGAAAGACAGCAAACATCGATTTTACATCGATTTTCGAAAAGTAAATAGCTTGACAGAAAAAGACGCGTATCCATTGTTTCATATCACCGCTACTCGATAAACTTCGTGGCGCGCGTTACCTATCAATGCTCGATCTCAAGTAGGACTATTGGCAGATACCCATTGGCAGGCACCCGAAAGCCGATCCGTAACCGCGTTTACTATGTCTAGGTGAGTGCTAATGTAGTTTAAAGTCAAGCCTTTCGGATTACATTCCGTACCGGCCACGTTTCAGTGACTCCTTGATAGCGTATTCGAATCCTACATTTTCGTTTATCTAGACGATATTGTAATCGCGAGCCCTTCTTTTGAGTCACATCTAGATCTCGCAGAAGTATTTCGACGACTGTGCGACGTTCGCTTCAAACTGAAAAGTGCCATTTTTGTTTCACCGAGCTCAAATACCTCGGTCATGTAAATTACTCGCCGTGGCATCCAGACCGACTCCGACAAAATTAAAACCATTGCCCAATGGCTTGCACCCACGAATGTCAAACAGATCCGACAGTTTGTGAACGTGGCTTCTTGGTACAGGCGATTTATATCGAACTTTTCTATCGAACTTTTCACTGCCACCACCGACTAAATTAATCAAAAAAGGTGTGAAATGGCAATGGAGCTCGGAAGAAGAATATTCATTCAATAAACTTAAAAAGGCACTTACTACCGCCCCAGTCTTCACTTGTCCGGATTTTAACCGCCCTTTCATACTGCAGATGTTTACGGACTCGGAGCACTCGGAGGAGGGTGAATGCGTAGTCGCATACGCTAGTTGAACACTCAACCAAGCGCAATTACAGTGCGATCGAACTGTCTATTGCCGAAATGCCGGATTCCATATATACATACTACAATATACATATATACACGTATATTTTCGAATCCCACGACCGGTACTCCAGAGAGATGATAGTCCCATTCTTTCGATGGATGCAGGTCGGACCGCAGCGGCGACACTCTTCAATGCCACTCTTATCCCTTTATTTCAAGCTTAAGGAGGTAGACCAGTTTTTTGAAATTTTCAAAAAATTGAAAATTTTTTTGCATTAAAAAATAGTTTGAAGTCTTAGAATTAATGTGCCGAAAGTCCCAAATGGATATTCAAAGTATTTTTCGAGTTATAGCATTTGGAATGGAGTCGTGTACCTACGCATCGATAAACATCCGAAGACTCAGGAGGCAGCGTTTTATAAAATTCTCATATCACCTTTTTCAAGTACAATAGACATAATAAACCGACATACCAGGTGTATGCATAAGTTTTTTCCGGTTTTTTAGTAAAAAAAGACACGTAATTTTCAAGGGAAATTAATTTTTTTTTTATTCAAAATATTGGCCATCGGCTTCTATATATTTCGTCTATCTTTCAGGTAATTTATGAATACCATGCCAGAAAAACTGCTTGTCTTTTGCGGCAAATCATTCGTCGAGCCATTTTCCAACTTCCTCGAAATTGCTGAAGTGCTGCTCTGCGAGCTCGTGCCCCATTGATGCGAAGAGGTGGTAGTCAGATGGCGCCAGGTCTGGAGAGTACGGCGGGTGCGGAAGGATGTCCCATCCAAGCGATTTCAAGGTGTCTTTCACTGGTTTTGCTTTTGTGAGACGGCGCATTGTCGTGTAACAAAATCACTTTGCCATGTCTTCTGGCCCATTCCGGTCGTCTTTCGATTAATGCGTGGTTTAAATTAATCATTTGTTGGCGATAGCGTTGTGTATTAATGGTTTCACCGGGCTTCAAGAGTTCATAATATACCGCTCTGGTCCCACCAGACACAGAGCATGGTCTTCTTGCCAAAGCGATTTGACCTTGGTGTTGATGGACCGGCTTCGCCAGGTGAAAGCCACGATTTTTTCCGCTTCGGGTTTTCAAAATAAATCCATGTTTCGTCACTCGTCACAATTCGATACAAAAATGATTTCCTTTCGTAGCGTTGAAGTAGTATTTCACAAGTGACTTTGCGATTTTCCATTTGACGTTCATTCAAATCGTGTGGGACCCATTTACCGAGTTTATTGATCTTTCCCATTGCTCGTAAACGTCTGCTGATTGTTTCTTGTGATACATGTAATGCTTCTGCTAATTGCCGTTGAGTTTGAGTTGGGTCATCATCCAATAACTCCTGCAATTGCTCGTCTTCGCATTTTTGTGGTCTACCAGAGCGCTCACTGTCTTTCACATTGAAATCACCACTTTTAAATTGTCGAAACCATGTCTCACATGTTCTAATCGATGGAGCGTGTTCACCATATGTTTCTACCAGCAAACGATGACTTTCAACAGCCTTTTTCTTTTGATTAAATAAAAAAAGCAATGCGTGCCGCAAATGTTCTTTTTCAGGCACAAAACTCGACATGATCACTAAACGATAAAACAAAGACGCTAGTTTTTGGCGGACTCAACTTGTGTGTGTTTGTAGTTTTAAATGTCAGACGAACAAAATGATGTATGTATCAAATACGCTGCGTACTTTTCGCTGACGACATCTCTTAGTTAAACCGGAAAAAACTTATGCATACACCTGGTAATAGATATAATAAACATTTTCCTCTTCTTTCGTAAATATTATTTTCGGAAGTGTGACCGTTATTTCTAGTTGAAAATGTTTGAAGGCTTGTGAAACGTCTTAGTCAGTTGCTGTCTGCAGCATAGCACGTTTCACATACGCGTATAAAATAATAGTTAAAATTATATTATAAAAATGGATCGTACATTTATGGACAAAAAGAGTTCACGAAGTTCACCAGGACGTAGAACAAGAAAAAGAAAACTGCCGAATCGTCATACATTCGAGCGCGAAACAACTATCACTAATATCGCTGCGAAAAAGTTAAAAACAAGATCGATGAAAGTGCCGATAAATGCAGGCCACAGATACTGTATAATTAACTTTTTATTAATTTTTATTTTTTATTTTTATTTTTACGCAAAACAATAACGAAAGTCTAAATTCTCTAATTTGATTTGAGTTTGCACCGAAATGAATATTTAGCGGCTTCAAGACCATAGAAATTGCCGCATATATTGCAACTAGCATTTTTAATAAAGGCTACACAAGGCTATACTTTTGATGATGCATACGATGGGCATAATTATTGGTCCGAATTCAGCTGCATTGGCAGAGCAACTTGACGACGCGCACGTCTTTAAAAGCGAGGCGCAGATGTTTGCAGCATCTAAAGAAGGTCGAATCGAGCGACGAAGGAATAGAGCAGCTTTGAAGGATGCTGCATGAAGAGGGAGATTCATCCTATGAAACAGATATGGCTGATTAATGATAAGATGCAAAAAATTACATGATATCAAATTGTCAAACTTTAAACGCGTTTTTCTCGAAACCGTGTTTTTTAAGACGGTGTACACGATATCTCGGGCTGTAATTGATGGATTGACTTGAAATTTGAACCACATATTCAGAAAAACAGTAGTTATCGCGTAACGGAGGCTTTTGTTAATAACATTTTTAATACTTTTTAATACTAAAATATAATAACAATTAAAATACTGAAAATGTGATAAAAATTTAAACATTTATATTTTTCTCAATTTTCAAAAAAATGGAAAAAGGCTCCGTTACACGATAAAGAATACTCTACAATTTATTAAACAAATCGATTTTTTTGTTTCAGATTTATCAAAATGACGGAATCGTGTACACCGTTTCCCGGCGTATTCAAAATGACTTTTCACGCGAATTGTTATAACTTCTTTAAATTTTAATATTTTTTAATAAAATTTGAGCTACAACAAGTTAAATATGTACTAATATATACTAAAAAAGTGCCAAATTAGAAATTGCTAGCGTTTATACTTATTTCGCAATCCAAGTCAAAAGAATGTCCATTTTTTAAGCCGATTAAACTGGTCTACCCCATTAAAAAAAGCTCGAGAGGACAATTACACCTGGATAGTAAACTATCTCGCAGAGATGTTTCAGATTTTAAATACCGGAAGGAGCAGCTGAACCACGTGACCGACGCGCTTTTCTGCCAGCCGTCCGTGCACTCCGCTCGACAATGAAACCAATGTCTATGGTTTCATCGACAGTTCCAACAGTTGAAAGGGAGCTCTGTCAATTTCCTCAAATACCGAATTAAACACGGAAAATTATACCGACATTGTTTACATTCGATTTCCGCGAAATTCCGGCAAACGAGCAATGAAAAGAATGCGTGCCACGTGAAAAACGTATCGAAATACTTCGACAGCTGCATGATGAACCGACAGCCGACTATTTTGGAATTGCAAAGACGATTGCTCGTGCTGGGCGATTATATTATTGGCCCGATATGTTTTCTGACGTCGCTCGATACGTATGAAATTGTTAAAGCTGTTTCGCGCATAAAACAATGCAAAACCGACCCGGATTCTTGCACACTACCCCGTATCGTATCCGTGGGAGCAGATAACAATAGACCTTATATAGGGCTCTTGCCTCGTTCGGCGAATGGACATACGTGGCTTTTTGTAATGCAAGATCGATTCAACAAAATAAATAGAATTATGTCTCCGTCATGCCACTGCCGCGGCCGTGGCGCAAGTCGTCGAAAGCTAAATCATTTATCGACACGGTTGCTTGCGCAGCCTTATCTCCAACAACGGGAGGCAATTCATCGCCGGGCAATTTAAAAAGCCTCTCGAAATGTTTAATATTTCGCACCGCACTTCCCTCGCGTACACGCCTCAATGTAATCCCGTAGAGAGAACGAATAAAATCATAAAAACAATGGTAAAACAATACATCGACCGAAATCATCGTCGATAGGATTAAAACATTGAGACGTTATGATTCGCATACAATACCGCACGGCACGAAGCCACCGGATATAGCCCGGCTTTTCTTAAAGCCACGAGCGAGAATTAAATAGCCCCCTTTCCGCGAATCAACATGACACCACGGTACCGACACCGGAAATAAATTGTCGCATCCTCTGGGAGGCATACAAGGTTGTCCGCGTTACAACTTCGCTCACGCGTTTCAGCGACAGGCGAAATATTATAATATGCGACACCGCGCCTGGAAATCCGTCATCGGAAATAAAGTGTGGAAGTACATGCATACCTTCTCAAATAATAAAGATGCCATCGTGATAAAATTATCACTGACATTTACCGGGCCATTGACAATTTGGAAAATAATTTCGCCGATCTTTGCTATTATTAACTTACGCGATGACCGAGGAAGCCGACATATACACATTCAAGACTTCAAACCCGCACCGATCGAAAACATAAACATTTCCCAAATCAAAAATTTCCCAAACTGAAAATTAGGACTGTTGTCGACAGAAAGACCGAAAAATTGAAAACAACGAATCGCGAAAAGCCACGATCCGTTCTTATCCCCGAGCGTGGTGTAGCTTTTATATCATGACCACCGTATATATACGCAAACTTGCCCGATGCCGACAAAATCATCAAAGTCTTGACGTTACGCTGCCTACGAAAATTCTACCGATACGAAGATACGATGAATCAGCACGACAATAACCAACGTACGACTCGGAGTTCGAGGTGCTTTAGGAGCGATAGGCAGAGACTGCCGAGAAGCCGACCACCACGACGCAACGACGCCAGGAGTCGCCCCAGCAAGTACCACGGCCATCCGGAGGCCCCGCCGCGGAGGTCGACCATCCGGAGCGTCATCACGATACGCCACCTGATACGTATGATTCTAGCCGTGGATACGAAAATTCAGCGATCCACGGCCACCAACGTCGTAGGCAAGAAATTGCAAGGGCTACTAGAAGTACCGCCGGTACCGACGAAAAAGAAGATGTACAACCTGTCACCGACAAGCCGCTGTGCGGCAAAGCTCGCTGAGCTTTTTGGCGACATCTCCGATCTGGACGAGTCGCCAACATCTGCTCGCCCGGAACCGGTCATCACCACCCAGGCAGCATCGACCATCCATGGACGACCATATCAGCAAAGGAGACACACTGCCGATCGTCCGAGCCATCACATCAACAGTCGGCCAGGCGCGGGACCACCCTGTTCGGGCGCCATGTAACGATACGTTCTTGCACGGTCGGAATGAGCGGTGCGGAAGCGGGGACGTGGATCGGGAGTTCGGATATGCTCGTCAAATGCCGGGTTTGGAAAAAGAATCGTAGATACTCAGATTTAATCATTAAAAATAACTGAATGAATTTATTTAAAAATGTTCGAAGCTAACTTATACAAACATATTTGTCTTTCGAAACGTAACGTTGATCGTATATATTTCGTTATAATTTATAAGACTCGCAATGCGATCAGATATCGAATGCGTATACGTATATACTCGCGGGATAGCGCGTGAGTCAGATACGCAGTGCGTTGCAGGCAACTGGGCCCACATATTGCCAAGCGCTCGAACGCACGAGTTGCAACCACAGACGCTTTCGTGACACGTGTTTTTTGCTTAACACGCGTCAAGGGAAAAGTCCGAGAACACTCCGACTTTTCGTATGTAAGGATACGAGAATACTGATAACACTTGATATTCTGGAGGAGGAAGAAAAAGTCCGAGAACACTTCGACTTTCGGATAGGAGTAAGGCAAGAATACTGAAAACGCTCGGTATTCCGCAGAAGAAAAGTCCAAGAACACTCCGACATTTCGAACAGAAAGAAAACGAGAATATTAAGAATGTTCGGTATTCCGCAGGAGAAAAAGTCCGAGAACACTCCAACTTTTTAGATAGGAAGAGAACGAGAATATTGAGAACACTCGGTATTTAGAACGAGAAAATTCTCATGTTGTTCGGATCGGTATATCGGAAACGCACGGATCGGATGATTGGACAGAACTGATTGTTCTTCGCCGAATTCGTCGGGTTTATGTACCTGATTTTTGTCTGCTTGTCAAAACGCGATTTGTTAAACTGTTCTGCAAAACAGCCAATCTTCACGCCGTCGGCGCGTGACAGATTATCGGCGCGCGGTCATATTCGGAAATATTCGGGCGGCCTTGGACGGTGTGGGCCGCATAGCGCGCGTTTAGTGACGGAGCGTTTATGCTCCGTTACACTGTAAACGTGTTTCTCCATTTTTTTATTTGTTAGCCGTATCGGGAGAATCTCCTTTCCTTCGATACCGTAAACATTGATGGAGATGTCGTTGAGATATTCAAACTTTTTAATTTGATTGAACGTCAGTGGAAATGTAATATCTTGGAGATTCAAGATGTGTAATGTGAATACGAGAATTCCCGATCACTATTCCTTTTGACCGGATGCAAGGCCGCGACTATCGACTACGCGAAATACGCATTGTCCATTAATTGCATGTTAGTCATCGCTTTCTTCAACAATTAATAATTTTCCACGACAGTTCGAAATAACATCCCGCGTGTAGAAGATTATATTTGTTCACGTTTACTGTAAAATTGAGAATTCCTGACAGCGCCATCCACTGTCTCATTCCTGGAACTCTTCGAGGGATGCCAACGTAGGTTCGATGACGTGCTGCTCGTACCACTCGTGCACATTTGACACTCGATAGAGTTCACTATTTTTAGTGTTTATGCTTTTATTGGCGCGTTTATTGCCCGTCACAAACTCGCCGTTGAACGCGGTAATTCTATTGTTAGACGGGTGAGTGAGCCATTTCGTTTATTAGTGATTGGTATATGTTAGAAAAGTTAAATATACTTCCGTCTCGTAAATTTATTTGTGTGTGTTTGCGTGCCTGTACGTGTGTGTCAATGTGGGAATCGGTGTCGTTTAATACGAATAAGCTATAATCTTTTTCGTCGTACGGAAATTCGCGCTCGGTTATGACGTGAACGTCTTTGTCACTATCGTATCATAATACACGGCGCACGTTATCGCGTATTTCTTTTAACGCGTTTCTCGCAGTATTTATCGCGGAGATAGTGTGCGGAAATTCTACGGGGTTATTTGTTGGCCGCAATTTTGGCCAAAACGCTAGGCTATCCTTCGTTGAAGGACATTCGCTTTACAAAATATGGTTTTTGTCTGACTTACATTAGAAGACAGATCGAATACGCTCGCATATGGTTGCTGTTTGTGCTGGCGTATCAGTTGGCTGCGCGTAGTAGTGCGTGTCGGTGAAGCGTTCTCGCTGCCTGATGTCGATGTACACGGTCGGCGCTGGCTGGCTCTCGGTGCTCGTAGACTCTCTGGTCGTTGCTCCGCTGCCACTGGACACTCGTTGTTGTAGGTCGGTATTCTACTGATTTTACACTACACTGACACAATTTCGTGAGCGGTTTATTTTTTGACGAGGCCTTTTCCGTCCGCCTGTTTTCTACAGGTCTTGTATTTTCGGCTTGTAGAAAATTTGATTCTTCTACCTGCAGTTTATAAACTATTACGGCAGGTCTTATTTTGTTTTGTTAAAAAATTTTTCTCATTTCTTCTGCCCGTAATGCAGTGCGTCGGCGCTTATTTTTGTTGAGTCTGCTGGCTTGATCTACGATCCTCTCAAGTTGTTGTTCTTGGGGATGATTTTGACTATCCCACTGCTGCCACCAAAATGTTGTACTCCAGATGGGCTACGACGTTAATATTCGGGATAGTCGGGTTCGTCAAGCCTAAGAAGTTGGAACTCCGAGCAGGATTAAAGGAATGTAAGGATCTTCGTGAAATCACTGACATACACTTTCTTTAATTTAATTGATTTATTTTAACAAGTGCACAAATACTTGATATTATAACGATTATATTTTACACACGTTTACGCGTCGTCAGGCGGCTCGGCGCGTCTCGCGTATTATTAGCAGCTCAGATGTCACACTCGGGCGGCCGACGACCGAGTGTGACATCTGAGCTGCTAATAATACGGCCCGCGACGGGATTCCGTAGTATCTGGAGTGACTTTTATAATAATGATTCCGCACGACTTATAATTTTGACTCTCTCTCATTCCGCTTTATATAACCGATTATATATGCTGATTGATGCCCGATCAGCATTCCGATCCGTCGATCGATTTCGTGATATTGATTGATCAATGATCGGTTCGATCGTCAAATTTAGGAATTTGCTGATAGGCTTTTCGCAATATTCTCGCGCGATGCATTTCTGCGTCTTTCAAAAGACTGTGTGATCGCAACTTCGGTGATCACACATTTGTGTCGTCTTTCGAAAGACTTTTTCCGAGATTTATGCGGACTACTTTTGTTGCCGAGCGGACTACTTTTATTATTAGTTGTAGATCTGGTTATAACACCCCCCCCCCCCGGTTAGTAAAAGAAAACGAAGGTACGAAGTTTTCGCTTTTACAAAATTTCACTCCGATACATTTTTTGTTACAATCGTTTGTTTAGAATCGCGTCTTTCGCTTCTTCTAACGGCGCGATCTATAGTACGTAATTCACTATTCCTACTTAATTCTACTAGTATTTGTTTAGTAGTCTACTAGTATTTGTTCTCTTGTTTTTTATTTTTTATTACAATTATTATTGTTATGATGACGATGATTATTATTAATGTGCTGCTTATGGATATAGGATATACAAAGTGTTTTTGTAAAAAGGGTGATATCATTAATATTTATTTCGTTATTTATTTTATTTAATTTCTTCGTCGTTAATTCTGTCAAATCTGTCGGGTCTTGTGTACTTTTAATTTAATTTTTTCTGTTTTGTTTACCTGGGTTTCACTTAGTATAGTAATGTTATAATCTGGTAGGTAAGTTTTTATTTCTTTTCCCTAATTTGTAATTTTTGATTTTATTATCGCGTCTGCTGTAATTATTTTACAATTATTTGATAATGTTATTTTTCCTGTATTTGTAATAGTTTTACGCATTTCTTTATTACTTTTACATAAGATTGTAATAGTTTGTTGCGTTGGTGTGAGTTATTTAAGGCTATATTCCATATACTATTTTTTATTGATATATATTTAATTTTATAATTTTTATAACGGTTATCGGTTTTATCGATTTTTACATATATATCTATTTCGCATAATGGGTCTTAACATTGCTAATGAGGAAAATTTGTTCGCACAAATAATTCGCATTTATTTTCTTACATTGCCTTAATTTTTCGTGAGTCAGTCTTGCGTACGTGTGTCTGTTAGCATCTAGGGCTATTAGTGGGTTGTTTATTTCTATTACTGCAAATATGTTTTGTTTGTGTGGTACTGGTAGCGGTATTATGTTTAGTATTTCGTATGTCGGAAGTGAAATTAGCGGAAATTGTAGGATTGTATAAACGTCTGTTTTGTCGCAGTGTGCGCTCGTCGTTACTTTTTCTATCATAGTCCAATCTTCCGTTATTTTAAATGAGAAATATAATCCTTGAGGATTTGTGTGGTTGCTTCCTTAAGGTTTTCCATTATCTCCTCTAGTGGTATTAGTCGCGGATGTAGTATTCCATTTTTTATCGCAGTTAGATATTCTAGTGTGTCTTCCGCGTGTTGTGTCAATTCATCAAGTATTGCGTTGGTAATTATAAAATGTTCTTTTATGTTTTCGCTACTTATTTCTGCTGTTATTATCGTTTCTAATTTTTTGATTGCATCTGCTAGAACGTTTTCGTTAACTTGAATTATATTTTCGTGATTGTTTATATGCGCTATCGTCGCGTTTATAATTTTGATTTGATTTTTTATTATGTGCTCTGTCGTTTGCTGTTTGTTATGTAAAATATTTAGTTCGTTGATTAGTTTTCTGTCATCATTGTCCATTGTTCCAAATAATGTCTTGGCAACAGTTCCTATTTCATCTATCAATCCTCGTTTTCGTACTTTATGTCTTATACAGAGAGTTTATTCTTTTCGTTAAATGTTTTAATCGCTAGTAGTTATTTTGAATTATTTTGTTATAATTTTGACATGACCCTTTGTTTGTAATTTGTAGCATGGTGCATACGTTTTGTGTTTTAAGAATGTAGTCTTCTATTTGCTCTGCTCGTTTTTCGATTGGTGAGATATCTATTCTTATAACTATTTTCCAAAATGAGTCGATTACGTTCAGTTTTCCTATTTCCTCAAAGTATATTTCGGGGGGTAGTGTTTGAAGTTTTCTACTTCAAATAGTAGTTTTTTTTCTCCTTCTCCATTGGTTATCCATATCCTTATTCTGCAATGTTAAAATAAAATTTCTTATTTTTCATGAAGGAGTTTGCGGTATTCGAAATTGGCGTTTCTTTTTTATCATATTCCTTGACGTAATATTACTTTATTCTTATTTCGCTATCTTAGTTAAAAAGATTCTCCTTTCAATCTGTTGAGCTTGCTTTTTATAACGTTTATCATTTCTTCTGGTGTCCTTTTTATTATATCGGTGTTAGGTATTCCGGTATTAGGTATTGTGACTCTTTTAATATTTCATCTCTTTTTGCAATGAGTCTACTGCCTGCAGTCTCGTCAGTTGTCGCGACGTCTTCATTGAAATGAGTTCTCACGAAAATTGCTCCGATCGCGACGCGTCGCCGCCGGTGTTCGACGACGATGCAGCGGCGGAAGCGTCGTCTGATGAAGGCTTTGACGTTGGAACGAAGTGGACGATGCGGACGTTGAAGAGGTTATGGATGTCCCTGCCGCTCGGGTGCATTACTGTTGCGTGCGAAATTTAGAGATAGTGAATCGATTTTATATTAATGATGTTTTCCATGTTTGCGAGGACTGCATTTGGTTCGCCACCGATGATGCTCCCGGTAAAGTCGTCGAATTGTCATGGTCCGTGGAACTCTACGAGTTGCTCGTGTCCATGCCTGAGGCCGTTTTGGCTGGACGTGGAGATGGATTCGGGAGATGACCCGGATGATCCATTGGAGGATTTGCCAGCCGACGGTCTGGATGGGGACAATATGGGGGATGACCCGGCGACCAATCCCGCGGAGATGAGGGGCCGCTCTCCTAGGGTCTAACACTATATGTGCTTCGTAGTTTGTAGTGTAGTTTATAGTTTTAATTGCTTAGTTACTTGTGTGTAGTTTTTTGTGTACTAGCTATCAGTTTTAATTTTTTAGTGGATTGGATTTTTTATTAAGTGGAGATGGATTATTGGCGCTATTCTTTGAGTCTGTTGGGGCTTTCTTCTTCGGTAAGTTCCACTGTTTTTTATTTTTATAATTTTATATTTTTTATTATGCGCTTTTATTTTCTCTTTTTAATTTTCGACGAACGGCTTGATTCGGTTCGCGTGCACGTTATTGTTCGGCGTTCCATTTTTATTTTGTAATTTACATCGCCCGTTTTTTCTAAAATTACATAGGGTCCGATCCATAACGCGTCTAATTTTTTCGATCGCCCTCGTCGAACTGTTTCATCGTGTAATAGTACTTTGTCACCTACTTTGTACTCCTACTTCGAATGTGCGTATTTTTGTTTTTCGGTCGTAATTTTCCTTTGCTTTTTGTTTTTCCTCTTTGACGCTTTCTTTCGCTATTTGGTTTGCGGCTCGTATCCTTTCGCGGAGTTCCTGGGCATAGTCATCGTATGTGTACGATGGTTTCGGTGAACTGGTTAGGGCCGTAGGTAGCAGTGCTTGGTGCCCGTAAACCAGTTCGAACGGCGTGAAATCCGTAGCGGTATGCGGTGTTATACGCAAACATCGCGTACGGTATCCATTTATCCTAGTCTGTCTGATCGTCGTTAATATAGTGTCATAAATATTCGGTTAATCTGGTGTGATCTTTCAAGTGCTCTGTTTGTTTTCGGATGGTAGGCCGTTGTTTGCAATTTTTGTATTTTTAATAGTTTGCATGTATTTTTAAATAATTCGCTAGTGAAGTTTGTTCCTTGGTCGGTCAGGATTTTATCAGGAATTCCATATTCTAATATGATTTTTGTCACGAATTCTTTTGCTATTGTTGTCGCTTCTTGGTTTTGTATCGGTAATTCTTTGCTAAATTTTGTTAGGCTGTCCTGAAATGTCAATATGTATTTGTTTCCCATCATCATTATAGGCAATGGTCCTACGATATCTTATGCGCATTTTTCAAATGGTTTTGTTGGCGTATCTGTTAGCAATAACGGTGCTTTCGCACGTCGTCGCAATTTCTTCTTCTGGTTCTTCTGGCAATGTTCACTTGGAGATGTACGAAGTAGTCTGAAAAGTTTTAAGCCTTAACATGAAGATGACGTTACTCAAAACTATTCTAGTACTACAATAGTATATGCTTTGAAAGACTTTTGTGAAAATTTCAGCCATTTTGGACGCTCAGTTGTTGTTTGACAGTCGTTTGTGTCAATCGATGTCAGTGTTTTTGTAAAAATGGAAAAAATTGAATATCGTGCCGTGATTAAATTCTTACATTTCTTCTTCGTATTGTTTTTCTGACGCGGCAGTTTGTTGTTCTTCAGTTATTGCCGCTACGTTACGGTTTAATGCGTCAGCGTTAGTGTTGGCTTTCCCAGCTTTGTGTATTATTTCGTATTCTTCCAATTTTAATCTCCATCTGATTAAACGTGATCCGGAATTTGTTATGTTGAATAATTATATTAATGGTTTATGGTCGGTAATTATTTTGAATTTTGTCCCGTATAAATAAGGTCTGAAATGTTTTACTGCCCATACTATTGCGAGTAATTCTTTTTCAGTCGTATTATAATTCTGTTCCGCTCGTGATAATACACGGCTGGCATACGCGATGAGTCGGTCTTGATTTATCTCGCCTTGCGATAAGACGGCTCCTATTGCATAGTCCGATGCATTCGTGGTTAGGAGGAATTCTCTCGTGAAGTCGGGATATTTCAATATGCCGTCGTTAATTTATTCTTTAGTGTGTCAAACGCATTTTGCTGTGTTTCGGTCCAATCGAATTTCTCTCCCTTTTTTGTTAGTTTTGTTAATGATTTTGCAATTTGTGAGAAATCTTCGATAAATTTTCTGTAGTATCCGACTAATCCAATGAATGATTGCACAACTTTTACCTTTTTGAGCGTAGAAAAATTTTTTATGGCGTGCAATTTTGATTGATCTGACGAAGTTCCATTTTCAGTGATTATATGTCCATATTCAGTGATTATATGATTAAATAGACTACTTCTTTTCATAAAAATTCGCACTTATCTGGTTGGAACTTTAGATTGTTTTCTCTTAGTTTTTGAAGAACTAATTTTAATCTTTTATTATGTTCTGTAAGGCTAGGACCGTATATTACAATGTCATCGAGATATACTAGACATTTAATTCCTTGCAAACCCATTAAAAAATTCATTAGTCGTTGGAAGGTTGCAGATGCGTTTTTTAAACCAAATGGCATTCTGTTAAATTCGTAATAACCGTATGGCGTAGAGAATGCAGTTTTTTATCTTGCTCCGTCATTGGTATCTGGTGGTAACCTGATGCGAGATCCAATGTCGTGAAGTATTTCGCGTTGCCCAGCTGGTCAAGTATATATCCGTTATGTTGGGCAACGGGATTGAATCTCCGATTGTGAGATCATTTAATTTTCTGAAATCTACTACAATTCGTAATTTTGTTTTTCCTGAAAGCGTCTGTCTTTTTCGGCACGACTAATAGTGGTGCATTCCATTGGCTGACGCTCGGTCTTATAATTTCCTGCATTAGCATTTCTTGAATTTGTTTGTTTACCTCGTCTTTATGTTTTTCAGGTAAACGGTAAGGTTGTACGTTTACTGGTGACGAATCTGTTCGTACCGTTACTTCGTGCTTAATTTTTGTTGTGCACGTTAATGTGTCTCCTTCTAAATGAAACACGTCATTATATTCGTGACATAATTCTAGTACTGATTTTCGTTCTTCTATATTTAAACGTTCTATGCGTAAGGAATTGTTTATTTGTTCTTCTCGAGAGATTAATTTTGTATTTTTACTTTTTGTTTGTATTGCGTTCACAGATTCTTGTGTTATTTTTTCTTGTATGTTTATCTCTTCTAATATTACTTGCGGTACCTGAACGATTTTTTCTTCTTCAGTAATATTTATTATGCTGATTGGACATGTGTAATTTCGCGATTCGATTAGGCAACATCCAATAAAAATTCCAGGTATCATTTCCTCTGGTTTCGTCAATCCAATTGTGTTTTGATTAGTTGTGACTTGCACGATTGTTTCGCTGCGCGGTCCTAACGTTACGCGCCTGTATGGGTAAAATTTGAAATTCGTATTTCTAAATTGTACAGAATTTGTTTTTAAATTGAATACGGTTATATATTGCCAAATAAAATCTGCTCCTAAGATCGTATCGTATTCCATTGACGCATTATCTCGTACTATGAATACGAGATGTCGTATCTTTTTTCGCGACAGTTTTTTGCACCGTAATATGTGCTTTGCCCAATGTTATTATTTCATGTCCTGTTAGCTTAGTTTTTTCCTCGATTAGAAGGAGTTTTTTCCTCCTAGATTAGGACGTGGTCTAGTAAATGTTTTAATTTTATTATTGTTGCTGATGCGCTCGTATCAAACAAGAAATTTATTTTTCTATCTTTGGCTTCTGCAATCGGTAATGTGATCGCGTTTAGTCTGGTGTTGACGAGCGATGTCCACTTGATGTGTGTCACGCGGGACGCAGAACGGTCGGTTTACTTTCGCTGGTTTCGTTCTTTTTATTTTTAAAGTTCTTCGCGGGATTTTATCTTCGCGAATTCGAAAAATTTTTTTCGGAATTTTTGATGTTTTTCTGGCTTTCCGTTCAGTGTCCAACATTTGTGGCACAAATGTCCTATCTTTTTGCAATAGCTACACTGTTTTTCGATTGTATTTATTCGTAGTTGTCTTTCCGGTTTAGGCAGGGCGTATTTATTTGTGAAACGCTAGTCCGACAATTGCGCTCGTAATGACTGATTTTTCCGCATTTTTCGCAACGCGGATTTGATGGGTGCGCTTTAAATATTGGCCGGTTTCGATAGGGTTGCGTTCGAGTGCTATCCTCGCATTTTTTTTTCCGCGGTTGCTCCTGCGATCGCTTCTTGTATTGTTTGGTATCGCTGCGATCGTACAATCAACTTAATCTCTTCGTGCAATCCGTTCTGGTTGTAAAGTGCCTGCTCTTTTATATTTTCTAGGATCGCGCGTTGTTGCTCGACCGTATGGCTTTTGCCTTCTTCCATGGATTCATATAATTCTATGGCTATATTGTCTGTTTCGCCTACCGACTTCTTGCGCGCTCTCGTTTGGTTTTTGTTTGAGCGAGTTAAATTCGAGTTGCAGATATGCGGTGCTTCGTTTGCTCAAATATTCCTTTTCTAATTCTCGTTTTAATTGCTCGAAAGTTACTATATCTCGCGTACGGAAATCCATCATTGCCTTGCCTTTGAATTTGGTGCAAAGGAGCTTCTAATAATGAGTGTTCATCCGCAGGATGTATATTTTTTATCGCGTACGTGCTTGCATTCAGAAATTCGTACACGCGTCCTCGTGACGTGCCGTCGATCTCTGGGATCATGTTACGCGCGTCTTTCAGTGTTAGAAATGCCAGTGCGTTTCCCGGTCCGTTTCGTATGTCCTGATACGAACGTCCGTAAGTCCGTAAATCTAACGGGTGCGGCAGAAAATCTTGCGATACTCTCGTTCGTTCGCCCAGAGGTAATTGTGCCTGCCGACTTAATCCGTTCATTTGTACACAGAGATCACGTATTTCATCCATTAATTCACGAAGCATGATATTATCGGGCTGTGCGTCAATTGTGACGCGACGGTTTGTTCGACTTTTTTGCGGTCCATGTCTATCGACTGAATGTCATAGTTGCAAAATTTCGTTGTCGATTTTGTTCTATTGTTCGACGGGTGAGTGAGCCATTTCGTTTATTAGTGATTGGTATATGTTAGAAGAGTTAAATATACTTCCGTCTCATAAATTTGTTTATGTGCCTGTACGTGTGTGTCAATGTGGGAATCGGTCGTTTAATGCGAAATATTAAGCTATAATCTTTTTCGTCGTACGAAAATTCGCGCTCGGTTATGACGTGAACGTCTTCGTCACTATCGTATCATAATACACGGCGCACGTTATCGCGTATTTCTTTTAACGCGTTTCTCGCAGTATTTATCGCGGAGATAGTGTGCGGAAATTTTACGGGATTATTTGTTAGCCGCCAATTTTCGCATACGCTAGACTGTCCTTCGTTGAAGGACATTCGCTTTACAAAATATGGTTTTTGTCTGACTTACATTAGAAGACAGATCGAATACGCTCGCATATGGTTGCTGTTTGTGCTGGCGTATCAGTTGGCTGCGCGTAGTAGTACGTGTCGGTGAAGCGTCCTCGCTGCCTGATATCGATGTACACGGTCGGCGCTGGCTGGCTCTCGGTGCTCGTAGACTCTCTGGTCGTTGCTCCGCTGCCACTGGACATTCGTCGTAGGTCGGTATTCTACTGACTTTACACTACACTGACACAATTTCGTGGGTGGCTTATTTTTTGACGGGGCCTTTTCCGTTCGCCTGTTTTCTATAGGTCTTGTATTTACGGCTTGTAGGAAATTTGATTCTTCTACCTGTAGTTTGTAAACTATTACGGCAGGTCTTATTTTGTTTTGTTAAAAACTTTTTCTCATTTCTTCTGCCCGTAATGCAGTGCGTCGGGGTTTATTTTTTTGAGTCTGCTGGCTTGATCAACGATGATCCTTTCAAGTTGTTGTTCTTGGGGATGATTTTGACTATCCCACCGCTGGCACCAAAATGTTGTATCCCGGGCTTCGACATTAATATTCGGGATAGTCGAATTCGTCAAGCCTAAGAAGTTGGAACTCCGAGCAGAATTAAAGGAATATAAGGATCTTCGTGAAATTACTGACACACTTTTTTTAATTTAATTGATTTATTTTAACAAGTGCACAAATATTTGATATTGTAACGATTATATTTTACACACATTTACGCGTCGTCAGGCAGCTCGGTGCATCTCGCGTTACTCGGGCGGCCGACGACCGAGTGTGACATCTGAGCTGCTAATAATACGGCTCGTGACGGATTCCGTAGTATCTGGAGCGACTTTTATAATAATGATTCCGCACGACTTATAATTTTGACTCTCTCTCATTCCGCTTTGTATAACCGATTATATAGGCTGATTGATGCCCGATCAGCATTCCGATCCGTCGATCGATTTCGTGATATTGATTGATCAATATCCTGCTCGGTTCGATCGTCAAATTTAGGAATTTGCTGATAGGCTTTTCGCAATATTCTCGCGCGATGCATTTCTGCGGTCTTTCGAAAAACTGATCGCAATTTCGGTGATCACACATTTGTGTCGTCTTTCGAAAGACTTTTTCTGAGATTCATGCGGACTACTTTTATTAGTTGTAGGTCTGGCTACAACACGTGGCAGAATAATATAATTATATATATCGTGCAATATTTAAACTATTTTGGAATTTTATTAGTTAGAAAAATGTATATTTAATGAAACATTATTATTAATATGAAGCATCAAATTCCTTATAATATATAATTATTAGGTCTTATTTTTTTAAACTTTGAAATTCTATGACTTAGATTTTATTTTGTATAGAATAATTGTAAATAATTTACAACTTGACGTCAATTATTGATATCAAATCTTTTATACAAATGATATACATCATATTATTTCAGTAATTATTTAATTAATCACTTAATAATTTAATATATCACTTAGATTGGATATTATTTAAGTTGAGTCTGGTAATGCAATTTCAGCCATAAGTCAGGGTTACTGTAAAATCTAGCGAATCAATGTTCGCCGGATCCTGCAGTGACCCTGACTTATCGGCTTGATTTATCCGCAGGGTCGATAAGACTGATGTAATCAGAAAAAACGGCAATGTTTCGGGTATCAATAATACGCGTGTGTAATAAATACCCGTGTATCGAAACGCACAATCCGGAGAAAAACCGTGTTTGAAACTAACGACACTCCTTTACAAAATACCAATACTTATTAAAACGGAATAGAACAATTTAAACGCACACGTCCGTTCACTTTGTATTACCGCGTAAAACAACCACAAAGAACAGTGCGTTGTCAAGAACAGCGCATCACGTTGGCAAGGAACGATCTTCTCTTAAAAAGAATTGATTTTTCGAATATTCGGAGGCAACGATGAGCGGAACTCCGCTCGATCGTAACACTGTCCCCCTCCTTTTCAAAATTGTCGTCCCGACAATTCCTGGGAACTCCTTCGCAGAAAAATCGGCTTTTTCCTCCTTTGTGAAGTACTCAGGGCACCTGTCGGCTTCCTGCTCTACCCCGAGCTACTGCTGTGGGTTATCGAGCGCCAAACCAGTTCCAAACTTCATCCCTCCCGGAAATCCCGTGCCACTGCGAAGTCATTTTTCCTCTTCTTTCTTCAAAGTTTTTCTTCTTGCGCTTGTGCCTTGTGCACTTCTTTCTTGAATTTTTCGGACAAGGGAGGTAGCTTCTGTGGATCCTTTCCTTCCATTGGACACCCCAATTCCCTCGGCATTCCCTCGGCCTCGACATTCGCTCTAAGCCCCTCGGAAAAATCACGGTTCAACAAAACCGAGAGCGAAGCAGATTTCTTTAAAAAAGAAAAGATTTCTTCAGCTAGATATTCGGGCAAAAAGCAGAAGAACTTCCTTCCCTTGTTCTTCTCTGTCCAACTCCTCTTCATGAAAACAAAGAACAGTAATTTCCTTATAAAATAAGAACATTTTCCAATTCAACATTTCTTTCATAAAAAAAATGTAACACACGATAACACATCACAGGCTCTGACAAAATAATCAATCCTAACATTTTTTCTATAAATTCCTCCTCTCCTGATACGGAGTCCTATCCAGATGTACGATTTTATTTTTATGTCTACTCGATTTTTTTAACGCAATAAACATTATTCATCTTTTTGACAATCTCGTAAGGTCCCTCCCAACTACTTTGTAATTTGGGACGGTAAACGATCCTTCCTAAATATTTTTCTTTAATTTCTTCTTCTCTATCTTCTATCTTTCTATCTTCTTGCAATAATTATAATCATTTTCTACATAAGGATGCCTAAACAATCCATTAGCATTTTCATGCATTTTCTCTGCATAACAGATGACAGATTTCAAAATTATATTGTTAAAGACGCTCCAACCAACGAGCCAATTGATCCTCTAATTCCCTGAAAGACATTAATCAACGTAAAAAAACATGATCAGTTCTAATTAAGAATTCACGACCACATAAATAATGATGAAAACTCTTTAACGAATTCACTATCGCTAATAACTCTTGACAAGTGACACAATAATTTCTTTCAGTTTTATTCAGAACTCTACTAAAATATGCAATAATCATCTCCTTTCCATTTTGTATCTGAGATGAAATAGCACGAATATCATAATTAGAGGCATCAGTATCTAAAATAAAACTTTCCCGTCTCAGTCGGAAAGAATAAAATAAAGGAGAAGATATCAAAAACCGTTTCAATTTCTCAAATGCCTCTTGACATTCATCATCCCATTTAAACTTACATGATTTGATTTTCTGTTAAAGAAAACAAAGGTTTTGTGATTTGAAAAAAACCCTTAATAAATTTTCTATAATAAGAACAAAATCCTAAAAAGTTACGAACCTGTTCGTAATCCCCCCATCAGAAATATATATTGCGAAAAATAATAAAATTTTAATCGATATCAATAATATTGATCATCGAATTATTATAGAACCACTACGTTGAAAGTCTGCTAAAAAAGCGGCACGTAGTTGGTAATATAAAAATTAATTGAATTTATTTTCATATTATAAAGACTTTAGCAACCAAGATCCTGCTTGCCGAATAAATGCCAAATAACATCTAAGTAAATTAAACAAATTTTGTTCATTATTTGATGAAGAACTTTTTCCAACCGTTCAAAAGTTGCTGGAGCATTGCATAACTCAAATGGCATAACAGTAAATTGCCATAAACCATTTCCAATAGAAAATGCCGTTTTTTCCTTATCCTCAAGGAGTTTTACCTGTCAATACGCACTTTTAAATCATGAGTAGAATTCTCGGATAATCGATCAAGAAGATCATCTATTTTTGATAGTGGATAAGAATCCTTTTCAGTGATGGTATTGAGTTTCCTGTAATCAGCACAGAATCTCAGTGTTCTTTTTTTTTCACAATTACCGCGAGTGAAAGGACTATGTGATTCCTCTATCATCCTTTGAATTTTCATTTCTTCAACAATTTTCTTTACTTCATCAAGCATCTGTAAAGAAATGCGCCTCGGAACTTGATAATAGAACCTGATTCCCTTACAGAAATAGAGTGCTCGATAACCAAACAACTGCCCGCTACATGTTTTCGAAAAAAACATCTTGAAATTCAATAACAAATTTAGAAAAACGTTCCTTCTGCGAATTACTCTTCAGAATTTCTTGTGAAGAACTCTAACAAGAATTTCGGAACTTTCAAAACCTTTTTTTCAAAATTATTTTGAATATGCACGAATAGGAAAAATCCACTCTTCCGGTCATCAGTAGTTACAAATATTGAATCAAAGACTCTATTTAGTCCGACTTTAATAAAGAAATCCGCTCCCAAAATGCATTCATCCTCTATATCTATTACAAACATAGGAAACCTTTTAAAGAAAATTTTCCTAATTCTACTTGTACTAAACGTTAAAATCAATAGGAATCTCCTCCCCAGTAGGGAGAATCTCAATTTTCTGTTTCTTACTCAAATTCGTTATTTACTCAATTTAACTAATTTCCTACTAAGAATCGAAACATCGGAGCCAATTTTGAAAACACATCCTTGCCCGTCTATATTTCCACGAAAACAAAAATTATTTGAATTTTCAGTTAAATTTCCAATTAACCTTCCAAAGAAAAACTCCTCTCTTTTGAAGTCTCTTTCAATGCCGAGCCCTACGGATCCCTCAGAACTTGGCAAGCTCGAGTTTCCTGCTTAAGATTAGAAAGTGCAGGACATTCAGCCGGAAGTGTCTCTTGGCTCCGCATTGCTAACATTCCCCTACATTACGGGGAAATTTCCTCTTCTCTTAAAATTTCCAAGTTTCCTATGACTTAAAACTCATCTTTTGATTTCCAAATGTTTTTGTTCTGTTCATTCCCAAAATCAGTTCTCCCGTTATAATTAGAAAAATTACGATTTTCCAAAAAATTAAAATTATTTTTTTCCAAAACTGTTGTCTTTAATAACTTTTATCGCCATTGCCCTTTCAACGACAGCCCTTAAAGATATAAACCCTTCTAACTGTAAAGTCTGTGTTTAATCTTCAATAGAAGATTCATGTTAGGTTGCTGGTTTTAAATTAAAATCACTCTTAATGATAATAAGCTGCATTTATTATTATAGATGAAACAAAACCTCTAAAAACAAAGATATTCTTTTTAAATCAAAACCAAGACTAACTCGAAAAACGAGATCTTCATGTTTTTATAAAATCAAAACTCTCTAGCAATATCATTCGTGGTCAACGTATAAACTAAAATGTGATAACGATACCAACATAATAAATTTAGCTGTAACATACCGCGCGCCTTGATAACTCATAGTTGTCAACTAGCAAATTAGACAAATAAAACTTAATGTGTTTACATTATTACGTGTTACATTATTACATTTACAGTATTACATTGTAAACTTTCATTAATACTAGGATAATTTTCAAGAGATAAAACCGCAAGCTTGACAGCTGATCTTTTATATTTTCCTGTTACTGTTCGAACCAGTACAACTCTAGTGATGTTGTCGATCCCTGGATAAATCTCCTCAACTTGTCTTAATATCCATTTCAATAATGGGAATCTATCCTCTTTACATAGTATTAGCTGGCCTATTTTAATCTGTCGCCCTGTATTGACCTACTACTTATTGCGCCATTGAAAATTCATTAAATATTCGGCGGACCAGCGCTTCTAAAAGAGTTGTCTGTTGTGCCGCTCCGGGCGCACTCGGGATTATGTCGGAAGAGGGGAAGGGGGCCATTGAATTCTCACTCGAATAATAAATAAACGATCTTTATTTTCAAACTTGATGTTCGTTATTATCGAATCACCCGCGCATTATTACACTTTCTTAACTTTTACGCGTCGGTACTTATACGTCTGAGCCTCTGCTTCTGAGCGCCACTTGATTACTCTCGTCGCTTTTTATTGGTTCGCAATCTCTTGATGCAATCTCTCCTGTCGTGCTCCAGGAGGATTATTTGTATATTTGCCAATGGCGTTGGAGAGTGTCGCCGCTGCAGTCCGATCTGCATCCATCGAGAGAATAGGACCATCATCTCTCTGGAGTACCGGTCGTGGGGATTCGAAAGAATACATGTATATATGTATATATTGTAATATATATGTATCATTGTATTGTTGACGTGTTATTCTAAACACGTTATTTGCGATAAATATCATCACATGCCTCGGTAGTTGAAAGGATAAAATGCCTGCCCGGTAAGCAGGAGGCTCCAGGTTCGAGTCCTGGCTGAGGTGGTATTTTTTCGCAAAATAATTACGAGTTTTCACGACTGGTTCGTGGTCGGGTCCCGCCGTGACGCACATCCTCCCTTCTTATTTGAGTTTGTTTTTATTGTTACGCGGTCTCGGCGCGTCCTCGTGTCGAAACGTTGTTTGGTACGTCAGTGTTTCGATATGGTGTTATCAAAGTCAGCGTCCTCGCCGAATTGCACATCAGTACACTGCAATCGACAAGGGCGCACATTGTTCTATTATTTTAACTTATTTTTAATTTCTTATTTAATCATTCTCGGGTTAGTCAGAATCCTTGGGATTATGGCAAGATCGGTTTGCGTCATTTAAGTTGCGACACTCGCAACATTCCCCCTTGAAAAAAGAACACAAGGGTGAGAGTTTTTCTTTTAGCTTAGCGCTTATACTAGTAGTACAATGATATTTCGAGACGCAGTACATAATGCTTACGCTAATCTTATAGTTAAGTTTTACATGGGTTTATTATTTTATTTTTATTTTTATATTTGCTCTTAGTACATCATTGCTTCGTCGCAAATCTATTTACACGGGGGATTTTTTATTACAGTTTTTCTTTTTCTTTACAATTACAAGTATTATAACGATAGTGATTACAATTACTATTAATCTGCTAAAGCTAATCGAATATATGAAATGGCTATTTCTGATAATGTACATGTTTTCTATCTGTTTGTTTATTTCGTCTTCTAGTATACTTAATCTAGCGAGTTCGATTGGATTCTTTATTATGGGTTGACTTAATGGGTAACTTAATATTTTTTATTGGTTAATTATTTCCGCTGTTGCGCGGCGTCAGTGTTAAATTGAAATTCGGTAACTATACCTGTATATATTTCGTCGGCAGTTGTCGCTGCGTTATTAACGTTACCTCGGGCGTTGATAGCTTACATTTTTTGTTAATTTTTATTTTCCCGTGCCGCTTAATTCTAATTGTTGTTCCGGTGACTTATCGCACTGGATATCTATTTTTTTATTTTTTTATTTGTATCATTGAATATAGCCATGCTTGAGGTTTCCTTAATGTTATCCACAAGAGTGTATTAGATGCTATGCATCGCATGTTCGTAGTTTTTGAGTTGGTCCGGCGCATTTACATAGACTTGCACCTCGCATGATACGTTCGTGTTGATATGATAGACAGGAAAATCTCGTTCGCATGTGTACAGTTGTCCGTCTTGTATACATGTCGGTAGTTCGTTTTCATCTGGTAATATGTAGTGATGATTTTCCTTGTCTATCGCTACTAGCGGGTGGTGGATTTTTATAAATGTAAAGGTACCGTAGTTGCGTACCGGTAATGATACAATTTTTATTAGTTTAAATGGTGGAAACGCAATTATCAGGAAACGAATAATCGTGTAAACGGTTTATTATAATATGCGCTTATTGTTATATATTTTTGGATTGTACGCCAATTTTCCACTCGTATTGTAAACGGAAAATGTAAGCCCTCGGTCAATTGGATTACTGCTTCTCGCAGCTCTGTTACAATCTTTTCCAATCTTTTCCGGTAATAGTCGCGTATACTATCCCGTCTTTGGTCAGTGACAAATAGTCAATTGTGTTTTTTACGTTTTTGTGTTCGTCATTATTGTCCGCAGTATTAATCAGTTTTCGTCCATATCCTCTTATTGCGTATACTTACCCAAATAAGAAGGGAGGGTGTGCGTCACGGCGGGGTCCGACCACGAACCAATCGTGAAAACTCGTAATTATTTTGCGAAAAAATAACCTCAGCCAGGAATCGAACCTGGATCTCCTGCTTACCGGGCAGGCATCCTATCCTTTCGACTATCGAGATATGTGATGATATTTATACCAAATAACGTGTTTAGAATAATAAGTCAACCCACTCTATAAGCCACAAATACTGGCAGCTTTCTGTCCGTCGATTTAAGCCAGTGTAGTACTATCGAGTCTGTCCTATACAATAATGTACCTTAGTGATCTGTAGATTCAATATATTCTTGATTTTGCTTACTAATTGCGCTAACAATTGTGCTCCACATAATTCCAATTTCGGTATTGATAACTTAAGGGGGGCAACTCTTGATTTCGCACATAATAATTGAACTTAATACAGGTCTTCTTCTTCCTTTCTGCGAATATAAATGCAGACATCATACGCCGGCATCGCAAAACCCGTGAAGTTTGAATTTCGCTTGCGGATCTTCACCAATAATTTTGCGTGGTATAACGAAACCGCTTAAATCTGATATACTCACCACATAATTTAATCATTCCGCAGCTATATCCGACGATAATGCTTCATTCCAATCAACTTGCAGCTTCCACAATTTCTGAATGAAGATTTTAATCGTTATTATGATCGGAGCTAATAATTCAAGTGGTCGAAGATCTTTGCTACTCGATGTAACAGATTTTTTTATACATGCCATCCTTGCGTTTACTGCAATTGTACTGAAAGACATCATCTTTGATATTCCACTTGACTCCTAACGTCTTTGCGGTATCATTCACAATTCTAAATATTATTTATCGACGCTCCTGGAATCTTTTCCAAAATTTCTTTATCATTGGACGACCATTTGCATAATAAGAATCTTCCCTTGGATAGTAGTGTCGTTATCTGTTTACAGTTAATACTTCTTGCTTGGAATTTGCATCAATGATTTAATCATCTATATAAAAATCCCTCCAAGCGCGCCTACGAAGTTGGTCTTTTCTAACTCTGTCAATCTCTGAATTACGCTTGTTGCCAAAAAAGGATGCTGGCGTAAGTCAGTGTAACTAATTCATATTTCTTGATATCTTCGTTTGGGCTATCTCTCCATACTATGCGTTGCAGTGATCTTTGCTTTTCTGTTATTAATATTTGCCTATATATTTGGCAATGTCAGTTATGACATATCTAAAGCTTCTAAATCAATAATAAGGAAAATAAGTTCTGTTGTAAGACAGGATTTATCATTAACACGTCATTCAATGATATATCAGTGATGATCTTACTGGATGCATCAAAGGCTACTCTTAGTCTACTGCTCTCTTCTTTTCCACAATGGTGTGGCAAATAGTAGTGTGATAGGGAAACTTTCATTTGATTATTCTCCTAAACTTTCCTCATATGCTTCAATTCGATATGTTCCTATATAAAGGCCGTGTAATCCTTTTTTTAATTGAGGATTTCTTTTTAGCTTTTTCTCTACGTCTTTAAATCGCTGAATTGCTATATCCTTTTTTTCTCCTAGCTTCGTAAATACTTCCTCCTTGACATGTAAGGTAAGGTCCTTACAATGAATCGACTGCTCTCGTTACGTCGATGCGACTGAAATGTTCCTCGGCCCGCCGTTCTTCCGGCGAGCGAGATACTTGCCTAACATCATGCTCGATTTGCCAGAATTTTGCGATCTGTGTATTAAGTTGCTCATTGAGAGCTAAATTGCATATTGTGCTATTCTGCGTGTTATCTGACATGATGAATTTGCCCAAAACTATCCATCCTAACACCGTCTTCTGCCATGATGACTGATTCTTTGCCTCCTTTATTCTTCCTGGATGCATAAGATTAAAAAAGATTTCCGCTTCAATAAGCAGATCTATTTTCGAAGCCTTGCAGAAATCGGAATCTGCTAATTGAATGCCCAAAAGCATATTTGGAATCTTGATTTCGTTAGCTCGAATTCCATTGTCAACTTGAGTAATTTTATACATTATAAAACAATTCAGCCTTATTTCATAATCATTAATTCTAGATCGAAGCCTTATCTTGATATACTTATATACTTGATATACTTATGAATCTGCGTACATTTCACCAAGCCGCACACTGAAATATTTGTTGGGTGTTATTTTAACTTTAGCGCTTTTGCGCAGTTACTAGTAATAAAACATAATTGCGATCCACTATTCAGCAAAGCTCTATATGTCCTTTCACTGTCCTTCGCATCTAGTATCATCATTGCAGTCACGAGCAACACATGTATATTTTTGGTAATCGTTGAATGGTTTACGCTAGTCGCGATTAAGCTTCTTTTGTCGGGATCTTGTCTCTCTTATCTCTGATTTAGTTGCTCCATCTGCTTCATTCTGATCCAAGTGAAGCAACGTATTGTGACGCTTACTACATCTTTTACATGGTCTTGCGTCACAATTCTTGGCTTGATGTGACGCAGCCTTCAAGCAATTTAAACAATTTGCGCAGTCTTACTTCTTCGATTCTCTTTTCGACTCCTAATTTTAAATAGGTACCGCAATTATATATGGCATGACCCGTCTTTGAACAATAAGCGCAAGTGGAATTTCTCGCTGCTACATGAGCTGCCATTCCTCTGGATTGATTTGAACTTGATGCTGTTGTAGCCTATAACTAGTAATAAAAGTAGTCCGCATGATAATAAAAGTAGTCCGCATGAATTTCGGAAAAAGTTTTTCGAAAGACGACACAAATGCGTGATCGCCAAAATTGCGATCAGTTTTTCGAAAGACCGCAGAGACGCATCGCGCGAGAATATTACGAAAAGCCTATCAGCAAATTCTTCAATTTGCTCACCGAGCGTGATATTGATCAATCAATATCACGAAATCAATCGACGCAACCGATCAGAATGCTAATCAGGTATCGACTAGTCTATATAATCGGCTATACAAGGCGGAGTCAGACGGAGTCGAAGGTATAAGTCGTTCGGAATCAAAATTATAAAAATTGCAAGATATTATCGAATCCTGTCGCGAAGTTTATGCGAGCTGTATTATCAGCATCTCAGGTGTCACACTTGGTCGTCGACCGCCAGAGTAACGCGAGACGCGCCGAGCCGCCCGACGACGCTTAATCATGTGTGTGATAAATATAACAGAGTAATATCACGTGTTTGTATCCTTGTTAAAATAAATCAAATTAAAGGAAAGAGTGTGTTAATGATTTCAAGAGGACTTCTCCGTTCCTTTGATCCTGCTCGGAGTTTCAATTCCTTAGGCTTGGCGAAGCCGATTATCCCTAATAATAACATTGTAGCCTATCTGGGGTACAACAATGCATCTGCACGCGGCTTACGTGTCGACACTTCCAGAGCTCTACAGTATTGACTGAGAAAGTCAATTGGTCGAGAGCTTTCCTTTCTTTATCATAGTCTCCCATGCTCTGTTAGTTTTTTGATCTAATCTGCTGGTTACCAAATAGACCATTAAATCATCCCAGGAATCGTAGGCCTTTGCAAGATCTTCAACGCCTTTAAATGCTTTAACACACTATCTAGTAAATACCATAGCGAAGAGTGATTCTCTCTTGATAGTTGGCAATTCAAACAATGCCCAAATATGTTTTTGCACTATCAACGTTGGGTTGTCGTATCGTTTTCGCAATATTCCCCGAGCTTCAATATAATTTTCTTCGGAAATCTCTAGCGAACTAATTACCTCACAAGCTTCGCCCTTTAGCGCCGAAAGAATGCATTTTCTGCATCTTTGGAAGCGTTGCATTTTGATTAATCATGCTATTAAATATGTTTCGAAACGGAATCCAATCCTCTAAATTTCCTGTAAAAGAAGATAAATCAACTCTAGGCAATTTTAAATGATGCGGCGATTACAAACATTAATTGTACGCTCTTTTCGCGTCGCAACGCACTCGCACAAACCGCGCTCGCAATTAACAACACTCCTTTACAAAACCAGTACTTTATCAGTACTTTATTAAAACAGAATAGAACAATCAGAACAATTTAAACGTCACGAACTGTACTATTGTGTCTCGTGCACTTCTTTCTTAAATTTTTCGGACAAAGGGGGAGCTTCCGTGGACTCTTTCGTCCTATTGGACATCCCAATTCCCCGCCTCGGCATTCGCTCTAAGCCCCTCGGAAAAACCACGGTTTAAAAAAACCGAGAGCGAGGCAAACTTCTTTAAAAAAGAAAATATTTCTTCAGCCAAATATTCGGGCAAAAAGCAGAAGATCTTCCTTCCCACATCGTTCTTATCCAACTCCTCTCCATAAAAACAAAGAAACAGAAACAGTAACTTCCTTAAAAAGAAGAACATTTTTCAATTCAACATTTTTTTCATAAAAAAAAATATAACACACGTTAACACATCACAGGCTCTGACAAAATAATCAATTCTAACATTTTTTCTATAAGTTCCTCCTCTCCTGATACGGAGTCAATCTATCCAGATGTACGATTTTATTTTTATGCTTACTCTGATTTTCTAACGCAATAAACAACATCATTCATCTTTTTGACAATCTCATAAAGTCTTTCCCAACTACTTTGTAATTTATGGGCCTTACTTAATATTTTACGAGGATTATAAAACCATACTTTCTGATTAGTTTCGAAATTTAACCGCCTATGTTTCCGATTATAATTTAATTTCGTCTTTTGAGATCTCAAATCATACGTTGACTCGCAACATTACGAAAATGATTCAACTTTTCTTTTAACTTAGAAGAAAATTCTCTTTCGTGAGAAATATCGCTAGTATCCTTGAAGAAGATCCAAAGGTAGCCTTAATTCCCTACATAACTCCAATTCCCAAGACGTAACTCCAAAGGGTAAAACCAATTATCTCATATTTAGAAGATCTGTATCTAACAATTCTGAAGAAACCCAACGATCCCAATCGCTCTGATTCTCTGAAATAAATTTAACTTAAATAATTGAATGATGTTGACCTCCACTTGATCGTTGGACTAAGGATGAAGTGAAGTAGTCCGAGTTTTCTTTATTCTCAGTAGCCGAGATAATTCTTGAAACAATCGAAATTCAAAGTTTCTTCCCTGATCCGTGTGCAATTCCAATGGAACATCGTACCTAGAAACAATCTGACTAACAAAGATTTCCGCAATTATATTAGCTTTGATATTTTTTAATGAAAAAGCCTCTACCCATTTAGAAAAACAATCAAAATGCATAGAAGATCGCCGAATGAAGGTGCGTGACATAGCTGAGATTGTGACATCTCAGTAGATAGGGTGCATAATATCCTGCACAAAGAATTAGAAATGAAAAAGCTTTGTGCACGATGGGTGCCGCGATTGCTGACCATCGATCAAAAACGCATGCGAAAAAACATTTCCCAGCAGTGTTTGTCGATGCTTAAGCGCAATCCACAAGACTTTTGGCGTCGATTCGTGACCGTAGACGAGACTTGGATCCATCACTATATACTCGAGTCAAAACAGCAGTCGAAGTAGTGGACAGTGCTTGAATGTGCGCCGAAGAAGGCGAAGACTGTTTTGTCGGCCGGGAAGATAATGGCCTGTTTTTTGGGAGTTCCAAGGAATCATCTTCATTGACTACTTACAGAAGGTCAAACAGTCACAGGAGCATATTATTCTATACTTCTGAATCGTTTGTACAAAGAGCTGCAAACGAAACGGCCGAGATTGGCGCACAAAAAAATCATCTTTCACCATGACAGTGCTCCGGCTCACTTCCACAGTCGCAAAATTGCTTGAATCAAGATTTGAATTGCTGCCCCATCCACCCTATTCTTCTGATTTGTCTCGTTGTGACTTCTTTCTATTCCCAACCTCAAGATCTGGTTCGGGAAAAAAAAATTTTCGTCCGATTAGGAGGTCATCGCTGCTGTGGATACGTATTTTGAAGACCTCGAGACTTCCTACTTTTCTGAAGGAATCAAAAAATTGAAACACCGCTAGACTAAGTGTGTAGAATTCCAAGGAGATTACATCGAAAAGTGAAACAAAATTTTCCGGAAAATATATGATTTTATTGCTTTTTTACCTGACTTACTCGAAAGTAGTACTTTCAAAATTATGCAATATTTACATTTCGGTCATATAACAATAATATATAACATTGTTCTTTCCATATGCTCTCTCTCAATTATATAACGTTATAATTGCTGGGCTGTAACTCATAATGCAATGTAAAGGTTTTTAAATACTTCTATAATTACATTCAAATTATATCAGAAACAAAAACTAATGTAAATGTTTTTTTTCTTTGCAATATAATTGTGATAATGGCATTTAAAAATTTATTTATTTTTTTCTATATATTACTATCTATATATTATCTATCTATATATCTATTCTATATATTACGATCTTTTGATATTATAATTTGATATTGAATTTGAATAGTTAAAGAAGTATTCAATTCACAAGTTATACAATTATAAAATAAGCCCTCTTAATAATTACATTTAATATTTTTTTGTTAATGTAAATGTAAGCATATTGAAGTTTTCTTTTTGTTTTTAAGATTATTAAGTTATTTAAAAATATTTAAAAGAAGTGAAAAGTATTTAAGTTTATTTGTTAAGTTTGTGGATTTCGATATAAAAATGATGTGGTAAAGAAGAGAGTCAATGAAAACTAAATAATTATAAAGATATTTCAACGAAAGTATGAAATAAGCAATTTATATAGAAATATTGAAAAGCATAAAATTTTTGAAAGAAGTCTAAGAGATAATGTAGAAGAAATTTGAACTATTAAACGTATTAAATTATAAAGATTTTCTACATAGATATTCAAAATATATTTATTAAAATATTAAAAATATTTAAAATAAGATTGTTAAATGTCTGTTTTTTTTTAAATACTACGTTCTGTTATAAAAATATTATCATTTATAGAGATTGAAATTCTGTTCATACATAAATATATAAGATATTTATAAGTAAATTATAAAGAACCAAAGTTTATTTAAAAAAAAAGTTTTATTTAAAAAGTTAGTATAAATTTTTGTCCATTGTTGTTTTATAGCTCCAATTGTATAAAAATATTGTGTAAATTGATCTCTAACACTGCTTCCACAAAATGTATTATTTTCTGTATTTTCAAAATTATGTAATGCTTCATTATAATTTGTATTCTGTACAGGGATATTACTGACAATCAGTATGTTCTGTGTCTATAGAAAGATTTAAATCTTTTATTGTTAAAAAATTGTGCAAACAAACAGTTGCTTGAATAATTAAAATTGGATGATCAACGCTTGTTGCAATAGGCCGAAAGTTTCTCCATTTCAATGTCAAAATACCGAAAACGCATTCAACTCGCATTCAGCCACTCTCTGAGCACGACTTAATCAGTAATTAAATATCTTTTTCCTGATATTTAAATTATACGATCGAGAATATAGACGGGGCCCGCCGTGACGCAGCATATAAGAAGTTAAAGCAAAGGCTTCATCTCCCACTATGACATAAGGTAATGTAGGATACCTCTTTTGATATCAATCTTGCTTTCGGTAACTTTAGTTATTTTCCAATTGATGTCTAAGTTCACTTTCATAGAATATTCCTTCATCGCTTCGTCTGCCTTCGACATCGATGTTTATGTAACTGTAAAGCAACAATTGGCATCTGCAAGTGCCATAAGTACAATGCTGTGAGTATTTTTACAATTATAATTTGATTGATCCACTATGAGGTGGAGCCTAAAATACAAGAAAGTTGTAAAAAAAATAAATAATTATTAATATACAAATTTTATATACCTGAAGTACAACATGCTTTCCGTCAATGGCACCAATGCAGTTTGGAAAATTCCATATTTTTTCGAATCCATATATGCTTTTTGCATACATTTTCTGTATTTTTAAGAAAAACTTTATCTTTTAAAGCATTCTAAATAGCTTGACAAGTTTCAAATACAATTTTTGATAATGTACTCACTCCAACTCTAAACAAACAAAATTGAATGCATAGTACTGCTTGATGCTAAATATCATGTAAACATATTTTTAATCGTGTACATGCTAGTACTAAAGTTCTGACAACATCTTGTTTTGTAATGTTAGGTTCAATTAATCGCAATAATTCAGTAAATGAATCTATTATATATTCATTTATAAATATTCAAAATATTTTTTAGAATCAGTATTTGTCATTTCCTTAATTAAATTATTACTCCTTGATGATATCTTCTTTTGTTACTAAATATTGATCGAACCCAAATTTACATTGTTCTTTTTTTAGTAAATATTTGTATATCAAATTTGCTTTAATTAATTTTTTTCAAATTTCTTTATGCCAGCTTAATTAAATCATTTTTTCATTCTTTCATTTTGATTAATATACATGTCCTTATCTTACTATTACTGCAGATCTTTTTTACAGCTGTAATAAGATCTTCATCCTTATCTTTATTATACGTATTTTCTTCGATACTTTCATTTCTTGTAATAATTATTTGTTAGGAGAGTGATCTATATAATTTATAAACAATGTAGTGTAGAAATCATTCAAATTCATGTCAAATTTGTGTCAAATTCATTTTACCTGTTATAAAAATATTATTTTCACTATCTGCTATTAGTGAATGCATATCTGTGCTCACAAAATAAAAATGTTGTGTTAGTTGATCATATTTTAATATCCAATCGCAGTACCCACACTTGTATTATTCCTAACGAATTAAAACATACATTATAACATATACATAACATTTGTTAAAATATGTAGTACTTAAGTCCGGTTGCACCAATACTATTTGAATCGAGACTTAAAACTGTATACGTATTTGTTAAAATTTTATTTAATTTAAATAATTTAACAAAAATATATATTTAATTATAATTAACAGAATGATCTTAACGAAACGTATTAATAAAAGTATAAAAAGTATATTATAAATATTACCATTTTACATTTCATTAATAAAATTGAATTATCTTCTCAATGAAATTGTATTAATAAACTGTATTAATAAATATAATAAATATAAAATATATTGAATTTGTACTATACTTGTACCAAAATTACATGTATTATACATTTGCAGGGTTATAAAAAAAAATGATAAAGCAACATCCTGAAATACTTTAACAAATCTTAAATAAATTAAGGAAAAAATATTAATTAAAAGTTAATAAACTAAATGTAATGAATGAACTTAATGGATTGAAACTTTATGAAACAGATTGGAAAAAAATTACAAAAAAAAAGAAGTAGGTAAAAAAGTTATAATATATATTCTAATTTATTTTGATTTCTTTAAATTGTTACGTCCATCCCGGATAAATCCTTATTGTTAGAGACGGAAGGGCGCATTAGACGTTCCTGTAGTTTGCGCTCGTGAGTGGAAAATCACGAGCCGAGCACACAATTATGTGGGGGAGTGCAAGTCAATCTGCTGTCCACCGCTGTGACTTTGATGAGACGTGCGCCCGTCTGTTTTCGAGTCAAAGAATTTAATCTCTTTAACCCAGAATGGGACCCGGTGTGATTTCGAGGTAACGAGGGGTAGTTTTGAATAATATGTTGCGAGGCAATCTAAATAAAGTAACCCGACCTCGCGACATCGCGACATCGACTAATCAGAAGCCCAAAGATTCTGACTAATCCGAGAATTAAAATATGTAATTGAAATACGAAAAAATAATAAAGAATGCGCGAACGCGCCGATTGCAACCGATGTGCAATTCGCAACTTTGTGCAAGGACGCTGACTCCGACAACACGTGTTGAAACGTTGACGCATCAAACAACGTTTCGACACGAGGACGCGCCGAGACCGCATAACAGTGGACCGATAAAAGAACGACGAAAGTATCAGGCGCGAGCTTAGATTCAGAGATGCGGACATACAAGTATCGACGCGTAGGATCGTAAGGAAGTGTGAAACGACAGTAGTGGGTGATTCGAAATCAGTGAACACCCAAATCAGTTAAATAAAGTGCTTTATTCTGTTATAATCGTGTGGTTGTGTGCCCTCTTTCCCCCTTCCGATACACACTCCCGAATTGCGCTCGGAGCGGCACAACAAATAGGAAACGGTCAAGTTATTTTATATTTACATTTATCAATAAAAAATCAATAAGAAAAGTGTTACAAATGCTTTTTTTTTATTTGAGACGAATAAAAAAACGGAGATTTATATAATATACATACGATTAAATATTCTAGAAAATTTATGGATGCATTATTCGGTTTCTGTGTACGAATTCAATTATATTTATATATTTGTCCACATACTATAATTATTCTTATCCTACATTTGATTATTTTATACATTTAAATTTATACTTTGGTATCTGTGTGTGTACGTGCATGTTTCGAAGAGGGGATCGGATTTTTCTGGTGGCGAGGTCTAGAGGAGGGGAGGAAGGAATTCGGAGTTCGCAGAACTCGTCCAGGAATTCCTTATTGAGGAAATTGGGATGTTAGAAATCTGGGTCGTGGCGTTCCGGAAAGAGTGCGCTGAAATCTGAGGGTGACCCAATCTCACATGATCTGATCGGGGAGTAGGACGGAGAGGAAATATCAGGTGAATAAACCACCGGAGCAATTCGGTGGTTTCGTCCGTTCGTGTAGAAACCTCGGATGTCCTTGCCGAGGGGCTGTTGGCTGGTCGACGAGTTCGCTTATTACAACGATAACGCAGCCTCTTCAGGACTCGCCTCTTTGAGCGAAAAGAAAGGATAATGTAAATTTCACTGGAAGAAATGGATAAGTGAGAGAAATCGTTGGAGTGTGAGAGAAGTATCATTGGCTGTAAACCTTAAGACTATCTAATATGTCGGGAAGCCAAGAAGTCCGACGGAGGAGAGAAATGAAGAAGAGGAAGAGAAAATTGTGAAAGAGTAGATTTCCCGAATTATTCAATGGCCATGAACCTGCTGAATGCTCTACAACGCACAGGGAGCCAGAGAGGTCCGACGGCTGAAGCAAAGAGAAAAAGAGAGAGAAAGGGAAGTAGAAATGTAAGAAGAAGCTGCAGATGATAGAAAGGACGTAAGGGAGAAATGAGAAAATATAAGGAGAAGAGACCCAAGTTATTATTAGAGAATTATGTGTAGTTAAACTTACTGTTATTTAGCTGGAATGCCGGAGACTTGGGACCTGCGAGGTGATGAAGATGGAATCGGTGTCGCTAGAAAAACTTGGTCACTTGCACTTGGTGAAGAAAAAAAATATATTTCGACTGACACCGACTGATTACTGACAAAACTGACGGACTGAAAATTGTTCTGGCCGAATGAAAAGAAGAAGTGCTTGTGTGCCTTAAAGGGCGCTATATATATATATATGATTCTGTTGAGGAAGAACATCTGTACACGTGTCGTTCTTCCGCAATTAGGATAATAGGGATTATCTGCTTAGGCGAATTCTAATAACTGATCCTCGGAAGAAATCAGACACGTAATCGTCGCGATGTAACAGTGTTCCTCAACAGAACATATGTCATCCGTTTATCCGCTTAAATAAATTCTATAATAACTAATATCCGAAAGAGAAGAAGCATGCAGTCGTCACGACATAACAAAATATTTTAACATCTTTTTCTTTTACAGGTTTATGTAAAATTTATCAATACTTAGGAAAGAAATATTTAGAAGGGACGTAAATGATGCCTTGAAAGAATTATTATTAACATAATTATAATTAACAAAACAGAATGATTTTAATGAAACGTAGTAACAAAAGTATAAGAAATATATTGTAAATATTACCGGTTTACATTTTATTAATAAATTAACAAAATAGAATAATCTTAATGAAAAATATTAATAAAAGTATAAAAAATGTATTGTAAATATTACCGTTTTACACTTCATTATTAATAAAACTGAATTATCTTCTCAATGAAACCGTATTAATATGTATGTTTCCCTCGGGGTTACATATCTCCTTAATCTAAACCTTAATGTAATTTAACCTAAGTACAGCTAATTTAACTTAAATGCAACCATGATTCGCTCGCCTTTCCCACACACACACACACGCATCTGCCATGGACCTCCGCTTCCGTCGCAAGCTCTGGACTATTTATCGTCCTTATATCTCTTTTATCTATATCACTCTTTTACCAAGTGCCTCCTTCCTCTCTCTCTCTCTCTCTCTCTCTCTCTCTCTCTCTCTCTCTCTCTCTCTCTCTCTCTCTCTCTCTCTCTCTCTCTCTCTCTCTCTCTCTCTCTCTCTCTCTCTCTCTCTCTCTCTCTCTCTCTCTCTCTCTCTCTCTCTCTCTCTCTCTCTCTCTCTCTCTCTCTCTCTCTCTCTCTCTCTCTCTCTCTCTCTCTCTCTCTCTCTCTCTCTCTCTCTCTCTCTCTCTCTCTCTCTCCTCTCTCCTCTCTCTCTCTCTCTCTCTCTCTCTCTCTCTCTCTCTCTCTCTCCTCCCTCCCTCCCTCCCTCCCTCCCTCCCTCCCTCCCTTTCTCTCCTCCTCTCCCCTTTCCCTCGCTCCCCTCCCTCCCTCCCCTCCCCTCCTCTCTATCTTCCTCTTCCCTCTCCTCCTTTCCTCTAAACCATTCTTGCTTATCCACTCTTCTTCTTCTCCCTCACCCCCTAAAACTTCCTCCATCATGTCCAACTTTTCTCCCCTCCCCACCTCCCACACTCCTCCCAAACATGTCTCCTCTTTCACGTCACACACCCTACACACCCTGTTCTCCTCCTTTCCTCAGTAAATTCCCTCCCTCACTTTCTCTCCCAGCCTAAACTTTGCTATTTTCGTCCACCGATTTTCCGCCCACCCCTTTTTTAAGTATCCCGGTATGCCGCTTCCCTTAACCCTTCTGTATCATTTATTATACTTAGAGGCCCCGCTCCGCCATCTCTCCTCCCTTTACAGTATCCTATCCCTCTTCTCCAATTTACTAAAGTCTAACAGCTCCTCCTTCCTTACTCCCTCCACTTTGTCCAGCTCCATCCCTCTTTCCTGAAATAATTCCCTTCTCTTCCTCTCCCATTCCGTTAGACTCGCTCCCCTTTACCTTCCCCTCATTTCCTCTCAACTCTCAATTTTCTCACCACCTCGCTTCCCTTGCCTCCCGCCAACCTCTCCTCAAATCCCCATGCCCTCCTTCCTGTCCTTACTCTTAATTTATCCCTTTGCAACTCTTCTCTTAACATATACCCCGGCATCTTCCATCCCATCCCCAATAACCACCTTAAAAACCTCTCCTGCAAGAAACCGATACTTTTATTAATAAAAGTATGAAAAAACATAGTACTCATATTAAAATTACACGTATCATATATTTTTAGGATTATCAGAAAAAAAAATTGTAAAGCAACATCCTGAAATACTTCAAATCTTAAATAAATTGAAAAAAAATATTGATTAAAAGTTAATAAACTAAATTTAATGAATGAACTTAATGAATTGAAACTTAATGAACCTGATTGAAAAAAATTTATTTACCAAAAAAAAAGAAATAGGTAAAAAGTTATAATATATATTCTAATTTATTTTGATTTCTCTAAATATTTTAACATCTTTTTCTCTTACAGGTTTATGTAAAATTTATCAATACTTAGGATTGACATATTTAAAAGAGAAATAAATGATGCCCTGAAAGCATTATTATTAACATAATTATAATTAACAAAACAGAATGATCTTAAGGAAACATAGTAATAAAAATATAAGAAATATATTGTAATATAGTTTATTTAATCATTTTATATGTAAAAGTATTACATTACATGTTTTTAAGTGTTTAGTAATAATAAAAGTATCGGTGAGGGGAAGGACGTGACCACGGCCACGGCCATGTCCTCGTTCTCGTTCGTCGCGCCCTCATCCTCACTCCTCCACTTCTGTTTTTTTGTCATCGCCTTGCTATAATTTCAGAAAAAGAGAAAATATTAATTGATGAAAATATTAATTGAATTGTTGAAAATATTAATTGAATGATTGAAAATATTAATTTAATTGAGCGAGTTCAGTTAATAGTAATTGTGCCATTATGGGGCATCCAAACAAATCTCCATTACTTTCCCACTGGCGCCAGGGGCGTGGCCTCCAGCTGTCAAAACTATCTGCCATGTAGAAATGGAACGTTCCGATTGACTGAGAGACGTGGCAGGTGATAATTAGGTAATTAGTGGGAATGTTCTGATTGGATGCTTCCATAGCTGGGTGTGATTGGTTGAAATGCCAGACAAAAAGGTAAGGGAAAGGGGAGAAAATATCTGGAACCGTTCGAGGTCCGAAAACAAAATAGCGTCTGTGAAGAAGAAAAATGTTTGAAAGGAATATACTTGACGAGAATGGAATGCGGTTTTTATGACACGTGGGATGGATGGTGGAGAAGAAAACTATTTTTTGTGGGTTTTTATTACGTATATATAGGATATGATAAATCATGTTTTTCTTAAGACGAAAGATTTCTCGACGCCTAATAGCTAGCGAAACTATATATAAATTTCTCGAGTCGTTTGATATTTTTTGTATGGGGAAATGTATAAACGTTTTGAAGACGTGAGGTTTTTGAAGTGTAATAATCGTCAGAGTTTTTATGCAGTTAAGATTAATTTTAGGATGGCGGGAAAGGAAAGTAAGATGGACAAAGATTGGAATTTATATTACAAAAAATATTAAGTTTATTGTTATATCATTATATATATTATATCAATTCATAATAGTGTTTATTTTAATATTTAATTATTCTTAAAAGTACAAGTTTTTATATGACAACACGTTACATGAGGTTTTCCGCATTTCCTTTTTCTATGAAGACAGATTTTACGAAATAATTGTAAGATTAGCCTATCATTATCTTCGTAATCTTCACTATATTTCGAGAAGATTTTAAGCTTATAGCTGCGAGACAAATAATAAAGAAATACGCAGCAATATTGTCTGCAAGTCTGTTAATGTGTCCTATAGTCGCATGATGTTCCATCTATGAGTAGTAGAGTCTTGTCAAAGTTGTAGATTAAATCTGGAATTCAAGGGTAGTAGTCCATAATTATTGAAATACGTGCCTTTTTCATGTTTGTCTGTATAAAAAGCAACCCACTGTTGTCCAGGACAATCGTGATTATCGATGTTCGCGACGATAGCCGTCGACTTCGTTTACACCTTCGGAACTCTGTCGGCAGGATACACACCCACATGTCCGACGCTCGTAAGATTTCGAGCGAATTCATCTTTCGTAGAGAGGGGTGATGTTTGAGTTATTTCCTGCCTCGTCGATGTCATTATATTTTTGTCTTCTTGCGGGGATTATACGGTAGGAGCTTCCTTTTTTTCATGCGTGAGTTTCGATCTTATTTCTCTGTTTTTATTTGTTCGCATCTCACTTGTTCTGTTTCTAATCTCTTATTTCTCCATGTAAGGAAATTCGGGAAACTTCGTTTTATCATAAAAACTCTGCTTTCTGTATCGCTGTTATCGGAGCTTTCATCAGTAATAGAATTATGAATTTAATTATATATTGCTTATGTTACAATCCCTTCTTGTGATTGCATCCAGTATCTCAATTTGCGTGCATTGCGTAACGCGCAATGAAATTTGTCGGAATTTCGATGAAACCCGTGATGACTGCAGCGTAATTCATTTTCTGCTCTTCGCCTTCCGATAGGTTTTTGAATGCGGGAGAAATTCCTTCTAGATTATATACGTTTTTCGCGAGTGTGTTTTGCAAATAATGACCTTCTCTCGGCTTTTGGCGTATATGTAATGCACTTGTCGTGTAATTTCATGTAGTTCTGCCATGAAATGTTTAGAATTGGTTGTTTCATCAAACCATTCGATTCCGATGGAAGTTTCGAGAGAGCCAGTTGTTTTCTTATCTGTATTTTTCGGGTAATTCAACAAATGGATATGGAGGCATCATAATGCAATGGCTTATGAATGCTTCGTTAACAGCGACAACCACCACATCCTTCGGTATAAACTTCCCCTCAGTATCGCGGAAACCTTGTATATCGATAATTATATCCATAATGCGTAGAATGCACTTTCAATCTCTTTGACCTGAAGTGACGACGATAAGGTGGGAGGAGGAAAAATTCGATTATACCTTATCCACTAAAATTAATTTGATGCGAGAAATCGATTTTTAACACGTTATCAAACTCTGCGTAAATGATACAATTAATCATTGTGATAATAGCTTTTTCAAATCGCACCTTTAATCGTAAACTTCTACGTCTGACAAGATTCCAATGTCTCGCGCAATTTGTCGATAGATCGGAAGTGAGATCGAAAGCGAAAAGCGTAAAACCTTTGGTAATATCTTCTCTGCTTATAGAATTCTCTTCGTTTAAAAAATGCATGCCGGTTCTCAAGAAGAGGATGTTACAAGTCTCGATGTAGAGCGGTTGATTTTTTGAGAAATTTGGTTGCAGCAGTCTGTTCGGAATTTGCACGCCATCAGCATATAACAAGAAGAAATTTATATCGTAATTTTTGAAATTAAATGAATTTAACTCTCTATCACCGTTAAACGCCTTATTACTAATGAATACGATTATTATGTGCTTCGGAAGTTGCCCGAATATCGCGTTATTAATCGATTCTTCTACCATTCCGGCGTGAATCGTGAATGTTTTAACTTCGACTCGCGTCAGAAGATACTTGGTGGTTGTTTTACTTAACATTCTCGCATGTTCGAATAACACTGCAGGATTTATTTTTGTTTTTCTTATGAGCAATCTAGAATACGTATTTTCGACGTGCCTTTTGAGTTGCCTTCCATGAGACAAAACGCATCTCTCAAGTGAACGAGTTTTATTCTAACCTCGACTCCGTTAATTAAAAATTTATTCTGATTAAAGATGTCGCAATGAAGATGGCCTATTAGATTTATTGAACGTTCTCCTTGGATGAATCGGGCGCATCTCATGAGAGCTTAATTGGGGTTTTCCGATTCTAATCCATATAATCGGGTTTGTCCGTCCCAAGAAATCAGATGTTTTTGCCGCTGAAGAATAATTTAACAAGTTTAAATAAAACAACCACCAAGTATCTTCTGACGCTTCGATGTACGCGCGGTACGCATGGGTGTTGTTTGGGTGTGATGTGAGTTTTTGATTGAAGTACACGTCAATCTGGTTGAACATCGAATGTAGTAGATGATTTACATGGCCTACTTTATTCCCCCTCCTTCTCTTCCTGCCGATGTTTCAGGACCGGATAAATTTTCCACTCGTACGCGAAGACTTAGCATAATATATGTGAGATCTAGGTAATCTTCTCCGTATCCGGGTATGACGAATTCTATAGGTGCGTCGTCCGCGAGCGAAGTTACCGATTTGTAATAAATCCATTGCGAACTCTCGATACTGGTTTGAATAGGAGATAAACTGAAAAGATCGAACTCACTCTTTAAACATTCGCTGAATATGAAGACATATCTTTCAAATTTACGATTACTCACGTTGGTTAAGCGAATATATCGGATACAGTGCACTTTTTCCCGCTATTTCTTGATGTTTCGTCGCCTTTTTAGTTTTTCTCTCTGCTGCTTTCCTCGATGATTTCTTTTTTTTACCGACCTGTCTGCGTTTACAAACCGAGCTTCTCCTGAATTTACCGGTGCGTGCGTCGAGTCTTCCGAAAGGAAACTAAGCTACTCGTATTTTCGCGGATGTTTTATATCCCGACCCCTTCATCAAATTATTTATATTTTTTTTGGCTTTTCTCTTGAAATTTCCACACGATTCCTTGAGCCTTTTGACTGCTTCCTTGAGTGTTGTTTTCAACATCTTCTATTATGCCAATTCCGGCGCGTAAAGCTTCTTTCCCAATTGCATATATTCCCCTGCTTAAATAAGGAAGTACTCTTCTAAATCCTTCGAGGAAATTTCCGATTCCATAACTACATTGATAGGCTGAAAAATATTAGCTGGCAGATTTATACAATGAACGAGAGTGCAGTTTTTGTCACATGCGATGTTTATGAGGACCCTACCGCCAGAGTCTTTTCGTAATTCAAAAGTAAAATATAAATCGACGCATCTGCACTCTTTATTAAGCGCGTAGGTAAAATCCTCTTTATTTTCATAAACACTTGACGGTATTTCTTTTTTTCACCGTAAACTTATCATCCTCTTCGTTCTTCAAATCGACAAATCTAATCTTTTATCTAATCTTTTTATTATCGTTTCGATGTACATGAAAAAGACTGGAGGGAAATTGAATCTTGCTAAGACTTCCCATTCTCCGAATAAATATACACCAATAGGTGAGATAATTGCGTGGTGAAAGAAGCGCATGTATTTCCCGGAAAATACTTCATACTGCTTTGTTCGGAAGAACCATGAAAAATTGCTTCTCCTCCATTTTGGAAAAAAGTTAAACTCGAAACGGGAATATAACTGTCGAATTTACTGAGAAAATCCTGGCCAACTAGCAGTTGTTTATTAATTCCATATCCTCTGCTCTTTATCATGCGCTTGATGATATACTCTTCTTTTGCCACGTTTTTATCCACTCGTGCTAATTCTTGTTCATAAAAAAATCCCATCGATGTTCACCCGATAAATCGGACAATTCGTACACGTTTTCGCCAATGGAAAACGCGACAAACTCGAAATATCTCTTCGCTCCACTGCGCTTCGTATCCTTTCTCGAAAGTGGCTTTTGCTCTACTGACCAAAAGAACCAGATCGTTAACAACACCTTAATTTAGTTTTTCGTTCTACTACCATCGCCCTCTTCTCTTTTCCTCTACGCCGCTCCATATTTTCGCGTGCGATACGAATATTTTCTCTCGTAACGGCCGCCGATTGCATCCTGATGGATGAATGACGAGTGTGATTGTAAGCGCACATGATATCTTGCAATTACTTCGACGCAAATTTTTATGCGTAAAATAGCGCCATTCGCTCCTTTAATGTTCTATTAAAGCATTCAACGAGGACAGCTTTGATGTCCAGATTGCGAGCTACTTGATAACGTGTCTCTTTCAAAAAATCTTGCAATGATCACGCGATAAATTTTTTGCCCTTATCGGTTTGTACGTACACAGGTATTCGACCATTGCTTCTCAAGACAATGTTCTTGTCACGCAACTATTCATTTTATCCCGCAACGATTCTACCCATGTAATTTACTAAGTACGTCGATAATCACGAGCAGATAAGAAAATCCATCGTTATAATTTTTGAAATTACGGAGCTCGATCAAATTGATCCTACAGATAGTCGATATTCGTCACGTTCTAACGTAATCATGGAAATTTTCGTCTCGACGGACGGTGCAGCGTGTACGTGTCTTGCGCTTCGAGCCAATGAGCTACTTCTCTACGTGAGAAATTTGGTTTAGCGACACGCGACAAATTATCCGTTGCCGAATATCCAGCGTAATGCGCCGGATCGTAGTACAAATTTTCCCTGTCATTTCAGCGCGGTCCATTCGACTGAACGCCTCTTTCACGCTTGTGGAGAATCTTTTACGAAGTTTAAAGACGGTTCATTTTTATGAAAACAAAGCGAATAAAAGGGCATAATTGTTTGCTCTTCTTCAATTTTGCACTTGTCTCCCCTTATCCGATGTACCTTCGTTGAAAGTTTTCTCGGCTTTTTTGGAGTAGAACTCGCTCGTGATAATAATGTCTGGACAAATATCGTTAATAACAATTCCGCATTTCCTACGAGTACAGTCAGTGTATTTGTCGTGCAGTAATTTCGCAAACTAGCCTCTTCCTATTGCTTTTACGGTTTTTCTTTCGCGCATCGCATCATTTATCAGGTCCGTGATATTTGAATCTTTTATGATATTACCGTCGATAGTCCCCTCCCCGTCGACGATCCCCTTCTCATTCCAAATAATTCTCGAGGGTACTGCTTTTTCAATCAAATGTTTCAAAAATAAACGCGCCTTGGCACGAAAACTTTTCAGCACATTTTCTAATGTTTTTTCGATGCTTCTCCGTTCGCGACTACACAGAGAGTACGCTGTAGCGTTATATAATCCGTTTCGCCGAAGAATGAAGTTTTGCTCGGTGTTTGTGATTCGCGTACCGATTCCGCAACTCTTTCCTCCCGCTTATCGGTGTTGTTCTCATTCGTCGAATTCTCTTCCCTTTAGGGTTTTACAACAAAATGGAGATATCGCCAATGTACTTCTTTATACAATTTTCATTTCTCACTTCTTATGTCGCGCGGAATGAGGGAATTAAGAATTCTACTCATATCTGAATGGAATCGTGGTAAAAGCGTTCCGGATGTTTGCGCGGAATTTGAGTTTTCGTTTGTCTCAAAATTCCGTTGCGTGAAATTTTCTATTATACCGATTGTTGGATCGGGTGCTGTTGCTACTGCTGCTGAAGATGACGTTGTATTCTTTCGAGATTTTCCGTGGAAATTATTATAATTATTATAAAATTATTATAAAATCATCTTCTTTATTCTATCCATAATTTCTACTACGTATTATTTGCCGATAATTTTCGAGAATAGAGCCGCGAATAGGTCCGATGACGTACTGCAAGAATCCGCCTTGCTGCTAATAATTTTTTCTTACTTTTCCAATTCTCTCGTTTTGTCGCTATTTGACGTAAAGTTGTTTTATATTTGCTTAGTCGATTTTTTTCAGCACGATCGAGCGGTATATTACCCTTGAAAGTATTGAAAACTCGCGAATGCAACGAACGAATGTATCGTCCGCAAATCTTAAGACACATTGATTTTTATTCAAATAACACAGCGCTTTAAGAAGACAGATATTTCTTTTATTGATCGAACGTTCGGCGATTTTTCTTGCGGACGATTTTACCGTCGATGTCGTTCCCTTCTTCTTCATCGCGTGGAATTGTACGCGCGCGACTGATCAGCACAAATGAGAGTAAGACGCTTTTATACGCTACCTCTGATAGATCTACACGGTACATAAATGTAATGCGTCGTATTCTTAAGAAATATGCATGTTCGAAACTTAATTCGTCTGAAGTTGATTGTTTCAGATCTAGCAATAAATAGCCGTGGGATTGAGACGTGGCGTCGTAGTATTCTAGCTTCTTCGAGAAACTTTGGATCATCGGGATAAACTTGTCGCGCGAGATCGAATTTGCGCGCGATCCAGCGAGTTTTTGAAAACCACAAAGTAATTTGCGTTCAATATATCGCGCTGTCCGCGTTCCTGATGAAAGAAATTTTGCTAGATGAGAATCACGCTGAGATTCTTATGATGACTTCCTTTGGTAAACAGATCCACGATTGCTTCAAATCTTCGAGCCACAATCTTCGAGGACGATTCTCTTATAAGATCGTCAATTATTATCAATTTTGGACGCGTTGGATCGTTAGAATAATCTTCCGAGCGTGATAATCGCTCGTGAAATTCGATCGTGGAACCTCGAGTTTCGTATTGAAGCTGCTGATAAGCATCCTGCCACTTGGCGTAATAAAACAAAATTTTTTCAAAACGTACATCAACTCTTTCGGATAAATAACGGAGAAATCTCTTCACAAAGATCGTTTTCCCACATCCCGTGAGACCGTACACGATCGACGTCCACGATGTTTCCAGCACACATCCATTTCGCGAAGTGTTCGATTCGCGATTTGTGCGCGATTTCATAAAAGCTGAGTAAGGATTGTGAGGGAATAAATACTTATTCCCGTGTCCAGGGCTCACCGCGGCGAAGATACGCTCGTACCAGCGTTCCCCCGCGAAAGCTAGGGAAAAACACCGCGGGGGCAGAGATGAGCTGATTCACCCCTGGTGAGCAAACTTATCCGCGGAAATGCTAGCCAGCAAAACATGTTATAAGCTAGCCGTATAGTTAAAAATTGCGTTAAAAATGAAAAATAAAATTGTTTTTTTTTCCTAATCTATGAAATATTTTTCTTAAATCTATAAAATATTTTTATGTGAAATGAAAAATCTTTTGAATCTTATTTTTTTCTAAAAAAGATATAGTTTTTTATAAAAAAGCGGAACATAGAGTACGCAAAGGAAAGAAATTAACCAGATCAAATTTTTTCTTAAATACTTTATTTTTAAAAATAGGTGGAAAGGAATTAGAGGAAAAATATGTTTTAAGAAATATATTTTTTTATATTTATACAATCAAATAAATATAAATTTTATAAGAATAAAATATAACTCCTTAATTTTAAATTTTACAATATTTCACTACTTAAAATATAAATTAATATTAACATATGAAGATGTTTACATTATTCTGAACTCGTTCTATCAAAAAACATATTTTTTATAAAAGTTCTTACAATTTGTTTCATAGGCGGAAAACTTGATTATTTAAGAAAGAACAAGACAGGAAAATTTACTCCGTCACATACAGAACTAAATAATGGTTATTAATAAATCTATGTTTCAACACACAACTGGCGCACGTGTCTTTGTTTCGTCTCGCGTGACAACTTCGTGAAACGCCATGCGTCGAATTGCACTAAAATGCAGATTTATTGAAGGATTTGCTTCATCTTGTCTTGTTCTTTCCTTTTCTATTAACATATTCTTAATACTATTAAAATTTATTAACTTACTATTCGAAGAATTTAAATTAATATCTTTAATTTTACAATTTTATGTTTCGTGTGTGCGACCCGATGGAGTACAATGTACACGTTTCGGGCCACCGGAAACAAACGATTCGATGTAGCTATCGCGGCCGTAGCTCATCTGTCATATCGCCCAGGAAATTCTTTGTATGCGGTTCATCTCGTCCGGATCGCCTGTACTAATAGATATACATGAATCTGTTTCATAATATGAAACTCTCTTATCTAATAATTCTAAGTAACTGTACAATTTTAAACGTTTAAACGCTTGCGCTGTCGTGTATACCGCAATCACGATGTTCGTAAGCGGGGAAGGTACGATCGCCTCTTTTCGAAGTCACCACGAAATATATCTCATCATTTACGGATAATATCGGTTATCTCATGCTCAGGACTCGTGAGCAAGATCATAAATTGGCTGTATGATTTCACGATTTCGGTATTCGGCAAATTGGATCGTTAGCAAATTTCGCCCAAAATGAATTTAAACAGAGTTTCGCGACTGAACATAATCGGGATTCCGCGCGATGTTACGTCTATCGAGCGTGATACCTTCGATTTCCTCATATTCCTGAAGGTAACGCTCCTTAGCATCATCATCATCGTCTTCTCCACATTCACTCGGCCATCCACTCGCTTCTTGCTTTAATTGTAAGAAGGTATTAAGAGATAGCACCTTGACGGGCCTAAATTTTGAGGATCTTTTATGTGAAAATAAACAAAGTAAACAATTCGCTTTTTGCCCTTTATTATATACATTTTAAACTCTATAAAAATCTTTTTTTATTTTTTTTAATGGTGTCTAAAAATCTTTAAATATACCGTCAATGTTGAAAAGTCGCGCTATATTAAGGGACAGGTAACAGCTGCAAATTTTGAGCTAGAAGAAAAACAAAACAATTTTTAAAAACTACATTAAATTTGCCAGGGAACTACGTAGGGATTTTTCAAAATTTTAATTTTTGTGAAAATAGTGAAGATTTTTCGAAAAATTTTCGATTAATAGAAAAAAATCATGATTTTTTTTATTTTAAAAAAGAAAAGTTTTTAATCGAAAAATCTCTACGTAGTTCCCTCAGATATGTATTTTTGAAGATGTACATCAAATTTCAAGTAAATCAATTAATATCGATTAATATTTATTTAATCGATTAATATCAATTAATATTTGTTTGAGTTATGGGTCCGCTAGTTCGGAAAAAAGTCGTTTTGAGTAAAAGACGTTTAAAGTCTTAAGTAACTCTTTTTCATTTATAAAAATGATAAATTTAAATTTACCTCTAATCTGCTATTTCTGCCTCATACAGTTGTTCTGTAAGAAGAGAATTTGGTTTATTCTCTTCTTTTTTTGACGATTTAAGCGTAGATCGAGCCTCTTTGGCCATCTCCGTCAACGAGCGCTCCGATCGTTGTATGCGTTGTTCGTCTACCTCCTCGCAGAAGTTATAGCAGTTAATGTCTATTTTAAATCCTAATATTTGCGTAATTTACATTAAACTGCTTATCCCATCATTGTATAGACGGATGCATGTAAGTAAAAACACTGCAATATCTAATACTTTTTTCTCACTTGAATAAGCTTTTGGCGCAATAGACCAAACAATGCATTAAAGCTTTCATTGCTGTTCTGCATGTATCCTCATAAGTAACGATTAAGAAGATTATCGCTGATTAAATCTTCAGGCTTAATTGCGTTGAAAATTTTGTCAGACATGGCCGGTTTATGTGTATATAAATTATGTGTATATAAAATATTGCAAGTGTTTGCCTTTTGTCAAAAGCACCATGTATCTGAAGCGCTCAGGCACTTGTCGTGCTGTGGCTTTTCGTCTGTCGAAATTTTATGGTATAGCGTTGTCCAGATGTTATTTCGCATTTTCTCAGTAGAATCACTATTTCGACGAATGGCTAATCCATAATAGAAGGACAATTTGTCAATAAGCTTGCCCGTTAATTTTCCTTTTTCGCCAAGTCCTTTCTTTGTCTTTTTTAAATTTCTTACAACTTGCCAATTTCTTCTTTAAATTTCCTACAACTTGCTAGGTAACTGAAAACATTATCTAAAGAGCTCCAAAACGTATACCCGCTCCTTTGTCGCTGCGCGTTTATTCAAAGGCGCCGCAGGAAATTTCAAAAAAAGAAGAAAAAAAATTCCTTTCACATATAGAATTAATTATATCTTATTTTTAAGAAGGCCCCTTTTTAGCGCAAAAAAAATCGATTTTTTGAAACCGTCAAGGTGGTATTACCCCCTTAATATATTCGGCAAACAGATCGCCTTGACGAGTATCAGATTCGTATCACGCAACTTTATATTGCCAAATCTCACTCACGTGTGTTACGAGATAACCCTTCTCGATAGCTTTGCATAATTCACAAGACACTTCTAGGTACCTTCGAATTTTCAATCCGACAAGCTCTCGTGAGTACACTTGGCCTATGAGAATGTTTCGCAACAATTCCGACATAACGCAAACAATAATTTGCCTCGTACGCGATACGGTAGTACCGGGTAAAAAAGATCGCGCGGTGGGAGCACTTTACATCGCACGAAACCTTCGACCGAGTTAAAATTATAATTTGGTGATATTCCGATTAACGAAGAACCTTCTTGTTCGATGTAAATGTTAGGATGGCCGATTGGGAAAATACCAGTTTTCAATACGAACGGATACAGAGAATGTTGACGTAACGTATTTTTTCTGTACCCGAAACTTCGTATCGCGTGACGATATTTCCTGTGCGCCCATTATAAAACGCATCGCGAGGGTCAAGAGGAGCGTTTTTATCAAAGGATGATCTTTAAGAAAATTTTATATTTCTCTATTATTTAAAATTTTTCGGTCGAAAGAGCACTCCCATTTCTCCCTCACATAGTATCCGCGTTCACGAAGACGCTATGACATCGCAAGCGTCCGTTCGTAGCGCGCATCGATCGTATTTCCGCAATTCGCGGTCGAAAGCGTTCTATTACGATTCGTTTTAAAACACGAAGGATCAAAAACAATCGTGAAATTGCAGCACATGGCGCCGCGTCTCATTTTCCGTACCCGTTTTGTAGTATCCATCGACGAGCGTGCTATCGGTTTTATATTCGCGATCTCGCCCGCGTGGATGTCCGAGTTCACGCTCCATCCACATCAACCACTGGGCTTTGTGCGATTATCTGTCGACGTTCCTGTATCCGTTCGGTGGAATGACTCCTATTTCTTCCTCGCGCAAAAAGTTTTTACGAAAAACTCTCATGCACATGGAAGCGATAGTCGTGCATTCTTCAAATGGACATACGTTTCCGCGTTCTAAAAATATTTTTCTAAAAATCATGCACGCGTGTCGAAGGATATCTACATCGTTTCGACAATATCGGAATTTTGTACTGAAAGTTGAAAATATAATTTTCGCGAATCATTTCCGCATGCCACGCAAGAAACTTTTCACGTTTTTCCGACATGTATTCGGGAGAATAATATTTGACGTCGATAATTGGTCCTACGATTGATTATCGATAGTGTTAAATAAGTGTGGAAAACAACCTTTATTCGACGTATCGCTCAGACCAAAGGCCATAGGTAAATCGAATAAACGCATTGGCAATATATAATTAATCTCGATAAATTTCGTATATTCGATCGTCATTACAATAATTTTTATTCCGTTCAAAATTACGCGTGGCTCATGGGTGCTCTCCGGTCTTTCTACTAAATGTTTTAAGATAAATTGCACGTCGAACGCTTTCGCATTATGTGCGATACAAATAATTTATTTGAAACATTTTATCGCGTAGCGATAATCGACAAATTGTTTTACGGGATCGTGATGAAATACGAATTCGTGCACCCCTCACCATTGACAACGCGTCGTCATGTCGTTTTCGTTCGCACACGTTTCGCAAATTTATTCTGCAACGCAAAGAATTGGTACGTAAATTCTCACGTTTTCAAGCTCTACGAGCGTTTCGTCTTGCCGTGTTTCAAAATTATAAAATATAATTGCGACACGACCATTTATTCACTCGTTATGTTATCATTTGTTATCGTTTGTCATTTTCATACTTTTCCGCTCGCATTACCATAGTACTTGTACCCTTATCAGAGTCATCGACTTTACGAGCGAAAGGTCGCATGAACAAATGATTCGTAGATTGTAACGAACGACATATTTTACAAAAGATTATGTCGCATTTATGTTCCATGTTTGCGCATATAAATCGTCCGTAATCGCTACAAATTTTAACAGAATATGCTTGCATAAGATTTCCCGTTATACGATTTTTCCGCCCGATGACATTCGAAACAAGAATTATCGAAAAACGTACGGTTACACGTATCGCACCTAATTATTTCCGTACCAAGATTTACGTAAGGAGCCTGACAACGTGGGCATTTTTTCGCACACGATGTCCCCTATCGTTTCGAAAGCCTATGTTGCACGTTTCGCAATAACCACCATGCGAACCGGCTGCGGTTCTTAAATTTAATATTAGGTTATGACACGAATTCTCGTAATACATTATATTTAATGTATACGAAGGTTTGCGTTCGAGGGAGGCGAGTAACGCACGACCATTGTACTTTGATTTCGCCTCGGCCGAAACTATTAAAATTATAAATTATTATTGCGATATTTTCGGCGGCGAGAAACCGTTGAAAACGCTCGATATATCTGCTTCGTTATATCCGCAACCCTTCTCGGTGATCATGATACCTGCGCTCTTCGTTAACTTGATTGCTAATTCGCGCTGTAACGAAGAACCCAGGTATCTCACGGACTCCTCTCATGCAACTCCCCCCGTGCGCAGAGTACCACGTTTGCAGTGAATCCGTGCCACTACGAGGAAGATTGTCGGAATTTTTTATTTGCAAAATCGAACATTTCGCGACGTTTTCACGCGTTAATTTATTCGACGCACCCTCTCACCCTGAAAGCGCCGCAACATTAAAAACGCTGATGAAATGATGAAATCCATCGAAACCTCCGGTGCTTTGCGTTACCGAACTTATGAGTCTCCAAATGTCCTCGTGAGTCAAGTCTCGTGCCGGACGAAACAAGAGGCCTGCCGGGCCATGCGTTAAATTCGCCGAATCAAAAGATAAATAAAGATAAAGATAATTCCACGTAATTTGCAGAAGTTGATTTTTTGCGGAATCTTCTTCACACGAAATGCCTCCTCCTTGGTACTGAAAATGAAAAACGAAAAATATTAATGATAAATATTTTAATTACGTTTGATTTTTATGTTTGCGAATAGATTCCAGCATACCACAGATATCTCCTACCTTAAATTGCTTTTCTCGTCATCGCTTTTCTACCGGGCATGCCATTTTAACAAAAAATATTAAATTACAAATTTATTTATTACAAAATAAATAAATTTTTAAAATTTAAAATAATATCAAATTTACCTTCGTTACTTTCCGGAGAATAATTTGGCGATGTTTCACAATGGCGAAAAATCAATCATTTCAATTTCTTCTTCCAGAAGTTTATCACGCAACTGTTCAAATGCCTTTCTCCTATCTTCGTTTTCTTCATCTTCGTCATCATTAACTTCTTCTCCTTCTTCTTCATCACTTCTTTTCACTTCTTCTTCTTTTTCTTCTTCATCTTCTTCATTTTCTTCTTCTACATCGTTATCATTATTATTTTTCAAGAATTAACTTAGGCAATTTTTGTAACTTTTATTACTTTAAATAATTACTTACGTGGTGTGAAACTTCTGTTTCAGCTTCGCTCATCACCATCTCCTCGTTACTATTTTCCTCCTCACCTAAAAAACAAAAATTGAGTTTTTTATTAATCGAATTCGATATTAACCGAATTAGTTTTGAAAACAATATTTGCTATTTTCCTACTAGACACTAAATTAATCGAAGGAATGTCCTGAGGAGGCTGTACGCTTCCTATCCGCATTCGCACTCGTCCGAAAAATTTATTAATTTAATTTAAAAATTGAAAATTTAGAAATCTAGATTTCATTTTTATTATTTTACTTACGTCCGTCTCCTCCTGCCACGTCTTCGGCGGGGCGCCTTACTTTTCGTGGTTGGCTAAGCCGCACGATCGCGACGTTATTTTCTGTTTAAAAATATTTAACTTAGAATTTTTTGTTTTAATTATATATTTTAATCTATTTCATTTTCCTTTAAACTATATGGAATATTTACCTCCTCCAGTATTGATGAAATAGGCGATGTATCCTCCTTCACATATGCCATCGGTCCTGTTATATATCGTTTGACGTTATTTAAGTCTTTCGTTATCGAAATACTCTAATTTGAACATTATGCTCAATAGGATTTTCGAACACTCAGACACGAATTTAACGAAAATGTAGAAATTTTCTTCTTCGTCTTCGGTTCTTAAGATATATATCCGTATCTATATTCGGGTTAATATTCCCGCATACGGTAAACAATTTTCTTAATTTCTGTTGGAGAGCCATTTTTCACTTTTTCAAACTTTGAATAGGTACTGTACGACACTGTATCGCGAAAATCGATCGTCATCCCCGAGAAAGTATAACCTCGGAAATAAATCTTTTCTATAACTCTACGCGGTATTTATTCTTTTTGAAAATCTTACTACAAACTCCGGAAAAGGAGGATGGCGCGCAAAAGCGCCATTGGACAAATTTTCTTTAATATGAATTACACTTTTTCTATTCTTATATAAGAAACGAGCTCCTCAATTAAGAAACGCTTTTTATCTCTCTTCTTCAATTTTTCGTAATTTCTGGGTTTATTAAATTTTTCTCACAGATTTAAATTTTATTTATTTTTCTAATTTTATTTTTATTTCTATTTTTATTTTTCCTAATTTTATTTTTAAAAATAAGCAAGAAATAACTTATTCTAGATATTTTTAAAAATTCTAGAAGAAAATATTCTACGCAGAACTTTTAAAAGCAGAAAAATTTAAAGTTCAAAAGATTTAAAATTTTATAATTTTTTTCATTTGTCCGTTTGTGCATGCAGTTCTTTTTTTATAACAAATAAGTCGACACGCCTGACGATTTCATCACTCGAGTTTATTTGAATCTCGTCCTTCGAGATTTTAACTTCATAAACGCAAAGTAGTTTTTTACTTCTCACTTTGATGGTTGTGATTATCATTTACATTTGGGAAGAAAGCAAGAACAAGCGAGCCGAAAAGCTGTTCCTGATTCCGAGAAGCGCGAGAATATTCGCGATACTCTTAAACCGAGCAATGTTTCTGATACCTCCAAGAAGCGAAGGTACATTTGCGATATCCCAAATTGTAATGAGGAACGAAACAGTAAGTTTCATATGCTGCTCTCAACAACATATAGACTCAACATCTCTCATACGAAAAGGATACACGTTGGATTGCAAACGACAAACGAAGGAGTTTTCGTGCCGCTGGTTAAATTAATCGGTAATTATGCAGAAGGAATTTATTTCGGCGATTCCTGGCAATAATTTCAAAACAACATGGGACTCATCGGTGAGTATTTAAACAGAAACAATAAATCGAGATTGGATCCCATTATTATCAAAAATTTTATTGTGATCAGCTTTACCACCGCTTATAGCGCGAGGTCCATTACTACTGATGTATAAAGAAAACCAAAAGACTGCTATGGAAAACATTGAATTTCAACATCAGGAAAAGACTATGGATTTGCAAGATAAAGAGGCGTAAAACAATTGCTGTCGCAGTTGTGATGTAAAAAAGTACTTTTCACGGATGGAAAATATTGTGAAATGCGTCGACACTCACTTACAGCATTTATAAAGTTTGTCGGGTGGTATTAACAAGTGCGCGCAATATCTTATAAAAGAAATTGAATTAAACCTCCCGAAAAATTACATAGACAGCGATTGTAAAACTCAATTTAAAAGGAAATTATCACGAAATCGCGCGAAATGTACATACACAAATAAATGATTTATTTCTCGATATACGTATTTTGATATAATATTTGTAGAGTTAACTTCTCTCAGATTTAATGAACTTCTTCGTATTATTTTCTCAAATCACAATTTATAACTTTTATTTCATTTAACATTTTCTGTACTTTATTGAAACAGAGAAGATTACATATTTAATAGAAACTTTTATGACTAAATCTAACGATATTTTCTTCACGTCCTACAAAAAATATTCTTTTCCTTCAAAATAAATCACGATAGAAATAAAATTGTCTTAAAATTCTAGTTTATGTGTATAAAAACTAAATTTTAACTTAGTTTCTTTCCTATGAACCTTTCGTAAAAACCAATTTAAAAAAATCCTAGCGACTATATTCCTCACATTTATATATCTATCTTAATTCTCTCAACTATTAGTCTAACAACTTTTTTTTTTTCTGAAACTTCTACGTCATTGCTATACCGTTTTTTATGCCATTATCCGTTATACGACGAGAAAACAAATTCTTTTAGAAAACATCATAGAATAAGACGAACGAAAAGATTGGATTTTTATCGACAATAGAAATCATTTTTCGGTCCGTCTGTTTGCCATAGAATTAAGGAAAATAACCTTAATAGTATAATTCCAAATTTGTTAGAAAAATCTATAGCTTCAGATCTAGATAACCTGTTCGTTCGTGTCTTCCATCCCTCAAAATGTCATTCAACTTTGCAAATTAATTCAATAAATTGACTTTTTGCGAGCAATATATATTTTCTTCTCATTTTCTCTCCTTACTCTAATAAAATATATTTATATAAAATCACACTTTCTCAAATTAATCTTAACTACTTTACATCAAGTTAAAAATGTCTAAAAAAATTTTTCAAACCACGTGTTTGTCATAGAATAAAAGCTTCGTATAACTCCAAGTTCGTCGTCAAAAACATCTAGAAAGAACCTGTTCATTCCTGTTTTCCTCTTCCCAAATATCACGTCTTCAAAACGTTTATACATTTTCTCATACAAAAAATGTCAAATGACTCGAGAAATTTATATATAGTTTCGCTAGCTATTAGGCGTCGAGACCTTTCGTCTTAAGAAAAACGTGATTTATCATATCCTATATATACGCAAAAAAACAGCTTTCTCCTTCATCATTCATCCCCCGTGTCATGAAAACCGCATTCCATTCGTCACGTTAAGTATATCCCTTTCAAACATTTTTCTTTTTCGCAGACGCCATTTTGTTTTTAGACTCCGAGCGGTTCCAGACACTTTCTCTAGCTTTTCGTCTGGCATTTCGACAATCTCCTGGGCAGCTATGGGAACATCCAATCACGCGCCGGGCAACTATGGAAGCATCCAATCAGAACGCTCCCATTAATTACCTAATTATCATCTGTCACGTCCCTCAGCCAATCAGAACGCTCCATTTCCACGTGGCAGACAGTTTTGACAGCTGGAAACCATGCCCCTGGCACCAGAGAAAGTGAGGATTTGTTGACGCTCCATAGCTGCCCAATTACTACTGTTAAAAAGCAGAGTTAACGTAGTGTTAAAAGTATTAATGTTTTTACTTACTTTTTTGATCTGGCTGCGACGATGATGATGGCCCTGGTAGTGATGAAGGCCTTAGCGGCAAAAGTAGTGGCCTCGGCGGCGGAGGAAACGGTGACCTCGATGGTAATGGTGGTAGCCCTGGTAGCAGCGATGGCCTCGGTTGCGGCCCTAAGAGCCGCTATATCTAATTGTTTCTTTAGCTTTTTGATTTCGGCTCTCAGGACGGATAAATCTTCCATTTTTTCGCTTGTGTTACTCATTATGCTGGAAAAAAAGCATATATTAAAAAATTATTTTATAAGATAATTATATTTAAATAGTAATAATTTATTAAAATAGTTATGAATCTACTTACACGTTTATCTCGCTATCCATCTTATTGAAGACTGTTTTTTCTTTCATAGACCACAGGTAACATTAGTTACATAATTAGTCACACATTTTGTGTTTTATATTTTTATTTCAATAGATTATTTTATTTCAATAGATAAGACAATTATCGATAAATTATATCGAATGTAGAAACTTATTAAAAATTATTTCATTATAAATATAAGAAATAACTATGAATACCGGCCTGTGATTGGTTTACATCTTAATAAGATTATATTCAAGACATAAATATAAGTGCCATTCAACAATAAGTGATAGATTATATGATCAAATCAGAAAATAAGAATTGATCAATTATAGTCGAGTATTCTTATTATATTTAATCTGTATTTAATTCGCCAATCAGCATTGTGTGCTATCGGATCTCTCTCGCGTGTTCTCAATCATTTGATCTATGTCACTCACATCAACCGATGTTAGGAATCAGAAAATTTTCGCCAATCAGCGTTGTGTGCTATTGGATCTCTCTCGAGTATTCACAATTTCGTTTGATATTGTTAGTGCAAACTCTGAATTCAAAAATACATATTGTATAAACAGATATAGAGCATTTATTAAAATGTAAGGAGGCCCTTTGAGTTGTAAACAATTTTAATCTTTTCTTTTTTTCGCGCGCAATGGTGCTTCGACTGGCCCATTTTTGTTATGCATACTTGATCGAAAAACCACACGATTTATGCGATTGGTTAGCGCGACCACATGAGCTAAATGCAATAAGCCTATAGGTTAATGAAGAAACCATGAGTGATGAGGCGGACAGAGTTCAAAGATTGTATGACATGGACGTGCAAGTGATAGACATTGTAATAAAAATAATAAAAAATAAAAGTGTGTATTGCGTAGCCCTTCGTGCATACGGACTTTCATTCTTACAAAAACAAAAACAGGTATTATATTTTCATTTTTATAAATATTGTAGAATAATTAATTTATACTGTTGTAGAAAACTAAGAAATTGATTATATCATTTCTAGATTTGAATCTAAAATCTATTCGTGGGAAATATTTATTAGGTTCTCTATTTATCAGATAAACAAAGTTTTTAATATATTTGTACTGATTTCATTTACGTATTTTGACATTTAACAGTAAAACATGAACAATTAAAATAAATCATAGTCGAAAATTTAAGACAGTAACATAAGCAGTAACAAATCCATGTACACATGCCGTCACTAGTTCTGAGGCCGATCACCAGCTCAATGTTCTTAAAGCATCCTTATCCGTGTAATCCATCGTGAGGAACTTCTCCCACCGAGGAGAATCGTAGAGATAGGGGAAGCCGGAGCAGTATATAAGCCCGGCTCGTCGGACGAATCGACAATTCCCGTCTCGAGCGAGACAACTCAGAGTATTCCTGAATCTCGATCAAGACTTCCTTCCCAACCTTTTTATTCTGATGAGATCACGGAGAAGAGTACTACTCCAAATCCAGGGTGCTACCGGCATTGGTTTCTCCTGACTTCCCGACCAGACCATGGAGAAGTTGATATTTCTCCGAAGCCAGAGGCTCCCGATGTAGCGCGCGCGCGATCATCCTCGCTTGGGCCCCGACAGCAGCTCGTAAATAGTGTATATAGCTAGCTTTGTAAATCTTGCTTACCCCGCATAGCGATCATCGCTCAAATCTCTCGTACGATCGTACTCCACTAGCATTGCTAGATGAACTCCTGCACCATTGTGCCCGCTTTGCGTCTCCCGATCTGCCGCGCGATTATCTCTGTAAATACTGCTCCGCTTCCGCGAGCTTTGTATCTCTCGCTATCTCTGTGAATACCGCTACTTTGCTTCTGCGAGCTTTGTATCTCTCGCTATCTCTGTAAATATCGCTATTTCGCTTCTGCAAGCTTAGAATCTCTTTCTCTGTCTCTGTAAATATCGACCGCTACTCTGCTTTTGCGGGTTTGATATCTCTTTCTATCATTGTACATACGAGTCGTTATCCCGCTTCTGCGGACTTTGTACTGTTCTCTAATCTTCCGCTACTTCGCTTCTGCGAGCCTTGTATCATCGCCGCGATTTATCACACTGCGCCAGATCACACCGACACACACACACACACACACTCATTCTCTGTATATGATTAGTCACTCAATAAACTTAATTTTTATTAATTGCTGTGTTGTTTGTAAGCTCGGATTTCCTCGAATACTGGCACCGACGAGTTAATCCGCGAAAGATATATCACATCCATAACAAGATATATTACATCCATAACATTGATCTGCTTACTGCTTAAGTTTTATTGCTTAAGTTTTTGTTTGTGTACATTATGACGAATTATTACGTGAAGTTTAATGTCAATCTAATATTATAAAATATCAATCAAAACATCGAACTATCAAAGATGTCGAATAAAGTGCATCATAAGCTGTCGGTAAGTTTTTCATGTTTGTATGACAAATTTATAGAAAAAAATTAATATTATTATTGTGATTAATTTTAAAAAATAGATTAAATATGTAAAATTAATAAACCAGACTTAAAAAAGATTTCAGTTATTTATCCAATTTTAATGTATTTATTTATACATAATAAATAAAAGTAAATCAATAAATAATAATAAATAATAATAGTAATTAATAATATATGAATAATAATAATTAATAATAATTATAAATAATAAAAATTGATTGAAAATAATAAAATTGATTAATTGAGTGCTATTATTTATTATTGTGATGATATTAAAATGATATTTATTTACAGGAGTTATTCGAAATGGCCACCATGGCATTCAATACACAATTGAACGTGTCGAAGAAAATTTCTTGTAGCGTTCACAATCATATCAGGCGTTATGGTAGTAATAGCTATCATTTTATCTTCTAGTTCTGTGAGATCATCAATCCATTCTTTATACTATATATTCTTTTATTTTACATCGACGTAAAAATTTTCGTTCAACGTCTGCTGAACAATACGCGAGTTACAATGGCGCTCCGTCTTGTTGAATACGTTTAACGGTACATTTTCTAATAATTCTAGCAAATTATGGATCAAAAAATTATTGTACATGGCGCTATTAAGTTTTACAGGCATTTTGAAAGGTCCTACAATTTGATTGAAAGCGTTATTTATATTGATTTTTATCATACATAGTTTGATTTAAAACCATACAATATGAGTATCATATAGTATAATAAATTAACTTACTATTGAATTATACCAGCTCACAGATTTTTACTAAAACGATGTTGATAACTTCGAACGACATATTCATCAGGATTTTCGTTGCTTTGAATGTGAAAATGAATATTAAATACACCTTCATGTGTAAAACAAGATTCATCAGTAAACAAAATTATTTGTACAAAGCCGTGTTTTGTTTTACACGTTGCATGCTGGACATCACAATTCACACTCGCGTCGTTACAGAGTGAATTTTGGATCCTCCGCTCGCGCGCTACCGTTCGTTCCGTTTTATATAAATGCATGTGCACGCGAAAGAGCCGCAATGCTTGTCGGACAGATGACTGATCTATCGGATGTTCGAATTAATCGCACAATTCGAGCCTTCATACATGCCGGCATTGATTATGCAGAACCGATCATGATCCGAACTGCTCCAGGCCGAGGTTACAAGTCGCAGAACATTGCATATGTTTAACAACCAAGACCATTCACTTGTTAGCAATTATAGTTCATCTGCTTTTCTCGCCGCGTATTACTGTTTTGTTTTCTGCCGAGGGTGACCGCGCTCAATGTATTCAGACAACGGAACTATTTTTCAGGATGTGGAGAATTGTTCGAGGCGTATAGCAAGGCAGTTCGCGATCCAAACTTTCTAAATCGTCTCGATTGATAGGATGGCATGGCATTTTTTACTTCCTGCAGCACCGCATTTCGGCGGCCTGTGGAAAGCGGTATTCGTAGTGTAAAACATTATCTCAAACGATGTATCGGCCTTCATACACATTTGAGGAAATCCCCACGTGGAAATGTCCACGCCGCTCTGTCGTGTCGAGGCTTCGTTTAATTCTCGTCCAATCGCTGCCGTTTTCCGAAAATCTCGACGAGCGTTAACTCCCGGTCATTTTCTTATTGGAGCTCCTCTTATTGCCTCTCCCGAACCTAACGTGCTTGAATTGAACGAAAACAGATTATCGCGATGGCAATTAATCCAGCGTCTAATTGAAGGTCTTTGGAAGTCCTGGTCAAGCGACTACTTGCATACCCTTCAGCAACGCCCAAAATTGCGTACCGTACAATGACTGACCAAAATTGACCGAATCGTCCTGCTGCGTAATCTGTTGGCTCCACCGGAGTCATCGGTCGCATTATCGCTTGCCATCCTGAAGATGACGGGCTAATCCGTGTAGTGACTGTTAAGACCAGCCGATCTGAACGTTCGATTATAAAATTGTGCTTTTTTCCCGTGGATATCGACGTAAAAGATTCAAAAGTTTCCGTCATGGCGAGCAGAAGTGCTCCATAACTTAGATATATTGTGTTTTGTAGTCAATCAATTTATCGTTGTATCACATTCATATTATAGTATATCATGCCTAATTGTCGTATTAAACTATTGTAAAATTATACTACTGTTATTGTTTTATTAAAAACAATAACAATTCGAGGCGGGCGATATGTTTAGGAATAGAATAATTTAAATTGAAATTGCCGTAGATTCTTTATATTTATCTCGCGGATCGCCCGCTACACGTTCGAATTAGGTATACATCACGCGTACCTGGCTTGAAGTACACGCGGTTAACACATGCTCCGTAGAATTCATGACATGGCGCATCTCTACGATCCTCGAAATTAGGACGAGTGGACATTGTTCGTCGCGCACGACTCACGTTCGCTTCTCGCTCCTTATCGCTAAACATAGTTCGATAGCGTTTTCCATTCCAGCATCGCATTTATACCGTCGTCTCGTATTCCGAACAAAATTAGTAATCATTGCCGCATTGGCCGTGAGAAGTGGAGTGACCTTGTGTAAAGTGTACATGAAGACTGATCAAGAATCATAACTTGAAGCGATCTCGCAAAAAGATTTCCGATTTTTGTTGGCGTGTTCTCGAAGATCTCCGTTAATTAGCGCGAGAAGCTTTCCGATGTGTTGTGCGCGAACCGCCTGGTATTTCGACTGCTGAAACTAGCGACAGCTATGCCGCTCTCCTCGACCATTAATTGTATGCGTGATGAATAAATAATTTTGTAAAATTTGTAAAATTAAACCAGAATTGTTCGATGAACGACCTTCCCGCCTTGGTACACGGCTCCTTCATATAAGATGGAACTAGCCATCCGCAAACAAGTATCAAATCTTTTATACAAATGATATCATTTGATTGAATTGGCAATATGGAAACAAAGTTTTTTTTTATTTTTTAATTAAAGCTAATACCACTTGGGCTAAAATAGAAAGACTCTTCAATGAATACAAAGATCGCAAAGATACTAGCACTTAGATTTTATTTTTTAATTTGATCACTAGGTTCTATTTCTTTAAAATAAAAGATATTGTTAACTGGATTCTATTTTTTAATTTGATGCAACAGTTTCTTTTTCTTTTTTTATGCGCATCTCTATACTTGACATCCTTTTTTTTAAAAGGTATATATATATATATATATATATATATATATATTCATATATATTCATATTTATATGAATATGAGTATACATATATTCATATATATTCATATTTTATATATTTATATATTTATATATATTATATTTATATATTTATATATATTTTATATATTTATTTATTCGTGTTCTGTTTGGAGGTTGGAGCAGCCAAATGTTTTTATATAAAAATTCTTTTTATTTAAATAAAAATTTATCATTTATTTTATACTATTACTTTTTAATTCTTTGTGATAAAAAATAGGTTGAGTAAAGCAATTTTGTGATATAATAATATTTTAAAGATTCTAAATAATTACTACCACTTGGATTAGAAAAAGAAGTCTTGAATGGATAGAAAGATATACATATATAACGACGCGCCAGGATCATTCCCCTCCGTAATTAAAATTAATTATAAAACGACGTAAAATATAATTATGTACAGAGTCCCCGACCGATCATCCGTCGAGGATCCCGTCGTCAGATAATTCGCGTCGATCACCAAACGCAACAGACGAAATTCGAACATAGCGAATTCACGTGAACGGCACGTGAAAACACAATAGATCACGCGTTGGGCCATCGCCACTGATCCCGCTACCGACCGCGGAACGCTTTCGCGGAATCGCCGAAACTCGTTTGGCGAATTTCGCGAATCTTCCAGCGAGATCATCCTCGGAGTCGACCTCAGAACCAGAACTTGGTCGACCTGTACCCGATTCCTCCCGATCTACGGCCGATTCGGATATATTAGCTGACTCCGGAGAAATGATCTTGACCTATTACCGACAAGACAGCGGAGATAACGGAGTATATCACCGAGATCAGTGCTGATCTCGGTGATATACCCATTCTGATCTCGAAAGCGATCTAAAGCGCTTTCTAGTAAACCAGGAGCTTCTGGCCAATCGCTCCTATTTCCGAAGCACATAAGCTTTCTTTCAGGCTAAGGCGCTTCTTAGCTTGAGCCCGAAAGCCCTTGCGTACAAATTTCTGTCACTAGCGGTGACGGAGCAGGGAGTTTTCTGACTCCGACACAGCAATTTTAAAGTTCTAATTCCAGCCCGAGAAATCCATCCGAAAGTGACAAAACGAAACGCCTGACAAATAATTAGCTGATCGGCCACGCGACTAACACCGCGCATTCCAAGATCCCACGCATCGTCGCGCATCGCGCGCCTACTATCGCGACACGCTGAATTCACGGAAAACAGTGAACCGAAATCAAGAGATACGGGTGGTGTCTCGACGCCAAGTTCACGCGCAACGAAATTCGTGTAGAACGGCAGCGAGACACCCGTGGCTCTATTTACGCGAGACTCTGGACTCAGTCTACAATGATTACAATGACTGCAATGTCAGCAATGACTGCATTGATTAAATTTTAATTACTTAATCGATAGCTGAGTATCAAATTATATAAGAAAAGTGTTTTTATTTTTTTTCTCCGTGTTCTACAAACTGAGATATCGCGACGCAATCGTGACGTAAAGTTCAAATAGGTAAATTTAAGAAACGTCCTGGTCGTCGTCTCCTTTTTTTGTCGCAAGAGACGCTAATGAATGTTTCTGTATGACAGCTCTTGCAGCGCTCATTTTCTTTATTTGATATGTCTTTGACAGATGTCCTTCGTATGAAGTTGTACGTATTGATTAATAAAAAAGAAGATATAACGTGTGTCACATATAATAGTAAGTAATATTGTAATAATAAAATATATAATACATTGAAGAAATAGAATAAGAAATAGAAATAGAATTAGATTTTTACAACAAATTATTGACAACAAATGTATTATATTTTTACAAAACTCATTCTTAAATAAATACACATAAAAAAATTTCATTAATTATATTTTTTTTTATTGATTTAAAAATGAAAATAGAATCATTACTAATTAATTTTAATATTATCAATTACCATAAAATATTTATATTTATATTATATTTATTTACTTTTATTTATTTTTATTTATATTTATTTTATTTATTTTATTTTATTTTATTTATATTTATATTTATTTATATTTATATTTTTATTTATAATAAAATTATATTTATTTATATTTATTAATAATTAAGTTATTAACATTTATTGATAATTATTAACAAATAATAATATTGTGGCGGTCACCGCCACTCTAGCCCAGCGACGAGCGCGCTGGCGCGCGCCGCCGCGCTGCCACGCGCCGACACCGTGGGCCCGCGCACGGGAGTGACACATGCTCGCCACGAGATGGCCAGCCGTCCGACCGTCTGCTCGTGCGCGGAAAGCAGTAGGGCCCGCCCGCGCACGGGAGTGATCCACGAGCTCGCCACGAGATGGCCAACCGGTCAATCAGCTACTCGTGCGCGGAAAACCACACCACCGCTATATAAGAGCGGCTAGCACCATCGATCGGCACTACCCCTCAGTGCGCTTTGGGACCCGTACACGGATTAAGAAGCGCTGAGGTCCGACCGCTTGCGGTCAATTACACGGTCTTTTTTTTTGCGGCTGGCGTTACCGACCACTCATAGGTCGTACTCTCCCCTCGGTGGCCGTTCACGCCATAGAGGGACTCCTCACCCTCCGACGCGGCCGTTCACGCCGTGCCTCCTCTTGCCGAACTCTCCTCAGCGGCCGTACACGCCGTTGAGCGGGACTCCCAGCATCCCTGCCGAGAGGCAACTGGACGAGTCACTGCCGCCGACTCCGGAGGAAGGCCACGCCGCGGAGACGACGCAGGAGTACGCCAGCCAAGGACCAGACTCCGCCATCATGTCGCAGCCACCTCTACACAGTCGCCGACCTCGCAGCCGCATCCGCCCGTGCCCTAGCAGCCTGCTGGCCGCCATCACCGCGGGGAGGCCTACCCCCGCCGCCAGGACCGGCACAGAGCGGACTTCTCGGCTGGGAGGACGACGAGATGGCCAGGCACCGACGCATCCCGGAACACCGGCGACACCGCGCCGACCAGAGCCCGCGCCACCAGCGCGGAGGAGCGACCATCGCCCCACGGCCTCTGGGCGAGAACGATTAGTCGAGTTGTTTGGCGCCCTCTCGACTTCCTCCTCATCCGCAGATAGCCACACGTCCGGGCCAGCATCACGGACACCATCGCGTCCGAGCACAGCTCCGCGGAATTGCCCGCCTACCCCGGGCCGCAACATCCACTTTCCGGCCCGTAGGACGCACGCAGCGAACCAACTACCCCGCAACGGGCGAGGTTCTCGCCACAGATCGCGGCGCATCGCTGCCCGCCTGTTCCAGGCTTCATCGGACTACGCCCAGAGCCACTAGCAGTCCGTGGCGCCTTATACCACTGGACCTGGGGAGTATCACACGGGGAACGCCCCGCCGAGACCACCGGCAGCCTTCGTTCCACGCCGCCTCTCAGACCGAGGCCTCGCCATCCGTCGGAAACGCACTGACGACCCGTGCCAGGACTACTCACCACGGCGGAGCTGGTGCCCGCGAGAGACGAGCACAGCGATACCGAAGAGAGGAACCTCGCGACCCGGTCACCTCCGGAGGCACATCATACACACGGGGGACACAGACCCCCACGCCACGCTCCTAATGTTCACGACATCCTTCTTTGTATTTTTAAGAATATAAAAATGTACTTGTGAGATTTGCCTTATTCTGGGAACCAGTACAACAAACCTTCCTTTCCCTGTCGCCCATTCCGCTTTGCACACACGAAAGCAGACAGCGGACTGGTTGCGCCGGAACCACATCAGATGCTCAACGACTACATTGGTGGACACACGAACCACCACATTGGTGTACAGTCACAACACCATAATATTAACAAATTATTACATAATTAACATATAACATATAACATAAATAACATGTAACATAAATTTAATAATATATAATACATTGAAGAAATAGAATAAGAAATAGAAATAGAAATAGAATCAGATTTTTGACAAAACAAAAAATTATTGACAACAAATGTATTATATTTTTACAAAATCCATTCTTATATAAATACATATAAAAAATTTTATTAATATAAACTAATATATATATAATGTTATTTATATTAGTTATACTTTTTTTATTAATTTAAAAAATGAAAATAGAATCATAACTAATTAATTTTAATGTTATCAATTACCATAAAATATTTATATTTATATTATATTTATTTATTTTTATTTATTTTTATTTATATTTATTTTATTTATTTTATTTTATTTATATTTATATTTATTTATATTTATATATTTTGTCTGTAATAGATGATCATTATCCAAATACCAGAAGGATTGGAATATACATCTCCTTATGAATTTGTGCAATGGTATGATATCACAAAAACTAAACCACAAAATGAAGATATTGAATACCAAATAGGAAGAAATTATTATCTTAAATGACGACAACGTAAACATTTAGTTAATCATTACAGATATGACGTTTATACACAGCCAGAAAAATATTTCTTTGCACTATTACTTATGTTTCAACCATGGCGGAAACTAGATAATCTTAAAAATGGATGTGACACTTACTAAGAACAACTCATTTCAGAATTGAATTACATTTTGTAGAAGCATTACAATCACGAAAAATTAGAAGAATTGAAAACAGAATTTGAAACTGCAAAACAGTTAGTTCAGAAATATCTAGATAATGAATTGCAAAAACAACAAGATATATTTCAAGATGATCCAAAAAATACAATATGTGTGCAAAACATAGAGGCGGGTGAAGCAGGACTTTAAAGATTTTGGAACTAAAATTAAAGAAGAGGATGTTTCTGAAATGATAATAAAATTAAACACGGATCAAAAGAGAGTATTTGATAGAGTTATTAGCATTATTAAATTAAATAAATCAGTATTACGATTATATGTTAGCGATAAAAGTGATATTGGAAAAAGTTTTCTAATTAAGACTATTAAATATTGGATAAAACAAAATCTTAATAAAGAAACTGCTGTAGCAGCACCTACAGATATTGCAGCATTTAATATAGATGGTTTGATAATTCACAGATTGTTCCAATTATCTGTTGAACATGGTGGAACATGGTCATACTCCTAAATACGAGGGTAGTCTGAAAAGTTTTGAGCCTAACAAGTATTATAGAAACAAGTATTTTTTCGGTCAAATATAGTTTTATTTTTCAACATAATCTCCTTTTAAGTCGATATACTTTTTCCATCGATATTCTAACCTCTTTAACCTCTCCAAATAGTAGTTGGCGTCTTGCTCCGTAAAATAGGCGTTTACGTATGCGATGACCTCCTCGTTCGATGAAAATCTCTGTCCTCCAAGCGAAACTTTAAGCTTAGGAAACAGGAAAAAGTCGCTGGGGGCCAGATCTGATGAATACGGTGAGTGGTCAATCAATTCGAAGTGCGGTGAATTTTGGCCATGGCGACCGACAAAGTGTGAGCAGGTGCGTTGTCTTGATGGAACAGCACTTTCTTCTTCTTCAAATGCGGCCGTTTTTTTGCAATTTCTGCCTTCAGCTTATCAAGTAATGATGCGTAATACGCTCCCGTTATTGTTTTACCTTTTTCAAGATAGTCGATACACACAATTCTGTGACTATCCCAAAAAACAGTCGCCATTACCTTTCCAGCTGATGGAACCGTCTTCGCCTTTTTTGGAGCAGGTTCACTCTTTGCAGTCCACTATTTTGACTGTTTTTTTGTCTCTGGAGTGTAGTGGTGGATCCAAGTTTCATCTACAGTTATGAATCGATGCAAAAAATCTGACTTGTTTCACTTGAACCGCTCCAAGGGCCTTGGAAATGTTCATTCGAATTCGTTTTTGGTCTAAAGTGAGCAAGTGCGGCACCCAATGCGCGGATAACTTGCGCATATCCAATTCTTCAGTCAATATGACAAACGTGTTTCGATATGCCCATAACCTCTCTCTAACCTTGATTCGACGGTCGTCCAGTATCATTGGTAAACATTTTCGATGTTATCAACGGTGATCGCAGTTTTTGGCCGTCCCGAACGCTCATCATCAACCAAGCTGGTACGATCACGTTTTAAATTCAGCTGCCCATCTTTTTACGATGGCAAATGATGGGGCAGAGTTCCCATAAACAGCGTTCAACTCGATTTTAATTTGCGCAGACATATTACCTACAAATGTAAGAATTTAATCACCGCACGATATTCAATTTTTTCCATTTTTACAAAAACACTGACATCGACTGACACAAATGACTGTCAAACAACAACTGAGCGTCCAAAATGACTGAAATTTTCACAAAAGTCTTTCAAAGCATATACTATTGTAGTACTAGAATGGTTTCGACGGGGATAACGTCATCTTCATGTTAAGGCTCAAAACTTTTCAGACTACCCTCGTATAAATAATTATCTGATCATGTATTGAAAATTCTACGGACAAGCGGACAAATGATGTTATATTTTTTATAATAGATGAAATATCAATGATATCTAATCTAATTTAATTTTAATGTATATACATTTTCGATTATCCGAAATATATGACACTACTGAATGTAATGATGACTGGTTTGATAGAAAATATATTCTTTTATTTGGAGATCTTCTTCAATTATCTTCTGTACGAAGATTTTGTTTTTGTTCATTTATTGAAAGAAAAAAATTGATAAATATATTGGCACTTTAGGAACCATTAATTTGTGGACTACATTATTTGAATATGATGAATTGACAATTAATATGTGACAGCAAGGAGATATGACTTATCGTGAATTGTTATCGCGTATTCGTATTGGTTTATTGACAAATTCAGATCACGAGATTCTTCAAAATAGAAAAATATCCTTTACGAATACTTCTTTTAATTCAAGATTGGATGAAATATGTAATTTTATTATCAATTTATCAGTTTACACTGTGTGTTTACTTCCTACTTGTCATATATATGATATTTTAAACACTGCAATGTTGAATCGTATTAATTCAAAAGAAGTATTATTAATTGCTGAAGACACGATAAATTGTATTTCATACATAAAAAAGAAAGTATTGAAAGTATTATCGAAAAATGATGAAGATGATACTAGAACAGTTGGACTTTCGAAAACAAATTATTATTAAGATTGGAGCAAAAGTAATGATAAGACGTAATATTGATGTTAGTTTGGGACTAGTAAATGATACAATCGCGAAAGTAATATCAATTGTTCAAGGTATAAATACTGAATATGTAGAAAAAATCAAATTTTATTACCTACAGATTACCTACAGATTCAGAATTCTTGATTGAAAGAGTCAGTGTTAAATTTCAAGTGATGGATAGAGCTTACGTTATCAGAAAACAATTTCCATTATCATTAAGTTATGGAATCACTATACATAAAAGCCAAGGTTAAGTTTACAAAATGCTATTATGGACATTGGTAATTCTGTATTTAATGCAGGACAAGGTTATGTTGCTTTGTCACGAGTAACATCTAGAGAAGATTTGTATTTAATTAATTACGATCCCTCATCTATAAAAGCTAGTGAAGATGCAATTATTGAATATAATCGATTAAAACAAACGTATAAATCAGAAGCGAAATTGATTGATATTTCAAAACAAAAATATACTAAAATAAAAGATACTTTATGGACATTACCAAAAATTATTTCTTCTGTTCAAGAATCACATGAAACGATTCGAAAAAATACTGTTGGGTAATACATGGTAATACATTCCAAAATAAAGATAAAGTTTCATCTTATCGCAAATGCAGTTTTGCAATGTCTTTTGCATTTAAATGTTATTAGAAAACAAATTTTTGAGTGTAAATTAAATGTTTTAGGTATATTAATGAATCGATATGAAAACGGAATATCTGATTTGAATACATTTACAGTACGACAAGATTAAGGAGGTAATTTTTCTAGCTGTATAAACAAGATGCATTTGAATTTCTGATAGCTGTGAAAAATATGATATTATATTAAAAATCTAGTTAAGCATCAAATACATTCCACTATACGGTGCAAAATTTGTGATAATACAATTGTTATTACTAATGATAATATTCTTATTTCAATTCCCATTACTAATTTAAAGAAAGACAGTTACGATCTTAATGATTTATTAAATATTAGTGTCAGTCCACAATAAGTATTTAATCTTTAAGCCGTAAGAAATTGACCAATCATAGTCGATTATTCTTTTCATATTCGATTATAATTGGTCAATTTCTTACTTCTTAAAGCTTAAATCACCTATTGTGGACCGACACTTACTTTTTCGAGGTGGTATCACTCTCATGACCTATGTAAAAATTGTATAGGGGAAGATACAATATTTAAAAAAGAATTAATGTTAACACGAGAAATACTATCATTTATTTACAATTATTTTCAGAACAAAATGGTAAATTAATAAAAATAGATTAATTAAATTTGCATGCAGTTCCAACAACTACAATATCAGTAGGGAGACAATTTTATAAAGTAATGAATGCATTTTTCATCATGGATCATCTATTGAAGATGGTCATTATACAAGTATATGTAAAGATGAAACGTCTAATGGATGGATAGACATTGATGATGCGCAAATTAACAAGAAAAAATGGTCTAAAGGAGCAAAAAATGTGTATACATTTTTTTTAAAAAAAATTATTAAAAAATAATGATTAAATACTGATTGTTTTTTCTAATATATATAAAATAAAAAAATGTTTCAAATATGCTAAATAATAAATACTATTTGTTACTAAAAAAATGAGTGATATCCTAATAAAATTATCTTTTAAAGAAGGTAAAAAATAAGCCAAGTTCATACGCCTGTTTTTTTATTTATGTAAAAGAAAGAATTTTATACAAAAATTTTTATCTATAAAAGTCTTTTTAATAATAAATTTCATATTGGTACAAAAGATGTGATATGACAAATTGGCGCCAACTTCTAATTTAATAAAATAAAAAGAGCTTTACATTGAAATACATTTTATTTTGCAGTGCATTTTTATTTGAAAAATCGTTTCATTATTTCTACAAAAAACATGATCAAAAATTGGCACAAACTTTTAATTATATGAAGTAGAAAAGAAACTTTGCAAAAGTGAAAAAAAATGTTATCAATCCAAATTAATGTTAATTTGTACTTGCTAAAAAAATTTTATTGAATTATTGTACTTGTGTTTATATAAAAATACAATATAAAAGAAAATCTAATATGTAAGAAAAAAAAACGACGTACAAAAACTTGGCGCGCCCGGGTCGCATTAAAACACGTACATACATACTTATGTATTGTATTATATTGCATTCTTACTGTTTATCTTTTTACATTAATAATGTATATATTACTGTAAGAATTAGACGACCGTAAGCGGTCATGAAAGAGATTCGGAATATAAACAGCTAACAGAGAAGAGCCGTCGTAGTCGTGCAGACTAAGTGTCGGATTGGTAGACAAGGGATCCTGAGTTCAAATCCAGTCGGTCTCCGTTAATTTTTTCCGAAATTAATAATAGATATCTTTCATTACTTTTCAAATTATTTGTAATAAACTTTTATACAATTTTTATTTATATATTTTTCTTTACATTTTTTTCTTTAACATTTTCTTTAACATGTAAATATATAATATTAAAAAAATTTATTAATAAATATTAAAACACATGCGTTTCTACTGGATAACATTCTAAAATAAACTCTTACGTTTCTTGCATTATTTATGTAAAAAATGTTTCATTAATTAATAATTAATTATTTATTTCACTAATTTTATTTAGTTAATATTAAAAAAGAAATAAGTTTAAAAATAAAAGATCTTAAAATATTAGGTGTACAAAAAAGTTCTGAGCTTTTTTTTGTAAAATTCAATCTTTATTCAAAAACAAACAAAAAAATATTAATCAGCGAGATATTCCCCGTTTGCATCAATGACCTTTTGCCATCTTTCGGGTAGCTTGCGAATTCCTTGACAATAGAAACTCACCGGCTTCGAAGCGATAAAGTCATCAATGCATTTTCGTATCTCTTCAAACCTCACGAAATGTGTATCAGCCAAATGATGCTGCAGCGACCGGAATAGGTAGTAATCGGAAGGCGCCATGTCTAGGCTATACACCGCGTGCGGGAGAAGTTCCCAGCCTAACAAAGCAAAGATATGGTCCTGAGTCGCTTTCGCAACATGTGGTCGAGCATTGTCATGAAGCAAGATCACTTTACGTCCTTGGCCAATAAATGGCCTCTTTTCTTCTAATGTATTGCTCAAATTGGTCAATTGTTGTTGGTAGCGGTCTGCCGTGATTGTTTCACCCGGTTGTAACAATTCGTAATACAACACACCTTTCCAATCCCAGATACAAAGCAAAACCTTCTTAGCGTGGATATTGGGCTTTGGCGTCGATGTCGAAGATTGACTAAGATCAACCCATGATTTTCTACGTTTGTTTCTTATCATAAAGAATTCACTTTTCATCGCCTGTAATGATTTTGTGCAGAAAATCTTTTTTCCGGAACTTTGAAAGCAAAGTGAGTGCAGTGTCACGCCGACGATTTTTGTTGTCTTCGGACAATTCATGCGGAACCCATCTGCCTTCCTTCTGAACCTTTCCCATCGTATGTAAACATATGGAAATGGTTTGCTGCGTAACGCCAAGCTGTTCTGCAAGCTCCTTTTCAGTTTGCGCAGAATTTATATCCAGCAGTGCTTGCAATTCGTTCGTTTCAATCTTTTGAGGGCATCCAGCACGCGGTTCATCTTCAAGACTGAAATCTCCTTGGCGAAATTTTTGATACCATCTTTTACATGTAGACTTATAGTGTTTTCTCCATATGCACAAATCATTGCAGTGACTTCAGCAGCATTTTTCTTCAGATGAAACGCGAAGTGGATGGAAAATCGAATATGCTCTTTTGTTATTGCCATCGTGAACACTACTGATTTTTGAGGTTATGTACATCAAACGCCAAACCGTATGGCATTTTAGAAGGCCAAATGTCAACGCTTTAAAACCGCAAAAAGGCGGGAAGATATATAAAATTTAAATTGTTATTTCAGTTGTATGAAATCTAAAGCTCAGAACTTTTTTGTACACCTAATATATCTTTCTATCCATTTAAGATTTCTTTTTCTAACCCAAGTGGTAGTAATTATTTAGCTTTAAAATTATTATATCACAAAATTGCTTTACTCAACCTACGTTTTTATCACAAAGAATTAAAAAGTAACAGTATAAAATAAATGATAAAATTTTATTTAAATAAAAAAAATTTTATGTAAAAACACTTGGCGCTGCTCAGACCAAACGAAAATGTAAAACTAATGATGAAATTATTTGAGTGTTATAAATAAAGGCAAGATTTATTGTTTAATATGATCATTACAATTTTATATATATATATAATTGTAAAAGTCGAACAGATGGAAGTGATCATATTAACAATAAATGTGTGTGTGTGTGTGTAAATCTGTCACATGGAGCATCGTTCATCCACGATAAAATTCATCCGTCAAGCTACAACAGTATAAAGATATCATAGAGATCTCTACAAGGTAAGTGAATGAAAGAGAGAGAGAGAGAAAAAGAGAGAGAGAAAATAAGTGAAAAATCGCATAGGTGCATACTATCGCGTATGGTAAACACGTCGACGCAGCGAACACCCTGCAGTAATCGCCTACGTCGGACGGTGAGTTGTGCCGTCCCTGCCTACCTTCCGCGTTTCTATTCGCTAACTTTTTTCTTTTATAATTTAAAATGTAAGCGTCGGACAAAATTTTCGTAGAGGAAAAATCATCTCAGAATTAATTCAGAAGTACGTCCTTGCAAGGACACAGGGATGTTCTGAATCACCCTGTATATATTATATATATTTTTATATGTGTTATCAGGAGACACAGTAGTGTCTCGGGTGTCAAGTTAACCAAGAACACTACCGTGTGACTTTACGCGAGTCGACGAGATGCGAGCATTCGAAATTATCGAATCTCAATAACGACTAAAGTTCTAAATAGGCTTGATTGATAGCTTGAGTTCGACTTACATAATAAAAGTATTTTTATTTTCCTGTTACGTGCCCGAGCGGAGATATTGCTACGCAAAGTTCGATTTGAAAATTTTTACTTTAAGAAACGTTATTGCCGTTGCCTTTGTACGGCTGCAATGTCTGTCGCAAAATGTCACTATTAATCTTATCGATTCAGCGGATCATAGGATCTACTAGCGAATAGCGAATCAATATTCGCTGGGTCCCAGTGTTGCTATCAGGGACGCTTTCTCGCGCATGCGTATTTAGATCCAGGTTCAATGAAATATCACGTTTAGAAGAAAAAAGATATTACTTAATCTTTACTGAAATTTTTTATATTATATAAAATTGTTTATAATTATATAAAATTATATAAAATTGTAAAAATTATATAAAAATTATTTAATTACATAGAATTTTAATATAATTAATATTAATAACCTTAAAAATATAATTAATATTAATAACATACAATAACATTAATTTTTTAACAAAGTTATATTTTTGTAAATATAAGGAAAGAAAGTATATAATAAAACACATTTATGTGTTTAAAATTATTAGAATAGATCGATTCAAATTGAACACACAGCGCCTTCCCTTGAACACTCGAGAATATCAAATAGATCTCGTGATATGCTACGCCATGCTAGAAGTCAGTTACAGTTGAGTCGTCGCACAAAAAGGCTTCACGCTGTACGCTCGTCAAATATATCCTTTTTGTCAAATTAATATCGCAGTGTTAACCTCATTTTCGTCCCTATCGTATCCTGATAGGTTATGGGCCCAGGATAGACGTTCGTGTAAAAAACAATAATCAATAACGGAAATCGAAAGATCCAATCGACTAGAGTGATAAAAAAAAAAGAGGTGCGGTTCGCGTGCGGAAACAAATATAGCAGCGTCGAATAACTCACAAAGCATCGAGAAACTCATGATGATACTTAATTCAACGATGATAATTATGAGTCGTGGAAATTTCAGATGAGAAGTATTCTCATTTGTAATGAACTATGGTTCTATGCAAACGGTGATGAAGTGAAAACCGAAGCAAATCGCGCAGAATGGACGAAGAAGAATCAGAAAGCTTTAGCGATAATTACGCTGAGCATGTCACGCGGCCAGCTAAATCATATCAAGAAAACTGAGACGTCGAACGCAGCATGGACGGAACTCGAACGAATTTACGAGTCAAAAGGCCCCGTTCGCAAAGCAACACTGTACAAACAATTATACAAGAAAAAAGATCCACCAATAATGAGATATCTCAATGATTTCATGAGCAAAGCCGAACAATTAACGGAGGCTGGAATTAATATTCCCGATGATTTATTATCATGTTACTCGGATCGTTGCCCGAAGAATTCGAAAGCTTCACAATGACAATCGAATCACGTGACGAAATCCTTAGCGTTAGTAACCTTAAAATAAAACTGTTCGAAGAGGAAGCTTGACAAATGGAGAGAGACAAACGTTTCGATAAAAAAAAGAAAAATGAACGTCAGCGGCGAAGCACTGTATACGAAAGCGACGAAACAAAATAATCCTCGTGCAAATAAAAATAAGAATACCTTAAAACAAAAACCGAAATTCAGTGGAAAGTGTTATGAATGTGGAAAAATCGAACATAAAGGCGCCGATTGCTATGTGAGGAAGAGACATGAAACGAAAAAGACAGGTGACGCAATGATGGCAATCGCGTATAACGTCGAAGTAAAAAGATCGAATTTCTGGTGTTTGTATAGTGCGGCTACGAGATACATGTCAAATGAAAAATAAAAATTCGGCGCACTCGACGAAAGTATGAAATCAAAAATTTTTACTGCATCTGATTATTAAATCGTGCGGTGTCGGTGAAATCACATTAGACGTTAAACTAAACAATAAAAAGATGAATCGGGTGAAATTAACAAACGCGATTTTTATGCCCCGAACTGAAAAATAACTTAATATCGATTCCACAAATAATGAAAAACAGTTTCAAAGTGATTTTTTACACGAATCGCGCGGTTGTTAAACCGCTCCGCGTAATTTGTCTAAGGTGGCAACGATTTGCGGAAGAGAATACGTGTCTCGCTCAATGACTTCAAGCGTTTGAAGTCTATGCAAAATCTTGGTTTGCCATCGCGTTTTCGAACAATCACTACCGGCGAACTTCACGTGCTTTTGGATGGTTCACTCCCTCGCGAAGCATTTCATCAATCTTCGTCATCAATTACGCACTGCATCGTTGAATTACGCGGTCAACATCGTTGTTTGATAAGTGTGCCTTCTTTTAATCGAATATTATGTTGCTCGGTCGGACCTCGAATATTTTCGAATTTTTGCAATTCGTCTTTTAGAAATTCACGGAGTTTTGCGTTCTCTGTTTCGTTTTGCTAACTGGCGGCGGATATGCGGGCCGACGAGGCATTCTTGCCTTCGTCACTCGGTGGCAAGAGAATAATATTCGATCTTTTCCATAGATCCAGCATCCATTTTCCGAGCATTTCGCTCTCTTAGGCAAGATATGGAAGCGGTGCCAGATCGTTTGTTTCTTTATTTGCACCAAAAGATTAACTGTGCCTGATATTTCTACGGGTGTGTTATCCGCGAGTTTCGCTTGACTCGGGGTATCCTCGGGCACAAAACGGAGATTCAGTGTGCAGTCTCCCGATTAATAAATGAAATTTCGGATCCGGTAGTGCGGATAAATCAGTGCGACCACCAGTTGGTCGCAGATGTTGATCCGAATATGCGGGCACGATGTGAACGTTACTTGAGGGGCCGGGGTTCATTCGTGCTCGTCCCATCATTCGGTTTCGGCGACTTTTTCCGTTTTCGGTAGGTGACATTCTCAAGTAAAGACTCACCGTCACATCCGCAAAATTTACATGGAGGACGTTGACAATTAAAACATGTGTCCGCGTTGTTTGCAGCGTCAGTACTCTGCTCGGTTATACACGGCGGCCGCAACTGGTTTCGGATGCGGAGAGGAGTCGTGCTTCGCGGTCGTCGTTGCCGTCTTTCATTGACGCTGAATTTCTTTGAAATCTGCCGGTAGGTCTTGGAGCGTCGCGAGATCGACGGCGTCGTGGCGGAGAATATACATTTTATACTTCGGGTGCATATTTTCATATATTTGCTCCATCTGTGCAGCCATCGAAAAACCCCCGGCGCGACGCATCATCGTTTCTACTTCGTTCGCGTGCGAAATTGTGTTCGGTTTTTGAATGCGGACGGCAATATCTTTTAATAATTGATTGCGGCGTAGACAGTATTATGCTCGAAATGCAAAACTGTTCCCACGTACTCCAGTGTTAGCGATGGTCTGCCCTGAATCGTTTTCTAAAATCTTATTTCCAGGCGTGAAAGCCGGTACGTCGGACGACTTGACCGCGTTAACAACGTTTTTTGCCTTCACAAGTTTCTTTTAGTCATTGCCGTAGTATTTCCACCGTCTCTTCTGTGTCGGCGTAACGGCGCGCGAGTTCAGCTTCGAGTTCCTCTTTCTTAAGTTGATGAATCCAGTTAGTAGTCGGCATCCCTTCGATTTTATTTTTCTATCTCCGATCCCTATTCGAGCGCCATAAAATGGATACGCATCAGATCGGTTCGATTCGCGACTCGTTCTCACAGTTTGCGGGATAGCATCAATCGCCATGAAAGAAAGTTTCGGTGAAAAATAAAATATAGAAGCGTTGGATTTTAATATTGTTTGCAATATACTATACTGAACGTTCGTACTGATCGCAAGTTTTTGCATGAGATCGAGAAACGAACAAAATAAGTTTTGTAACAACAAACTTAATAAATTTATTTAACACAAATCGTAATATGTTCAACGTCACATTCACAGTAGTCAAAAAAATATAACATACTCTTAATTTTAGTTTCCGAATACGCACGAAGCAATTGAGACAACAACAAAGTGAATTAATTTTAAAAAATCAACAAAAAAATGGACGGCAAGCGATAGCCGAAACGATTCCATGAAACAAGCGATTTCGTGAGACCGAATAGGCAAGTGTTTCTAGAGCGAGCTTGAATCTAACTCGAAAGCTAGAACTATAAAACTGTCGCGATAGCAGAGCACGGCGACTGTCTGTCGCCGTGCTCTGCTATCGCGACAGTTTTATAGTTCTAAATTGTTCCTCGCACAGATCGTTATGAATTCTTTGTCTCAGAGCAATCCAAAGCCACATCACTCAATAATCATGTGTCGCTAATTGATTCGTGGATTCGCAGCCCGTCGCTGGCAAGCGCGTATTGGTCGTACTTTGAATACGCCGCCGAATTTCGGTGTTGGCGCAGCAGCACGCGTACATTTGGACGCTAATTGATCGAGCATCAATATGCGCGACAACGCCAGAGACAAAGAGCTATGCGTGAATATCTAACTGATTTATTATATATAAAATATTTGGATTCGCCATTTTCGCTTTTAACCCTTGACGCTTTTAACCCTTTTATGCATCGCCGCAGAAATGCCCATGCGGTGCACTTTATGCTATCAATCTCAAACAAATATATACACTCATATATTTACAAGACTTGAAACTATTTACAACTACTGACTGGTTGTTACAAACTTTGTTTTGTTATTTACGATATATACAGAATTTGACAGGAATTAGATTTTAAATCTTGGAATCGTGTTCATCGTTCTTTGAAAAAGTTCGCGAATTTCAGAAATCTTACAATCTCGACTCATGGCTCTTCCGCGAATTCGACGCGTCGCAATAGTAAGCGCGCGATGTGAGACGGTGCGCGGGATTTCGGCATGCGCGATGTTAGTCGCGTGGCCGAACAGCTGTTTGCTTGTCAAAACATATCGTCTCGTCACAGTCTTTCTCGGACGGAGTTTCTCGGACTAGAATCGGAACTTAGAAATTGCTGTGATTCGGAGTCAGGAAGCTCCCTGCTCTATCACCGACAGCGATGGAAGTTTGCACACGAGGCCTTCCTAAAAGGCCAAGTTAAGAAGCGCCTTTACTCGAGAATTATCTCATGTATTTCGGAAACGGGAGCGATTTTGCTTGTAGCTCCTAGCTTGCTAAGAACATCCTAAAATCGCCTTCTGGACTCTAGGATGCATATCTCATCGAGATCAGCACTGGATTATCTGCTATCTCACCGGTAATGTAAAGTGAAAATCATCCGTCAGAGTCAGCTGATATACCCGAGTCAGCCGTAAATCGGGAAGAATCGGATACAGCTCGGCCGAATTCGGATTCTGGGGCTGATTCCGCCGGGGATGATCTCGCCGACAGATTCGCGAAATTCGTTGAACGGGCTCGGCGATTTCACGAATATGTTCGATAGCGCGGTCGATAGCGGGGCCAGCAACAGTGGTCCAATACGCGGTCTATTATATTATATTTCACGTGTCGTTCACGTGAATTCGCACTATTCGAATCGCAATTATAGCGTTCGATGGTTGACGCGAATTATCGAAATTAATTACAGAGGGAGAGCTGATCAGAGTGTTTTGTTACATTATTAAACTTTTAGATTCCCGAAGAATCCGCACAATTTCATTCTTTTGAATAAAAAACGCAACACAAAAGAGTAGGTATAAAAAGTGACATGATTTGCACGAAATAAAGTAAATTTAAGCGGTCTTTTCTTTTGATGATATTTGAATTAAAGTAATTAAAGAATTTTGAATTACTTAAATTTTTAAAATTGAATATCAAAATTCTTACAAATATATAGAATAAACATAGCATTTATTAATTTTGTAAATTTTAATTTTTTCTGTGAGAGTCTTTGTTTTGCTAATGTATTGTTTTGTTCTTCAAGTTTATGTTTTCTTTTCCTTCCCTATTTGTTTTTCACGTATCATATCATATTCTCTAGAGAGAACGACTATAACTTTGGGGGCTCGTCCGGGATCACGCGTTAGTGTAATACGAGAGAAGCAAGACAATAATGGCGACGAACGACGGTCGAAGTGACGACGGCATATGCGATAAACAAATGGACGACATGACAGTTGTCCAACTAAAAGACGAATTAAAATAACGCAAGTTGAGAATGACGGGAAACAAGGCAGAATTGACACAACATCTTAAAGCAGCAATGTTCTTGGAAGGACAGAGAGACAATGATGTAAACGAGGACGATGATGACGAGGATAATGGAAGCTTCGAATTCAGCGGCGAAACCTGACGATGATTCGGAGGAAGATAAGCACCAAGCTAATCATTCGTTTAGACGGGACCAGCGTCTCTTAACTTTCAAAGATATTGAAGATTTCATCGATACATTTAATGGAAATGTTAAACGTAAAGATATTAAACGGTGGGTAAAAGACTTTGAGGAAATGGCAAGATTATGTGATTGAGACGATGTGCAAAAGTCAATATATGCGAAAAGGCTGTTACGCGGGTCGGCATGATTATTCGTGAGATATGAAGTGCGCGGAAAATCGTGGAAAGACATTAAATCGACGCTGAAATGAAAATTTTTTCAGAAAGTCAACAGTCACGAGGAGCTCCAGAGCAGGAAGAAGGACAATGAGACATACCATGAGTACTGTTACAAAATGCTTGAGATCGCTTCTCGAATGAAGATAGAGAGTAGTGCGCTAATACAATATATAATAGATGGTACAATCGATGATAAGGTGAATAAAATTATTTTATATGGCGCGAAAAGTATTTCCGAATTCAAGCGTAAATTTGATTTATATAAAATAATGAAAAACAAGTCTAAATGTCATTATAAGGCGGACGAAACAAGAAGAAGATTTCGCATAAAGAGTTAGGTAAACGAAACGATATGCGGTGTTATAATTGCGGTGATAAGAATTACATGAGCGCGACATGTCTGGTAAAAGAGAAAGGAGTCAAGTGTTTCAGATGCGAAGAGTATGGCCACATCGCGGCTAATTGTTCTAAGATATCTAGTAACAAACCGAGAAATTGTAACGCGCTGCAAATCGATACGAGAAAATATTACAAAGACGTCTGTATAAACGGATTTGAGATCGGTTCTAATTAATATTGATAGCGATATCAGTTTAATATCAGCAGATTATTATATTAAAGTTGGAGCGCCTGTGTTAATAAAGCGTCAAATAAAGTTTAACAGGGCTCGAACGAGAATAAGACATTAGGCGAAACGCACGTTAAGATTAATATCGATGACTATATATACGAAATCAAACTTCATGTTTTATATGCTTATATACTTATATGCAGAGCGCAGCGTTGATCAGAATAGACTTTTTAAACGGTGTTGAAATGCGGATGCGACAGGGCGTTATTAAAATCATTAATATTTTTGATCTTCGGTCATACCAAAAGTAAATGGGATTGACATTATCGATGAAAAGAACGAAGTAGACCTTGAGGTAGGTCCGTATATCGAGGATTATAAAAGTAAAGACGAAGTAAAAGAATTAATCTCAAATTATGAAGGCGAGAAGATGGGAGATAGGCATTGAATTAAATATTGTATTGAAGGACGATGTATATCAACGCGCGCGTAGACTAGCTGCATCTGAGCAGAAGGAAGTCAAGGCGCAGATAAAAGAATGGTTAGACAAATGTATTATCCAGCCGTTATGCTCGGATTACGCTAGCAATTGTGTTAGTCAGGAGAAAAGACGGAGGGACACGAATATGCATTGACTATCGAAAGTTAAATAGTTAAGACGCGATATCCTCGATCCATCATAGAAGATCAGATCGTTTATCGTTTGCGAAGGATTAAGATTTTTAGTACTCTAAATCTTAAGAACGGTTTCTTTCATGTTAAAGTAGCCGAGGAAAGTAAATATACCGCATTTATAACCCCTAATGATCATTATAAGTTTTTGCGTATGTCATTTGGCTTATGTACTGCGCCAGCGTACTTTCAAAAATATGTAAATGCCGTATATATATTTGCCGATTTAGTTTCAAAAAGCGTAGTAACACGTACGTACACACTTACTGTATTATATTGTACTCTTACTGTTTATTTTTTTACATTAATAATGTATATATTACTTTTAAAAATATTTATAAATAAATTTTTTATATAATTTTTATATAATTTTCTTTAACATTATATGTATAATAAATATATAATATTAAAAAAAATTTATTAATAAATATTAAAACACATGCGTTTATACTGGATAACATTCTAATAAAATAAACTCTTAAGTTTCTTGCATTATTTATATAAAAAATGTTTTAATTAATAATTAATTATATATTTCACTAATTTTATTAAGTTAATATTAAAAAAGAAATAAGTTTAAAAAAATCTTAAAATATATTAAATTTTAATTCGAACTATTTTCTATTTGTCTGTCACATAATTCATTATTATTAAAAGTTTTAATGCGACTCGGGCGCGTCAAGCTTTGTACGTCGTTTTTTTTCTTACACATCAGATTTTCTTTTATATTTTATTTTTATATAAACACAAGTACAATAATTCAATAAAATTTTTTTGGCAACCACAAATTGACATTAATTTTGGATTGATAATATCTTTTTTCACCTTTGCAAAGTTTCTTTTCTACTTCATATAATTAAAAGTTTGTGCCAATTTTTGATATCATGTGTTTTGTAGAAATATGAAACGATTTTTCAAATAAAAATGAACTACAAAATAAAATGTATTCAATGTAAAGCTCTTTTTATTTTATTAAATTAGAAGTTGGCATCAGTTCTTCATATCACATCTTTCAATATGAAATTTATTATTAAAAAGACTTTTGTAGATGGAAATTTTTGTATAAAATTCTTTCTTTTACATAAATAAAAAAACGGGAACTTGGCGTTATTTTTTACCTTTTTTAAAAGATAATTTTGTTAGGATATCACTCATTTTTTTAGTAACAAATAGTATTTATTATTTAACATATTTGAAACATTTTTTTACTTTATATACACTAGAAAAAACAATCAGTATTCAATCATTATTTTTTAATAATCTTTTTTAAAAAAAAATATATATATTTTTTGCTCCTCTAGGCCATTTTTTCTTGTTAATTTGTGCATCATCAATCCATCCATTAGACGTTTCATCTTTATATATATGTATAACTTGACCATCTTCAATAGATGATCCATGATGAAAAATGGCATTCATTACCTTATAAAATTGTCTCCCTATTGATATTGTAGTTGTTGGTATTGCACGCAAATTAAATTGATCTATTTTTATTAATTTTGTTGTGAAAATAATTGTAAATAAATTATAAATATTTCTCGTGTTAATATATAATGTTAATATAATAATGTTAATTCTTTTTTAAATATTGTATCTTTCCCTGTACAATTTTTACATAGGTTATGAGAGTGATACCACCTCGAAAAAGTAATATTTAATAAATTATTAAGATCGTAACTGTCTTTCTTTAAATTAGTAATGGAAATTAAAATAAGAATATTATCATTAGTAATAATAATTGTATTATCACAAGTTTTGCACTATATAGTGGAACGTATTTGATGCTTAACTAGATTTTTTATATAATCATATTTTTCACAGCTATGAGAAATTCAGATGCATCTTGTTTTATACAGCTAGAAAAATTATCTCTTAAATCTTGTCGTATTATAAATGTATTCAAATTAGATATTCCGTTTTCATATCGATTCATTAATATACCTAAAACATTTAATTTACACTCAAAAATTTGTTTTCTAATAACATTTAAATGTAAAAGACATTGCAAAACTGCATTTGCGTAAGATGAAACTTTATCTTTATTTTGGAATGTATTACCATGTATTACCCAACAGTATTTTTTCGAATCGTTTCATGTGATTCTTGAACAGAAGAAATAATTTTTGGTAATGTCCATAAAGTATCTTTTATTTTAGTATATTTTTGTTTTGAAATATCAATCAATTTCGCTTCTGATTTATACGTTTGTTTTAATCGATTATATTCAATAATTGCATCTTCACTAGCTTTTATAGAGGGATCGTAATTAATTAAATACAAATCTTCTCTAGATGTTACTCGTGACAAAGCAACATAATCTTGTCCTGCATTAAATACAGAATTACCAATGTCCATAATAGCATTTTGTAAACTTAATCCTTGGCTTTTATGTATAGTGATTCCATAACTTAATGATAATGGAAATTGTTTTCTGATAACGTAAGCTCTATCCATCACTTGAAATTTAACACTGACTCTTTCAATCAAGTATTCTGAATCTGTAGGTAATCTGTAGGTAATAAAATTTGATTTTTTCTACATATTCAGTATTTATACCTTGAACAATTGATATTACTTTCGCGATTGTATCATTTACTAGTCCCAAACTAACATCAATATTACGTCTTATCATTACTTTTGCTCCAATCTTAATAATAATTTGTTTTCGAAAGTCCAACTGTTCTAGTATCATCTTCATCATTTTTCGATAATACTTTCAATACTTTCTTTTTTATGTATGAAATACAATTTATCGTGTCTTCAGCAATTAATAATACTTCTTTTGAATTAATACGATTCAACATTGCAGTGTTTAAAATATCATACATATGACAAGTAGGAAGTAAACACACAGTGTAAACTGATAAATTGATAATAAAATTACATATTTCATCCAATCTTGAATTAAAAGAAGTATTCGTAAAGGATATTTTTCTATTTTGAAGAATCTCGTGATCTGAATTTGTCAATAAACCAATACGAATACGCGATAACAATTCACGATAAGTCATATCTCCTTGCTGTCACATATTAATTGTCAATTCATCATATTCAAATAATGTAGTCCACAAATTAATGGTTCCTAAAGTGCCAATATATTTATCAATTTTTTTCTTTCAATAAATGAACAAAAACAAAATCTTCGTACAGAAGATAATTGAAGAAGATCTCCAAATAAAAGAATATATTTTCTATCAAACCAGTCATCATTACATTCAGTAGTGTCATATATTTCGGATAATCGAAAATGTATATACATTAAAATTAAATTAGATTAGATATCATTGATATTTCATCTATTATAAAAAATATAACATCATTTGTCCGCTTGTCCGTAGAACTTTCAATACATGATCACATAATTGTTTATATTTTTGTTTATATTTTTTAGGAGTATGACCGATGTCGCGAGCGCCGAGAATGCAATCGCGCCCACCGCTGACAAAGCGGATTGCGGCAAGCGATATTTTATCCGATGAATTATTATTTTACCAAGCGACAGCGAATTGTGCTAATCGCGCAAATATGGTGTAATCGTTCGACATGAAGCAACTGTTAACCGGGTTGCGCGGCCCTTACGCGGAAAACCGCCGCGCGACCCAGAAATATACCGCGAACGCTGACGAGCATGTTGATGATACGGCAAGGACCGGCCGCCCGGAACAGGATAAAAACGGGAGACCGATATGAGGAGAGGACTCGTCGAGATCCGTGTGCCGTCACGTCTGTCGCGGTCCGAACTAGTAAAGACAAACTGTATTAAGTTTTAATAAAATTTATTCAAATAAAGAAGAAGTAGTGAATGTGTCTTCTCCGCCGACTCCTGGACCGATCCTTCGAAACGACCCGCACAACATATCTGGTGGCAGCGGTGGGATCGTTTCGCAGCTGTACCCAGTCATCTGGAAGGAACAAACGATCGGAAATCAAGGAAAAGGCCGGAAAAGAAGTCGACATCCCTGCAGCGAGAAAGAGCCGGTAGAGCCACAACGCAGAGCATATCAGTGACACCGGAGAAGCCACGACCTACCGCAACAGCCAGCGCCGCGTCACAAACATGCGAATTGCGAGCGTAATGTAAGTTATAGAAAATTAAGCCAAGCGCATTAGATAGCGAAAAAAGCGTGTAGGTAGATGTCGAACGAGGGAGTTAACCAAACTCCTGCTCAAAGAAACACGTCGTGGCTACATAGTGCGTCAGCCAGCCGAGCGCTCAGCCCGAGCCCTCCGAGCCTCGAGCAGACGGAAAATTCACGCGATCCGCGCGATAACGTACGCCGCGATTTAAGTAATTATTATTCGGACGATAGTCTGACGAGTCAACCGGAATTACATCCGAACATTGTAATTGAACGCGTGTTTTCGCTTAGTGACATAGATAATAGCCTACTACCGAGTAGTGAGAGACGCGACGACGCTCTATTACAACCAACAGACGCAAGATCTGACCATAGCGACGGCACAAACGCAAGTAATCCTAGCCGCGGAGAATTCTCATTGACATCTTACGATAGTAGCGTGTTCGATCCAACCGAATTTTACACCGCTTCACGAAACATAAATCCAGCGGAAATGGCAAATCAACCCTCGAGCACACCGTTAAAATCGATCGCGGAAGAACAACAAGTAGTAAACAAAGAATTGGACGACGAAGTAAAGCGAATGAGAGCCACTTTAAGCCAAGCGCACTGGAAACCTGACCCGGCGGAATCTTCGCACGACGCGCGAGATGCAATGTTGGTCGAATTGATAGAAGGCATGCGAGCACTACAGGGCCGCATGAGCCAACTAGAAGTCGTTAATTACGATCGGAGTGCAGAAAATGACGAACCGATAGAAATGACATACGGGCGTACACGAGACGATGTCCGAAATTCGCGAGATCCCGCACATACGTTTATGAAATTGAAAGAAGCCCGCGATATGATTCCGGAAATGGACGGATCATCGCGGAACCAAGTTCAAAAATTTTTAAATGCAAGCACGTACGCGATGAGCGAAATAAATCCTGCCGACGAAAAATCATTATTAAAAGCGATCCTGTGCACGAAACTAACAGGGAAAGCCATGCACGATTTCCAAACAAGGGATATACGCACGTTCATGCAACTGAAGCGCGAGATCGAGATGTGCTATTTGGCAAAACGTAGCACTACGCACATTCAGCGAGAGTTTAATATAACCCGTCAAAAACCCGGGGAAAGCGCGCGAGAATACGGACTCCGCGTTGACAAACTAGCAATGGAACTCTATCAATCTATGGTAGAAGGACGCGAGCACACCGCGGAACAATGAAAGGCAATCCTAGATACGATACAAGAATTAGCCCTAGAAAATTTCCAACTAGGATTACGTGACGAGATACAAACAATAGTACGATCCAGGAACTATACGAATTTAACAGCCGCGATGCTAGGCGCGACAGCCGAAGAAAAATTAAAAGGTAGCCAACCTATAAAAATGTATAATAACGAGAAAGCTAGAAGCAACCAAGAACAGTATAGAAACCGCAATCAAAAACTGGAGTGCCACAAATGCGGTAGGCCAGGACATTTGGCGCGCGACTGTCGTTCAAGCCGATATACAAATAAATATCCGCTACCGCGAACCGAACGACCGACGAACGTAAATAATATCGAGAAATACTGCTCGTACTGCAAAAAGGCAGGTCATAAACGCGACGAATGCTGGTCACTGAATGGCCACCTGAGAAAGGGGCAACCGAGACGCACGAGACAGGATAATGAAAAAGAGCGACAAATAAATACCGCTGTAATAATGAGAAAGAATAAGCAGCAAAGGGAGAGCGATGACCTATCGTTCACAAGCAGTGGCGACGACGAAGAAGAAGAGAAACCGAGAACAAAGATAACACGAACCGTACGCGAGCATCAAGTGACACAGGTGAATACGCCTCATACAAACGCCACGTTAGACTTGATTACCCTGCCGATGCGAGAGACAAGAAAGGGAAAAACAAGTTTCCTCCTCGATACAGGCGCCACTTTGACATTAATAAAAGTGGGAAATCTAAAGGGAAACACACTAATGCGCGAAGAACGTTTAGCCCTAACCGGAGTTACGGGCCACAAGATACACACACTCGGAAAGATAAGAGCAACGATAACGCTAGGAGACCGAGAGATACGGCACACTATGTACGTAGTAAGAGATGACTTCCCAATAAATTACGAAGGGATACTGGGACTAGACTTTTTGAATAAACAACAAGCGAAATGCGATCATGGGAAAAAACAAGTCCGTATTGGCAACACAACGTTCAAACTCTATCCGTACAAGAAAACCATGCTAACGCCTCGCAGTGAAACCATAATTCAGGCAGTAACCGATCGGAATAGCATTGGAATAGTAAATGCAGTCGAAACCAAACCCGGAATCTTCATAGGAAATTGTTTGGTCATACCGGAAGAAAACGTATGTCCAATAAGTGTGATAAACACCACAGGAGAATCAGTGGAGATAACAACGCCGCTAGTCACGGTGGACGAGATAAGGACAAAAGACGCCGCACACATGTATACCATGGAGGTGTCAAGTAACGAAACAAGCGACGAGCCCATTCAAGCTCGTAAAGAAAAACTGCACAGACAAATGCGAACCGAGCATTTAAATAAAGAAGAAAAGAAAACCTTGCACCAGATTTGCGAAGATTTCTGTGATATCTTCCACCTAGAAAACGATCGCCTATCGTACACTAATGCAGTAGCACATGAAATAAATACGCGAGCAGATAGCGCGCCAGTGAATGTCCGACCATATAGATTACCAGAGAAGCACAAGGCAGAAGTAAATAAACAGATAGCGAAAATGCTGGACGACGAGATAATCCGTCCCAGCACGAGTCAGTGGAACGCACCCTTACTAGTAGTACCAAAGAAAATAGACGCATCTGGAGAGCGAAAATTACGAATAGTTGTGGACTTTCGGAAATTAAATGACTTAACAATCGGCGATTCTTTCCCGCTCCCGAATATCACTGACATACTAGATCAACTAGGAAACGCGAAATATTTTACAACATTGGATTTAGCATCGGGATACCATCAAATCCCCATGCATGAGGAACACAAACAAAAAACAGCATTCTCCACACCTTACGGTCATATACCATATAGTCATCGATATTAATCTTAACGTGCGTTTCGCCTAATGTCTTATTCTCGTTCGAGCCCTGTTAAACTTTATTTGACGCTTTATTAACACAGGCGCTCCAACTTTAATATAATAATCTGCTGATATTAAACTGATATCGCTATCAATATTAATTAGAACCGATCTCAAATCCGTTTATACAGACGTCTTTGTAATATTTTCTCGTATCGATTTGCAGCGCGTTACAATTTCTCGGTTTGTTACTAGATATCTTAGAACAATTAGCCGCGATGTGGCCATACTCTTCGCATCTGAAACACTTGACTCCTTTCTCTTTTACCAGACATGTCGCGCTCATGTAATTCTTATCACCGCAATTATAACACCGCATATCGTTTCGTTTACCTAACTCTTTATGCGAAATCTTCTTCTTGTTTCGTCCGCCTTATAATGACATTTAGACTTGTTTTTCATTATTTTATATAAATCAAATTTACGCTTGAATTCGGAAATACTTTTCGCGCCATATAAAATAATTTTATTCACCTTATCATCGATTGTACCATCTATTATATATTGTATTAGCGCACTACTCTCTATCTTCATTCGAGAAGCGATCTCAAGCATTTTGTAACAGTACTCATGGTATGTCTCATTGTCCTTCTTCCTGCTCTGGAGCTCCTCGTGACTGTTGACTTTCTGAAAAAATTTTCATTTCAGCGTCGATTTAATGTCTTTCCACGATTTTCCGCGCACTTCATATCTCACGAATAATCATGCCGACCCGCGTAACAGCCTTTTCGCATATATTGACTTTTGCACATCGTCTCAATCACATAATCTTGCCATTTCCTCAAAGTCTTTTACCCACCGTTTAATATCTTTACGTTTAACATTTCCATTAAATGTATCGATGAAATCTTCAATATCTTTGAAAGTTAAGAGACGCTGGTCCCGTCTAAACGAATGATTAGCTTGGTGCTTATCTTCCTCCGAATCATCGTCAGGTTTCGCCGCTGAATTCGAAGCTTCCATTATCCTCGTCATCATCGTCCTCGTTTACATCATTGTCTCTCTGTCCTTCCAAGAACATTGCTGCTTTAAGATGTTGTGTCAATTCTGCCTTGTTTCCCGTCATTCTCAACTTGCGTTATTTTAATTCGTCTTTTAGTTGGACAACTGTCATGTCGTCCATTTGTTTATCGCATATGCCGTCGTCACTTCGACCGTCGTTCGTCGCCATTATTGTCTTGCTTCTCTCGTATTACACTAACGCGTGATCCCGGACGAGCCCCCAAAGTTATAGTCGTTCTCTCTAGAGAATATGATATGATACGTGAAAAACAAATAGGGAAGGAAAAGAAAACATAAACTTGAAGAACAAAACAATACATTAGCAAAACAAAGACTCTCACAGAAAAAATTAAAATTTACAAAATTAATAAATGCTATGTTTATTCTATATATTTGTAAGAATTTTGATATTCAATTTTAAAAATTTAAGTAATTCAAAATTCTTTAATTACTTTAATTCAAATATCATCAAAAGAAAAGACCGCTTAAATTTACTTTATTTCGTGCAAATCATGTCACTTTTTATACCTACTCTTTTGTGTTGCGTTTTTTATTCAAAAGAATGAAATTGTGCGGATTCTTCGGGAATCTAAAAGTTTAATAATGTAACAAAACACTCTGATCAGCTCTCCCTCTGTAATTAATTTCGATAATTCGCGTCAACCATCGAACGCTATAATTGCGATTCGAATAGTGCGAATTCACGTGAACGACACGTGAAATATAATATAATAGACCGCGTATTGGACCACTGTTGCTGGCCCCGCTATCGACCGCGCTATCGAACATATTCGTGAAATCGCCGAGCCCGTTCAACGAATTTCGCGAATCTGTCGGCGAGATCATCCCCGGCGGAATCAGCCCCAGAATCCGAATTCGGCCGAGCTGTATCCGATTCTTCCCGATTTACGGCTGACTCGGGTATATCAGCTGACTCTGACGGATGATTTTCACTTTACATTACCGGTGAGATAGCAGATAATCCAGTGCTGATCTCGATGAGATATGCATCCTAGAGTCCAGAAGGCGATTTTAGGATGTTCTTAGCAAGCTAGGAGCTACAAGCAAAATCGCTCCCGTTTCCGAAATACATGAGATAATTCTCGAGTAAAGGCGCTTCTTAACTTGGCCTTTTAGGAAGGCCTCGTGTGCAAACTTCCATCGCTGTCGGTGATAGAGCAGGGAGCTTCCTGACTCCGAATCACAGCAATTTCTAAGTTCCGATTCTAGTCCGAGAAACTCCGTCCGAGAAAGACTGTGACGAGACGATATGTTTTGACAAGCAAACAGCTGTTCGGCCACGCGACTAACATCGCGCATGCCGAAATCCCGCGCACCGTCTCACATCGCGCGCTTACTATTGCGACGCGTCGAATTCGCGGAAGAGCCATGAGTCGAGATTGTAAGATTTCTGAAATTCGCGAACTTTTTCAAAGAACGATGAACACGATTCCAAGATTTAAAATCTAATTCCTGTCAAATTCTGTATATATCGTAAATAACAAAACAAAGTTTGTAACAACCAGTCAGTAGTTGTAAATAGTTTCAAGTCTTGTAAATATATGAGTGTATATATTTGTTTGAGATTGATAGCATAAAGTGCACCGCATGGGCATTTCTGCGGCGATGCATAAAAGGGTTAAAAGCGTCAAGGGTTAAAAGCGAAAATGGCGAATCCAAATATTTTATATATAATAAATCAGTTAGATATTCACGCATAGCTCTTTGTCTCTGGCGTTGTCGCGCATATTGATGCTCGATCAATTAGCGTCCAAATGTACGCGTGCTGCTGCGCCAACACCGAAATTCGGCGGCGTATTCAAAGTACGACCAATACGCGCTTGCCAGCGACGGGCTGCGAATCCACGAATCAATTAGCGACACATGATTATTGAGTGATGTGGCTTTGGATTGCTCTGAGACAAAGAATTCATAACGATCTGTGCGAGGAACAATTTAGAACTATAAAACTGTCGCGATAGCAGAGCACGGCGACAGACAGTCGCCGTGCTCTGCTATCGCGACAGTTTTATAGTTCTAGCTTTCGAGTTAGATTCAAGCTCGCTCTAGAAACACTTGCCTATTCGGTCTCACGAAATCGCTTGTTTCATGGAATCGTTTCGGCTATCGCTTGCCGTCCATTTTTTTGTTGATTTTTTAAAATTAATTCACTTTGTTGTTGTCTCAATTGCTTCGTGCGTATTCGGAAACTAAAATTAAGAGTATGTTATATTTTTTTGACTACTGTGAATGTGACGTTGAACATATTACGATTTGTGTTAAATAAATTTATTAAGTTTGTTGTTACAAAACTTATTTTGTTCGTTTCTCGATCTCATGCAAAAACTTGCGATCAGTACGAACGTTCAGTATAGTATATTGCAAACAATATTAAAATCCAACGCTTCTATATTTTATTTTTCACCGAAACTTTCTTTCATGGCGATTGATGCTATCCCGCAAACTGTGAGAACGAGTCGCGAATCGAACCGATCTGATGCGTATCCATTTTATGGCGCTCGAATAGGGATCGGAGATAGAAAAATAAAATCGAAGGGATGCCGACTACTAACTGGATTCATCAACTTAAGAAAGAGGAACTCGAAGCTGAACTCGCGCGCCGTTACGCCGACACAGAAGAGACGGTGGAAATACTACGGCAATGACTAAAAGAAACTTGTGAAGGCAAAAAACGTTGTTAACGCGGTCAAGTCGTCCGACGTACCGGCTTTCACGCCTGGAAATAAGATTTTAGAAAACGATTCAGGGCAGACCATCGCTAACACTGGAGTACGTGGGAACAGTTTTGCATTTCGAGCATAATACTGTCTACGCCGCAATCAATTATTAAAAGATATTGCCGTCCGCATTCAAAAACCGAACACAATTTCGCACGCGAACGAAGTAGAAACGATGATGCGTCGCGCCGGGGGTTTTTCGATGGCTGCACAGATGGAGCAAATATATGAAAATATGCACCCGAAGTATAAAATGTATATTCTCCGCCACGACGCCGTCGATCTCGCGACGCTCCAAGACCTACCGGCAGATTTCAAAGAAATTCAGCGTCAATGAAAGACGGCAACGACGACCGCGAAGCACGACTCCTCTCCGCATCCGAAACCAGTTGCGGCCGCCGTGTATAACCGAGCAGAGTACTGACGCTGCAAACAACGCGGACACATGTTTTAATTGTCAACGTCCTCCATGTAAATTTTGCGGATGTGACGGTGAGTCTTTACTTGAGAATGTCACCTACCGAAAACGGAAAAAGTCGCCGAAACCGAATGATGGGACGAGCACGAATGAACCCCGGCCCCTCAAGTAACGTTCACATCGTGCCCGCATATTCGGATCAACATCTGCGACCAACTGGTGGTCGCACTGATTTATCCGCACTACCGGATCCGAAATTTCATTTATTAATCGGGAGACTGCACACTGAATCTCCGTTTTGTGCCCGAGGATACCCCGAGTCAAGCGAAACTCGCGGATAACACACCCGTAGAAATATCAGGCACAGTTAATCTTTTGGTGCAAATAAAGAAACAAACGATCTGGCACCGCTTCCATATCTTGCCTAAGAGAGCGAAATGCTCGGAAAATGGATGCTGGATCTATGGAAAAGATCGAATATTATTCTCTTGCCACCGAGTGACGAAGGCAAGAATGCCTCGTCGGCCCGCATATCCGCCGCCAGTTAGCAAAACGAAACAGAGAACGCAAAACTCCGTGAATTTCTAAAAGACGAATTGCAAAAATTCGAAAATATTCGAGGTCCGACCGAGCAACATAATATTCGATTAAAAGAAGGCACACTTATCAAACAACGATGTTGACCGCGTAATTCAACGATGCAGTGCGTAATTGATGACGAAGATTGATGAAATGCTTCGCGAGGGAGTGAACCATCCAAAAGCACGTGAAGTTCGCCGGTAGTGATTGTTCGAAAACGCGATGGCAAACCAAGATTTTGCATAGACTTCAAACGCTTGAAGTCATTGAGCGAGACACGTATTCTCTTCCGCAAATCGTTGCCACCTTAGACAAATTACGCGGAGCGGTTTAACAACCGCGCGATTCGTGTAAAAAATCACTTTGAAACTGTTTTTCATTATTTGTGGAATCGATATTAAGTTATTTTTCAGTTCGGGGCATAAAAATCGCGTTTGTTAATTTCACCCGATTCATCTTTTTATTGTTTAGTTTAACGTCTAATGTGATTTCACCGACACCGCACGATTTAATAATCAGATGCAGTAAAAATTTTTGATTTCATACTTTCGTCGAGTGCGCCGAATTTTTATTTTTCATTTGACATGTATCTCGTAGCCGCACTATACAAACACCAGAAATTCGATCTTTTTACTTCGACGTTATACGCGATTGCCATCATTGCGTCACCTGTCTTTTTCGTTTCATGTCTCTTCCTCACATAGCAATCGGCGCCTTTATGTTCGATTTTTCCACATTCATAACACTTTCCACTGAATTTCGGTTTTTGTTTTAAGGTATTCTTATTTTTATTTGCACGAGGATTATTTTGTTTCGTCGCTTTCGTATACAGTGCTTCGCCGCTGACGTTCATTTTTCTTTTTTTTATCGAAACGTTTGTCTCTCTCCATTTGTCAAGCTTCCTCTTCGAACAGTTTTATTTTAAGGTTACTAACGCTAAGGATTTCGTCACGTGATTCGATTGTCATTGTGAAGCTTTCGAATTCTTCGGGCAACGATCCGAGTAACATGATAATAAATCATCGGGAATATTAATTCCAGCCTCCGTTAATTGTTCGGCTTTGCTCATGAAATCATTGAGATATCTCATTATTGGTGGATCTTTTTTCTTGTATAATTGTTTGTACAGTGTTGCTTTGCGAACGGGGCCTTTTGACTCGTAAATTCGTTCGAGTTCCGTCCATGCTGCGTTCGACGTCTCAGTTTTCTTGATATGATTTAGCTGGCCGCGTGACATGCTCAGCGTAATTATCGCTAAAGCTTTCTGATTCTTCTTCGTCCATTCTGCGCGATTTGCTTCGGTTTTCACTTCATCACCGTTTGCATAGAACCATAGTTCATTACAAATGAGAATACTTCTCATCTGAAATTTCCACGACTCATAATTATCATCGTTGAATTAAGTATCATCATGAGTTTCTCGATGCTTTGTGAGTTATTCGACGCTGCTATATTTGTTTCCGCACGCGAACCGCACCTCTTTTTTTTTTATCACTCTAGTCGATTGGATCTTTCGATTTCCGTTATTGATTATTGTTTTTTACACGAACGTCTATCCTGGGCCCATAACCTATCAGGATACGATAGGGACGAAAATGAGGTTAACACTGCGATATTAATTTGACAAAAAGGATATATTTGACGAGCGTACAGCGTGAAGCCTTTTTGTGCGACGACTCAACTGTAACTGACTTCTAGCATGGCGTAGCATATCACGAGATCTATTTGATATTCTCGAGTGTTCAAGGGAAGGCGCTGTGTGTTCAATTTGAATCGATCTATTCTAATAATTTTAAACACATAAATGTGTTTTATTATATACTTTCTTTCCTTATATTTACAAAAATATAACTTTGTTAAAAAATTAATGTTATTGTATGTTATTAATATTAATTATATTTTTAAGGTTATTAATATTAATTATATTAAAATTCTATGTAATTAAATAATTTTTATATAATTTTTACAATTTTATATAATTTTATATAATTATAAACAATTTTATATAATATAAAAAATTTCAGTAAAGATTAAGTAATATCTTTTTTCTTCTAAACGTGATATTTCATTGAACCTGGATCTAAATACGCATGCGCGAGAAAGCGTCCCTGATAGCAACACTGGGACCCAGCGAATATTGATTCGCTATTCGCTAGTAGATCCTATGATCCGCTGAATCGATAAGATTAATAGTGACATTTTGCGACAGACATTGCAGCCGTACAAAGGCAACGGCAATAACGTTTCTTAAAGTAAAAATTTTCAAATCGAACTTTGCGTAGCAATATCTCCGCTCGGGCACGTAACAGGAAAATAAAAATACTTTTATTATGTAAGTCGAACTCAAGCTATCAATCAAGCCTATTTAGAACTTTAGTCGTTATTGAGATTCGATAATTTCGAATGCTCGCATCTCGTCGACTCGCGTAAAGTCACACGGTAGTGTTCTTGGTTAACTTGACACCCGAGACACTACTGTGTCTCCTGATAACACATATAAAAATATATATAATATATACAGGGTGATTCAGAACATCCCTGTGTCCTTGCAAGGACGTACTTCTGAATTAATTCTGAGATGATTTTTCCTCTACGAAAATTTTGTCCGACGCTTACATTTTAAATTATAAAAGAAAAAAGTTAGCGAATAGAAACGCGGAAGGTAGGCAGGGACGGCACAACTCACCGTCCGACGTAGGCGATTACTGCAGGGTGTTCGCTGCGTCGACGTGTTTACCATACGCGATAGTATGCACCTATGCGATTTTTCACTTATTTTCTCTCTCTCTTTTTCTCTCTCTCTCTCTTTCATTCACTTACCTTGTAGAGATCTCTATGATATCTTTATACTGTTGTAGCTTGACGGATGAATTTTATCGTGGATGAACGATGCTCCATGTGACAGATTTACACACACACACACACATTTATTGTTAATATGATCACTTCCATCTGTTCGACTTTTACAATTATATATATATATAAAATTGTAATGATCATATTAAACAATAAATCTTGCCTTTATTTATAACACTCAAATAATTTCATCATTAGTTTTACATTTTCGTTTGGTCTGAGCAGCGCCAAGTGTTTTTACATAAAATTTTTTTTATTTAAATAAAATTTTATCATTTATTTTATACTGTTACTTTTTAATTCTTTGTGATAAAAACGTAGGTTGAGTAAAGCAATTTTGTGATATAATAATTTTAAAGCTAAATAATTACTACCACTTGGGTTAGAAAAAGAAATCTTAAATGGATAGAAAGATATATTAGGTGTACAAAAAAGTTCTGAGCTTTAGATTTCATACAACTGAAATAACAATTTAAATTTTATATATCTTCCCGCCTTTTTGCGGTTTTAAAGCGTTGACATTTGGCCTTCTAAAATGCCATACGGTTTGGCGTTTGATGTACATAACCTCAAAAATCAGTAGTGTTCACGATGGCAATAACAAAAGAGCATATTCGATTTTCCATCCACTTCGCGTTTCATCTGAAGAAAAATGCTGCTGAAGTCACTGCAATGATTTGTGCATATGGAGAAAACACTATAAGTCTACATGTAAAAGATGGTATCAAAAATTTCGCCAAGGAGATTTCAGTCTTGAAGATGAACCGCGTGCTGGATGCCCTCAAAAGATTGAAACGAACGAATTGCAAGCACTGCTGGATATAAATTCTGCGCAAACTGAAAAGGAGCTTGCAGAACAGCTTGGCGTTACGCAGCAAACCATTTCCATATGTTTACATACGATGGGAAAGGTTCAGAAGGAAGGCAGATGGGTTCCGCATGAATTGTCCGAAGACAACAAAAATCGTCGGCGTGACACTGCACTCACTTTGCTTTCAAAGTTCCGGAAAAAAGATTTTCTGCACAAAATCATTACAGGCGATGAAAAGTGAATTCTTTATGATAAGAAACAAACGTAGAAAATCATGGGTTGATCTTAGTCAATCTTCGACATCGACGCCAAAGCCCAATATCCACGCTAAGAAGGTTTTGCTTTGTATCTGGGATTGGAAAGGTGTGTTGTATTACGAATTGTTACAACCGGGTGAAACAATCACGGCAGACCGCTACCAACAACAATTGACCAATTTGAGCAATACATTAGAAGAAAAGAGGCCATTTATTGGCCAAGGACGTAAAGTGATCTTGCTTCATGACAATGCTCGACCACATGTTGCGAAAGCGACTCAGGACCATATCTTTGCTTTGTTAGGCTGGGAACTTCTCCCGCACGCGGTGTATAGCCTAGACATGGCGCCTTCCGATTACTACCTATTCCGGTCGCTGCAGCATCATTTGGCTGATACACATTTCGTGAGGTTTGAAGAGATACGAAAATGCATTGATGACTTTATCGCTTCGAAGCCGGTGAGTTTCTATTGTCAAGGAATTCGCAAGCTACCCGAAAGATGGCAAAAGGTCATTGATGCAAACGGGGAATATCTCGCTGATTAATATTTTTTTGTTTGTTTTTGAATAAAGATTGAATTTTACAAAAAAAAGCTCAGAACTTTTTTGTACACCTAATATTTTAAGATCTTTTATTTTTAAACTTATTTCTTTTTTAATATTAACTAAATAAAATTAGTGAAATAAATAATTAATTATTAATTAATGAAACATTTTTTACATAAATAATGCAAGAAACGTAAGAGTTTATTTTAGAATGTTATCCAGTAGAAACGCATGTGTTTTAATATTTATTAATAAATTTTTTTAATATTATATATTTACATGTTAAAGAAAATGTTAAAGAAAAAAATGTAAAGAAAAATATATAAATAAAAATTGTATAAAAGTTTATTACAAATAATTTGAAAAGTAATGAAAGATATCTATTATTAATTTCGGAAAAAATTAACGGAGACCGACTGGATTTGAACTCAGGATCCCTTGTCTACCAATCCGACACTTAGTCTGCACGACTACGACGGCTCTTCTCTGTTAGCTGTTTATATTCCGAATCTCTTTCATGACCGCTTACGGTCGTCTAATTCTTACAGTAATATATACATTATTAATGTAAAAAGATAAACAGTAAGAATGCAATATAATACAATACATAAGTATGTATGTACGTGTTTTAATGCGACCCGGGCGCGCCAAGTTTTTGTACGTCGTTTTTTTTTCTTACATATTAGATTTTCTTTTATATTGTATTTTTATATAAACACAAGTACAATAATTCAATAAAATTTTTTTAGCAAGTACAAATTAACATTAATTTGGATTGATAACATTTTTTTTCACTTTTGCAAAGTTTCTTTTCTACTTCATATAATTAAAAGTTTGTGCCAATTTTTGATCATGTTTTTTGTAGAAATAATGAAACGATTTTTCAAATAAAAATGCACTGCAAAATAAAATGTATTTCAATGTAAAGCTCTTTTTATTTTATTAAATTAGAAGTTGGCGCCAATTTGTCATATCACATCTTTTGTACCAATATGAAATTTATTATTAAAAAGACTTTTATAGATAAAAATTTTTGTATAAAATTCTTTCTTTTACATAAATAAAAAAACAGGCGTATGAACTTGGCTTATTTTTTACCTTCTTTAAAAGATAATTTTATTAGGATATCACTCATTTTTTTAGTAACAAATAGTATTTATTATTTAGCATATTTGAAACATTTTTTTATTTTATATATATTAGAAAAAACAATCAGTATTTAATCATTATTTTTTAATAATTTTTTTTAAAAAAAATGTATACACATTTTTTGCTCCTTTAGACCATTTTTTCTTGTTAATTTGCGCATCATCAATGTCTATCCATCCATTAGACGTTTCATCTTTACATATACTTGTATAATGACCATCTTCAATAGATGATCCATGATGAAAAATGCATTCATTACTTTATAAAATTGTCTCCCTACTGATATTGTAGTTGTTGGAACTGCATGCAAATTTAATTAATCTATTTTTATTAATTTACCATTTTGTTCTGAAAATAATTGTAAATAAATGATAGTATTTCTCGTGTTAACATTAATTCTTTTTTAAATATTGTATCTTCCCCTATACAATTTTTACATAGGTCATGAGAGTGATACCACCTCGAAAAAGTAAGTGTCGGTCCACAATAGGTGATTTAAGCTTTAAGAAGTAAGAAATTGACCAATTATAATCGAATATGAAAAGAATAATCGACTATGATTGGTCAATTTCTTACGGCTTAAAGATTAAATACTTATTGTGGACTGACACTAATATTTAATAAATCATTAAGATCGTAACTGTCTTTCTTTAAATTAGTAATGGGAATTGAAATAAGAATATTATCATTAGTAATAACAATTGTATTATCACAAATTTTGCACCGTATAGTGGAATGTATTTGATGCTTAACTAGATTTTTAATATAATATCATATTTTTCACAGCTATCAGAAATTCAAATGCATCTTGTTTATACAGCTAGAAAAATTACCTCCTTAATCTTGTCGTACTGTAAATGTATTCAAATCAGATATTCCGTTTTCATATCGATTCATTAATATACCTAAAACATTTAATTTACACTCAAAAATTTGTTTTCTAATAACATTTAAATGCAAAAGACATTGCAAAACTGCATTTGCGATAAGATGAAACTTTATCTTTATTTTGGAATGTATTACCATGTATTACCCAACAGTATTTTTTCGAATCGTTTCATGTGATTCTTGAACAGAAGAAATAATTTTTGGTAATGTCCATAAAGTATCTTTTATTTTAGTATATTTTTGTTTTGAAATATCAATCAATTTCGCTTCTGATTTATACGTTTGTTTTAATCGATTATATTCAATAATTGCATCTTCACTAGCTTTTATAGAGGGATCGTAATTAATTAAATACAAATCTTCTCTAGATGTTACTCGTGACAAAGCAACATAATCTTGTCCTGCATTAAATACAGAATTACCAATGTCCATAATAGCATTTTGTAAACTTAATCCTTGGCTTTTATGTATAGTGATTCCATAACTTAATGATAATGGAAATTGTTTTCTGATAACGTAAGCTCTATCCATCACTTGAAATTTAACACTGACTCTTTCAATCAAGTATTCTGAATCTGTAGGTAATCTGTAGGTAATAAAATTTGATTTTTTCTACATATTCAGTATTTATACCTTGAACAATTGATATTACTTTCGCGATTGTATCATTTACTAGTCCCAAACTAACATCAATATTACGTCTTATCATTACTTTTGCTCCAATCTTAATAATAATTTGTTTTCGAAAGTCCAACTGTTCTAGTATCATCTTCATCATTTTTCGATAATACTTTCAATACTTTCTTTTTTATGTATGAAATACAATTTATCGTGTCTTCAGCAATTAATAATACTTCTTTTGAATTAATACGATTCAACATTGCAGTGTTTAAAATATCATACATATGACAAGTAGGAAGTAAACACACAGTGTAAACTGATAAATTGATAATAAAATTACATATTTCATCCAATCTTGAATTAAAAGAAGTATTCGTAAAGGATATTTTTCTATTTTGAAGAATCTCGTGATCTGAATTTGTCAATAAACCAATACGAATACGCGATAACAATTCACGATAAGTCATATCTCCTTGCTGTCACATATTAATTGTCAATTCATCATATTCAAATAATGTAGTCCACAAATTAATGGTTCCTAAAGTGCCAATATATTTATCAATTTTTTTCTTTCAATAAATGAACAAAAACAAAATCTTCGTACAGAAGATAATTGAAGAAGATCTCCAAATAAAAGAATATATTTTCTATCAAACCAGTCATCATTACATTCAGTAGTGTCATATATTTCGGATAATCGAAAATGTATATACATTAAAATTAAATTAGATTAGATATCATTGATATTTCATCTATTATAAAAAATATAACATCATTTGTCCGCTTGTCCGTAGAACTTTCAATACATGATCACATAATTGTTTATATTTTTGTTTATATTTTTTAGGAGTATGACCGATGTCGCGAGCGCCGAGAATGCAATCGCGCCCACCGCTGACAAAGCGGATTGCGGCAAGCGATATTTTATCCGATGAATTATTATTTTACCAAGCGACAGCGAATTGTGCTAATCGCGCAAATATGGTGTAATCGTTCGACATGAAGCAACTGTTAACCGGGTTGCGCGGCCCTTACGCGGAAAACCGCCGCGCGACCCAGAAATATACCGCGAACGCTGACGAGCATGTTGATGATACGGCAAGGACCGGCCGCCCGGAACAGGATAAAAACGGGAGACCGATATGAGGAGAGGACTCGTCGAGATCCGTGTGCCGTCACGTCTGTCGCGGTCCGAACTAGTAAAGACAAACTGTATTAAGTTTTAATAAAATTTATTCAAATAAAGAAGAAGTAGTGAATGTGTCTTCTCCGCCGACTCCTGGACCGATCCTTCGAAACGACCCGCACAACATATCTGGTGGCAGCGGTGGGATCGTTTCGCAGCTGTACCCAGTCATCTGGAAGGAACAAACGATCGGAAATCAAGGAAAAGGCCGGAAAAGAAGTCGACATCCCTGCAGCGAGAAAGAGCCGGTAGAGCCACAACGCAGAGCATATCAGTGACACCGGAGAAGCCACGACCTACCGCAACAGCCAGCGCCGCGTCACAAACATGCGAATTGCGAGCGTAATGTAAGTTATAGAAAATTAAGCCAAGCGCATTAGATAGCGAAAAAAGCGTGTAGGTAGATGTCGAACGAGGGAGTTAACCAAACTCCTGCTCAAAGAAACACGTCGTGGCTACATAGTGCGTCAGCCAGCCGAGCGCTCAGCCCGAGCCCTCCGAGCCTCGAGCAGACGGAAAATTCACGCGATCCGCGCGATAACGTACGCCGCGATTTAAGTAATTATTATTCGGACGATAGTCTGACGAGTCAACCGGAATTACATCCGAACATTGTAATTGAACGCGTGTTTTCGCTTAGTGACATAGATAATAGCCTACTACCGAGTAGTGAGAGACGCGACGACGCTCTATTACAACCAACAGACGCAAGATCTGACCATAGCGACGGCACAAACGCAAGTAATCCTAGCCGCGGAGAATTCTCATTGACATCTTACGATAGTAGCGTGTTCGATCCAACCGAATTTTACACCGCTTCACGAAACATAAATCCAGCGGAAATGGCAAATCAACCCTCGAGCACACCGTTAAAATCGATCGCGGAAGAACAACAAGTAGTAAACAAAGAATTGGACGACGAAGTAAAGCGAATGAGAGCCACTTTAAGCCAAGCGCACTGGAAACCTGACCCGGCGGAATCTTCGCACGACGCGCGAGATGCAATGTTGGTCGAATTGATAGAAGGCATGCGAGCACTACAGGGCCGCATGAGCCAACTAGAAGTCGTTAATTACGATCGGAGTGCAGAAAATGACGAACCGATAGAAATGACATACGGGCGTACACGAGACGATGTCCGAAATTCGCGAGATCCCGCACATACGTTTATGAAATTGAAAGAAGCCCGCGATATGATTCCGGAAATGGACGGATCATCGCGGAACCAAGTTCAAAAATTTTTAAATGCAAGCACGTACGCGATGAGCGAAATAAATCCTGCCGACGAAAAATCATTATTAAAAGCGATCCTGTGCACGAAACTAACAGGGAAAGCCATGCACGATTTCCAAACAAGGGATATACGCACGTTCATGCAACTGAAGCGCGAGATCGAGATGTGCTATTTGGCAAAACGTAGCACTACGCACATTCAGCGAGAGTTTAATATAACCCGTCAAAAACCCGGGGAAAGCGCGCGAGAATACGGACTCCGCGTTGACAAACTAGCAATGGAACTCTATCAATCTATGGTAGAAGGACGCGAGCACACCGCGGAACAATGAAAGGCAATCCTAGATACGATACAAGAATTAGCCCTAGAAAATTTCCAACTAGGATTACGTGACGAGATACAAACAATAGTACGATCCAGGAACTATACGAATTTAACAGCCGCGATGCTAGGCGCGACAGCCGAAGAAAAATTAAAAGGTAGCCAACCTATAAAAATGTATAATAACGAGAAAGCTAGAAGCAACCAAGAACAGTATAGAAACCGCAATCAAAAACTGGAGTGCCACAAATGCGGTAGGCCAGGACATTTGGCGCGCGACTGTCGTTCAAGCCGATATACAAATAAATATCCGCTACCGCGAACCGAACGACCGACGAACGTAAATAATATCGAGAAATACTGCTCGTACTGCAAAAAGGCAGGTCATAAACGCGACGAATGCTGGTCACTGAATGGCCACCTGAGAAAGGGGCAACCGAGACGCACGAGACAGGATAATGAAAAAGAGCGACAAATAAATACCGCTGTAATAATGAGAAAGAATAAGCAGCAAAGGGAGAGCGATGACCTATCGTTCACAAGCAGTGGCGACGACGAAGAAGAAGAGAAACCGAGAACAAAGATAACACGAACCGTACGCGAGCATCAAGTGACACAGGTGAATACGCCTCATACAAACGCCACGTTAGACTTGATTACCCTGCCGATGCGAGAGACAAGAAAGGGAAAAACAAGTTTCCTCCTCGATACAGGCGCCACTTTGACATTAATAAAAGTGGGAAATCTAAAGGGAAACACACTAATGCGCGAAGAACGTTTAGCCCTAACCGGAGTTACGGGCCACAAGATACACACACTCGGAAAGATAAGAGCAACGATAACGCTAGGAGACCGAGAGATACGGCACACTATGTACGTAGTAAGAGATGACTTCCCAATAAATTACGAAGGGATACTGGGACTAGACTTTTTGAATAAACAACAAGCGAAATGCGATCATGGGAAAAAACAAGTCCGTATTGGCAACACAACGTTCAAACTCTATCCGTACAAGAAAACCATGCTAACGCCTCGCAGTGAAACCATAATTCAGGCAGTAACCGATCGGAATAGCATTGGAATAGTAAATGCAGTCGAAACCAAACCCGGAATCTTCATAGGAAATTGTTTGGTCATACCGGAAGAAAACGTATGTCCAATAAGTGTGATAAACACCACAGGAGAATCAGTGGAGATAACAACGCCGCTAGTCACGGTGGACGAGATAAGGACAAAAGACGCCGCACACATGTATACCATGGAGGTGTCAAGTAACGAAACAAGCGACGAGCCCATTCAAGCTCGTAAAGAAAAACTGCACAGACAAATGCGAACCGAGCATTTAAATAAAGAAGAAAAGAAAACCTTGCACCAGATTTGCGAAGATTTCTGTGATATCTTCCACCTAGAAAACGATCGCCTATCGTACACTAATGCAGTAGCACATGAAATAAATACGCGAGCAGATAGCGCGCCAGTGAATGTCCGACCATATAGATTACCAGAGAAGCACAAGGCAGAAGTAAATAAACAGATAGCGAAAATGCTGGACGACGAGATAATCCGTCCCAGCACGAGTCAGTGGAACGCACCCTTACTAGTAGTACCAAAGAAAATAGACGCATCTGGAGAGCGAAAATTACGAATAGTTGTGGACTTTCGGAAATTAAATGACTTAACAATCGGCGATTCTTTCCCGCTCCCGAATATCACTGACATACTAGATCAACTAGGAAACGCGAAATATTTTACAACATTGGATTTAGCATCGGGATACCATCAAATCCCCATGCATGAGGAACACAAACAAAAAACAGCATTCTCCACACCTTACGGGCACTACGAATTTAATAGAATGCCTTTTGGACTAAAAAATGCGCCTGCAACATTCCAGAGACTTATGAATTCCGTATTAACCGGATTACAAGGCCTCAAATGCCTAGTCTATCTAGATGATATCGTAATATATGGACCAAATTTGAAAGAGCATAACAAAAGATTAATTGAAGTGTTCAAAAAACTGAGAAACTACAATCTGAAACTACAACCGAATAAATGTGAATTCTTAAGAAAGGAAGTGACATACTTAGGACACATTATCTCCGAAAACGGTATAATACCAGATCCTGCGAAAATAACGGCCGTAGCAAACTTTCCAATACTAAAACGGGTAAAAGATGTGCAATCCTTCATAGGATTAGCCGGATATTATAGAAGATTCATTGAGAATTTTTCGAAGATAGCAAAACCCCTGACAAAACTAACAAAAAAGAATGAGAAGTTCGTTTGGACAGCGGAACAACAGAACGCATTCGAAACATTAAAAGAAAAATTAACGACCACACCAGTTCTAGCTTATCCGGACTTCACTAAACAATTTATAGTAACGACAGACGCATCCGGATATGCCATCGGAGCAGTATTGTCGCAAGGGCCAGTAGGCCAAGATCGACCAATTGCATACGCAAGCAGAATTCTGAATAAAGCGGAACAGAACTATAATACAACGGAGAAAGAATTGTTAGCCATAGTATGGGCCGTCAAACATTTTCGACCATACCTCTATGGAACAAAATTTCAAATAATTACAGATCACAAGCCATTGATCTGGCTATTTAGTATAACAGATCCTGGTTCACGATTAATCAGATGGAGGCTCAAATTAGAAGAGTACGACTATGAGGTGATACACAAGGCAGGTAAAGGCAATACAAATGCTGACGCGCTCAGCAGAAACCCGATCGCGCCTGACACACAGATAAACAGCATCGAGCGCGACAAGGAAGAACGCGAATATAATAAAGAAGACAAGGAGCAAATAATGTACGAATATCATAATGCCCCCCTCGGCGGACATCAAGGCGTAACACGTACCGTAAATCGAATAAAACTAATGCACAATTGGCACGGACTAATACGAGATGTGGAAGAATACATCGCCAAATGTGAATACTGCCAGAAAAACAAGCTAAGCAAGAAAACCAAAATGCTTCTAGTACTGACCGACACGGCAGAAAGACCGTTTCAAAAATGCGCCCTGGACATCGTAGGACCACTCACGGTCACCATGAAAGGAAATAAATACCTACTAACATTTCAAGACGACTTAACAAAATTTAGTAAGGCAATACCGATATCAGATCAGGAAGCAAACACGATTGCCAAAGAGTTCACCACAAAAATAATATGCGAATTCGGAATACCGGAGACAGTACTGACAGATCAAGGAACGAATTTCGTCAGTGAAATGTTCAAGGATGTATGCACCCTCTTAAAAATAACGAAAATTCAAACAACCGCGTACCATCCTGAAAGCAACGGAGCCCTGGAGAGATCGCACAGGACTCTGATTGAATACTTAAGGCATTATATAAATGAGGATCAAACCAACTGGGATGAATGGATCCCATACGCGATGTTCACGTACAACACAACACCGCATACAGCAACGGGCTATACACCTTTCGAATTGATGTACGGGCACCAAGCAACATTACCTACGGCCCTGGCAGCGCCGCCGAAACCATATTACACATACGATAACTACGCGCAAGAATTAAGAGAACGACTCAGAGCCACACAAAGAGTAGCAAAGGAACATATCCGCGAAGCAAAACAAAAGGCAAAAAACTATACAGACAAAAATACGAATACTAAAATTTTCAAAGTAGGAGATAAGGTCCTCCTGCATGACGAAGCAGTGCGCAGAGGACGATCGAAGAAATTGGAAGCACCATGGATAGGTCCATATCAGATAATTGAGAAAACCTCTGACGTCAATTACAGAATTAAACAAAAACGAAAAATTACGACGGTGCACGCGAACCGACTCAAATTATTCATCGAAGATTAAGCAAACAACGCATACGAATAATTACCCGCAACAAGCAAAAAGCAAAAGCAGTAAAATAAAGATAGTAATCACAAAGATAGCATAGATTAGAAAAAAAAAAAAAAAAAAAAAAAAAAAATTCACGGAAGGAAAAATTTCACGGAGGATTCACGGAAAAGTAACCTGAACCTAAACTTGCAGGATGCTCCTTATGTGGAGAAGAGCAGGACAAGCGACACCTGACTCTCAGCATAATCTTGACTGGGAATTGTTCTCGCACCAGCCAGGAATCTACTACGAAGAAATCGGTCAGCTGAGACAGGCCGAATCGGCATGGAAATTAGTGATAAAACTGAGCGCAAAAGAATTAGAGATCAGACATCAGCAATTGCAGGACTATATGGAGGAAACCGAAATACAGTGCCGAAAAGTAATAGGCAACGCACAGTTAGGTTGCCGAAACATTATGAGAATAATAGAAAGAAAAAACACCAAACTGATCACGCTGTTGACACAAGTAGAAACGCTATACAAAACGACTGACAAACGACGAGGACTGCTAGATGCGATCGGGTCGGTCAGCAAAATATTATTCGGAACGATGGACGCCGACGATCAGAAACTAATAGACGAACAACTGCAAACGTTACGAACAAACGGCAAGGTACTGCAGCACGCAGTAGCAAACCAAATAAAAGTAATCAACGCCACAATAGCGCACTTGGACGAATTAGAAAATACTCTAAATTATAATGAAAATCTGATAATGAGTGCGACGAAACGACTAGAACAACGATTGACCGAGTCAACACTACAGGCAGACGTAGACGAACACTTATTAATCCTGACAACGATAATGAACGATTTAACGAAGGACACGGAAAATGTAATAGACTACCTGACATACGGGAAAAACGGAATGATACCGACACGACTACTACCTATCAAACATATAATAACAGCCCTTAAAGAAGCGGCTACACAATTACAAATGGGATTACACTTTCCTTTTAAAATTCAGATTGAACACTGGCAGACCATACACACATACATCACTTTTAGCGCATATTCAGATGGTCCATACATATACACAATCTTGCGATTTCCGGTAGTAGCATACCCTACATTTAAATAAGTTAAAGCAATACCACTACCAGTACACGATCATGCGAATGTATTCGCCTACATAAAAATAAACCACCCTTTGTTAGCTATAGATAAAGAGAATCACCACTACAAATTACTAGAGGAAGCAGAGTTAGAACGCTGCATACGAGAAACAAACACATACACATGCGAACAGAACTTCGCGACATATTATGCGGAAACAACAGCACCATGCGAGGTGCAAATATATACACACACACCGGGACAGCTCAATTACTGCGAAAAGAATCATATGATATCTAACACACCGTTGTGGATAGCATTGACGGAGGAGCAAGCGTGGCTCTACTCCACGGCACACAAGCAAGAAATTAGCATTAAGTGCGAAAAGCAAATAGAAGAGAAAATTATATTAGAAGGAACCGGAAAAATAAAACTAAAAGATAATTGCAAGCTAATCACACCAAATGTAATATTAAAAACACGAAAAATTGAGGGAATAAAATATATTCAAAACTACCTCCCCGAATACAATATAACATTAGAAATAAAAAATAAGGACACCGATAAGAACAAGCTAGCGAAAACCGACACGTTACGACAAATAATTAAGAACCCCGTAGATTTAACCAAGTTAAGCATAAGTCTAGAAGAAATAAGAGAAACTCTAGAAGATAGCGATTATAATTTACTCAAAAATAAATACACTGTATACTCTATGGGAACAGGCACCTGCGTAGTAATAATAACTATAATAGGATTAATAACATGGCGCATAAACAAAAACAAAAATAAAAAGCAGAAGAAAAGCGAGACCGCACAGAGGCGCCGCGACGATGCTATGTTATATTAGTCATAAGCACACGATTATATTACAGTCACGCGACAACATATGTAAACTAACAAGTAAGATCACCTTCCATCGAAGGGGGGGAGGGATGCCGCGAGCGCCAAGTAAGGGACACATGAAAGCCGAACCCCCATGGTTCCCTTCCATCACAGGGGGAGGGATGTCGCGAGCGCCGAGAATGCAATCGCGCCCACCGCTGACAAAGCGGATTGCGGCAAGCGATATTTTATCCGATGAATTATTATTTTACCAAGCGACAGCGAATTGTGCTAATCGCGCAAATATGGTGTAATCGTTCGACATGAAGCAACTGGTAACCGGGTTGCGCGGCCCTTACGCGGAAAACCGCCGCGCGACCCAGAAATATACCGCGAACGCTGACGAGCATGTTGATGATACGGCAAGGACCGGCCGCCCGGAACAGGATAAAAACGGGAGACCGATATGAGGAGAGGACTCGTCGAGATCCGTGTGCCGTCACGTCTGTCGCGGTCCGAACTAGTAAAGACAAACTGTATTAAGTTTTAATAAAATTTATTCAAATAAAGAAGAAGTAGTGAATGTGTCTTCTCCGCCGACTCCTGGACCGATCCTTCGAAACGACCCGCACAACACCATGTTCAACAGGTGGTAATTGGAACAATCTGTGAATTGTCAAACCGTCTATATTAAATGCTGTAATACCTGTAGGTGTTCTCCTCAAGAATTACATATGCAATCACGATATTGATATTGAAACTGTTTAAAGCATATAATGTGATAACATTCACTATCGGAGATCTATTGTACTTTTATATCAAGATCACAAATTTAGTTTATAATATTCAGTAGCAGATTTCGGCCGATCACTAGGTTAAATGGCCTCGAGTATGATATACTGTCGCGAGCGCCAAGAATGCAATCATGCCCACCGCTGACAAAGCGGATTGCGGCAAGCGATACTTTATCCGATGAATTATTATTTTACCAAGCGATAGCGAATTGTGCTAATCGCGCAAATATGGTGTAATCGTTCGACGTGAAGCAACTGTTAACCGGGTTGCGCGGCCCTTACGCGGAAAACCGCCGCGCGACCCAGAAATATACCGCGAACGCTGACGAACATGTTGATGACACGGCAAGGACCGGCCGCCCGGAACAGGATAAAAACGGAAGACCGATATGAGGAGAGGACTCGTCGAGATCCGCGTGCCGTCACGTCTGTCGCGGTCCGAATTAGAAAAGACAAACTGTATTGAGTGTTAATAAAATTTATTAAAATAAAAAAGAAGTGGTGAGTGCTTCCTCCCCGCCGACTCCTGGACCGATCCTCCGAAACGACCCGCACAACATTTCTGGTGACAGCGGTGGGATCGTTTCGCAGCTATACCTAGTCATCTGGAAGGAACAAACGATCGGAATTCAAGGAAAAGGCCGGAAAAGAAGTCGACATCCCTGCAGCGAGAAAGAGCCGGTAGAGCCACAACGCAGAGCATATCAGTGACACCGGAGAAGCCACGACCTACCGCAACAGCCAACGCCGCGTCACAAACATGCGAATTGCGAGCGTAATGTAAGTCATAGAAAAATAAGCCAAGCGCATTAGATAGCGAGAGAAGCGTGTAGGTAGATGTCGAACGAGGGAGTTAACCAAACTCCTGCCCAAAGAAACACGTCGTGGCTACATAGTGCGTCAGCCAGCCGAGCGCTCAGCCCGAGCCCTCCGAGCCTTGAGCAGACGGAAAATTCACGCGATCCGCGCGATAACGTACGCCGCGATTTAAGTAATTATTATTCTGACGATAGTCTGACGAGTCAACCGGAATTACATCCGAACATTGTAATTGAACGCGTGTTTTCGCTTAGTGACATAGATAATAGCCTACTACCGAGTAGTGAGAGACGCGACGACGCTCTATTACAACCAACAGACGCAAGATCTGACCATAGCGACGGCACAAACGCAAGTAATCCTAGCCGCGGAGAGTTCTCATTGACATCTTACGATAGTAGCGTGTTCGATCCAACCGAATTTTACACCGCTTCACGAAACATAAATCCAGCAGAAATGGCAAATCAACCCTCGGGCACACCGTTAAAATCGATCGCGGAAGAACAACAAGTAGTAAACAAAGAATTGGACGACGAAGTAAAGAGGATGAGAGCCACTTTAAGCCAGGCGCACTGGAAATCTGACCCGGCGGAATCTTCGCACGACGCGCGAGATGCAATGTTGGTCGAATTGATAGAAGGCATGCGAGCGCTACAGGGCCGCATAAGCCAACTAGAAGTCGTTAATTACGATCGGAGTGCAGAAAATGACGAACCGATAGAAATGACATACGGGCGTACACGAGACGATGTCCGAAATTCGCGAGATCCCGCACATACGTTTATGAAATTGAAAGAAGCCCGCGATATGATTCCGGAAATGGACGGATCATCGCGGAACCAAGTTCAAAAATTTTTAAATGCAAGCACGTACGCGATGAGCGAAATAAATCCTGCCGACGAAAAATCATTATTAAAAGCGATCCTGTGCACGAAACTAACAGGGAAAGCCATGCATGATTTCCAAACAAGGGATATACGCACGTTCATGCAACTGAAGCGCAAGATCGAGATGTGCTATTTGGCAAAACGTAGCACTACGCACATTCAGCGAGAGTTTAATATAACCCGTCAAAAACTCGGGGAAAGCGCGCGAGAATACGGACTCCGCGTTGACAAACTAGCCATGGAACTCTATCAATCTATGGTAGAAGGACGCGAGCACACCGCGGAACAACGAAAGGCAATCCTAGATACGATACAAGAATTAGCCTTAGAAAATTTCCAACTAGGATTACGTGACGAGATACAAACAATAGTACGATCCAGGAACTATACGAATTTAACAGCCGCGATGCTAGGCGCGACAGCCGAAGAAAAATTAAAAGGTAGCCAACCTATAAAAATGTATAATAACGAGAAAGCTAGAAGCAACCAAGAACAGTATAGAAACCGCAATCAAAAACTGGAGTGCCACAAATGCGGTAGGCTAGGACATTTGGCGCGCGACTGTCGTTCAAGCCGATACACAAATAAATATCCGCTACCACGAGCCGAACGACCGACGAACGTAAATAATATCGAGAAATATTGCTCGTACTGCAAAAAGGCAGGTCATAAGCGCGACGAATGCTGGTCACTGAACGGCCGCCCGAGAAAGGGGCAACCGAGACGCACGAGACAGGATAATGAAAAAGAGCGACAAATAAATACCGCTGTAATAATGAGAAAGAATAAGCAGCAAAGGGAGAGCGATGACCTATCGTTCACAAGCAGTGGCGACGATGAAGAAGAAGAGAAACCGAGAACAAAGATAACGCGAACCATACGCGAGCATCAAGTGACACAGGTGAATACGCCTCACACAAACGCCACGTTAGACTTGATTACCCTGCCGATGCGAGAGACAAAAAAGGGAAAAACAAGTTTCCTCCTCGATACAGGCACCACTTTGACATTAATAAAAGTGGGAAATCTAAAGGGAAACACACTAATGCGCGAAGAACGTTTAGCCCTAACCGGAGTTACGGGCCACAAGATACACACACTCGGAAAGATAAGAGCAACGATAACGCTAGGAGACCTAGAGATACGGCACACTATGTACGTGGTAAGAGATGACTTCCCAATAAATTATGAAGGGATACTGGGACTAGACTTTTTGAATAAACAACAAGCGAAATGCGATCATGGGAAAAAACAAGTCCGTATTGACAACACAACTTTCAAACTCTATCCGTACAAGAAAACCATGCTAACGCCTCGCAGTGAAACCATAATTCAGGCAGTAACCGATCGGAATAGCATTGGAATAGTAAATGCAGTCGAAACCCGGAATCTTCATAGGAAATTGTTTGATCATACCGGAAGAAATATGTCCAATAAGTGTGATAAATACCACAGGAGAATCCGTGGAGATAACAACGCCGCTAGTCACGGTGGACGAGATAAAGACAAAAGACGCCGCACACATGTATACCATGGAGGTGTCAAGTAACGAAACAAACGACGAGCCCATTCAAGCTCGTAAAGAAAAATTGCACAGACAAATGCGAACCGAGCATTTAAATAAAGAGGAAAAGAAAACCTTGCACCAGATCTGCGAAGATTTCTGTGATATCTTCCACCTAGAAAACGATCGCCTATCGTACACTAATGCAGTAGCACATGAAATAAATACACGAGCAGATAGCGCGCCGGTGAATGTCCGACCATATAGATTACCAGAGAAGCACAAGGCAGAAGTAAATAAACAGATAGCGAAAATGCTGGACGACGAGATAATCCGTCCCAGCACGAGTCAGTGGAACGCACCCTTACTAGTAGTACCAAAGAAAATAGACGCATCTGGAGAGCGAAAATTACGAATAGTTGTGGACTTTCGGAAACTAAATGACTTAACAATCGGCGATTCTTTCCCGCTCCCGAATATCACTGACATACTAGATCAACTAGGAAACGCGAAATATTTTACAACATTGGATTTAGCATCGGGATACCATCAAATCCCCATGCATGAGGAACACAAACAAAAAACAGCATTCTCCACACCTTACGGGCACTACGAATTTAATAGAATGCCTTTTGGACTAAAAAATGCGCCTGCAACATTCCAGAGACTTATGAATTCCGTATTAACCGGATTACAAGGCCTCAAATGCCTAGTCTATCTAGATGATATCGTAATATATGGACCAAATTTGAAAGAGCATAACAAAAGACTAATTGAAGTGTTCAAAAAACTGAGAAACTACAATCTGAAACTACAACCGAATAAATGTGAATTTTTAAGAAAGGAAGTGACATACTTAGGACACATTATCTCCGAAAACGGTATAATACCGGATCCTGCGAAAATAACGGCCGTAGCAAACTTTCCAATACCAAAACGGGTAAAAGATATGCAATCCTTCATAGGATTAGCCGGATATTATAGAAGATTCATCGAGAATTTTTCGAAGATAGCAAAACCACTGACAAAACTAACAAAAAAGAATGAGAAGTTCGCTTGGACAGCGGAGCAACAGAACACATTCGAAACATTAAAAGAAAAGTTAACGACCACACCAGTTCTAGCTTACCCGGACTTCACTAAACAATTTATAGTAACGACAGACGCATCCGGATACGCCATCGAAGCAGTATTGTTGCAAGGGCCAGTAGGCCAAGATCGACCAATTGCATACGCAAGCAGAATTCTGAATAAAGCGGAACAAAACTATAATACAACGGAGAAAGAATTGCTAGTCATAGTATGGGCCGTCAAACATTTTCGACCATACCTCTATGGAACAAAATTTCAAATAATTACAGATCACAAGCCATTGATCTGGCTATTTAGTATAACAGACCCTGGTTCACGATTAATCAGATGGAGGCTCAAATTAGAAGAGTACGACTATGAGGTGATACACAAGGCAGGTAAAGGTAATACAAATGCTGACGCGCTCGGCAGAAACCCGATCGCGCCTGACACACAGATAAACAGCATCGAGCGCGACAAGGAAGAACGCGAATATAACAAAGAAGACAAGGAGCAAATAATGTACGAATATCATAATGCCCCCCTCGGCGGACATCAAGGCGTAACACGTACCGTAAATCGAATACGACTAATGCACAATTGGCACGGACTAATACGAGATGTGGAAGAATACATCGCCAAATGTGAATACTGCCAGAAAAACAAACTAAGCAAGAAAACCAAAATGCCTCTAGTACTGACCGACACGGCAGGAAGACCGTTTCAAAAATGCGCCCTGGACATCGTAGGACCACTCACGATCACCATGAAAGGAAATAAATACCTACTAACATTTCAAGACGACTTAACAAAATTTAGTAAAGCAATACCGATATCAGATCAGGAAGCAAACACGATTGCCAAAGAGTTCACCACAAAAATAATATGCGAATTCGAAATACCGGAGACAGTACTGACAGATCAAGGAACGAACTTCGTCAGTGAAATGTTCAAGGATGTATGCATCCTCCTAAAAATAACGAAAATTCAAACAACCGCGTACCATCCTGAAAGCAACGGAGCCCTGGAGAGATCGCACAGGACTCTGATCGAATACTTAAGGCACTATATAAATGAGGATCAAACCAACTGGGATGAATGGATCCCATACGCGATGTTCACGTACAATACAACACCGCATACAGCAACGGGTTATACACCTTTCGAATTGATGTACGGGCACCAAGCAACATTACCTACGGCCCTGGCAGCGCCGCCGAAACCATATTACACATACGATAACTACGCGCAAGAATTAAGAGAACGACTCAGAGCCACACAGAAAGTAGCAAAAGAACATATACGCGAAGCAAAACAAAAGGCAAAAAACTATACAGATAAAAATACGAATACAAAAATTTTCAAAGTAGGAGATAAGGTCCTCCTGCATGACGAAGCAGTGCGCAGAGGACGATCGAAGAAATTGGAAGCACCATAGATAGGCCCATATCAGATAATCGAGAAAACCTCTGATGTCAATTACAGGATTAAACAGAAACGAAAAATTACGACGGTGCACGCGAACCGACTCAAATTATTCATCGAAGATTAGCAAACAACGCATACGAATAATTACCCGCAACAAGCAAAAAGCAAAAGCAGTAAAATAAAGATAGTAATCACAAAGATAGCATAGATTAGATTTAGAAAAAAAAAAAAAAAAAATACAGGACTCACCAGTCACGCAGGACAGAGACGAACCGTTGCCCGGTGGCGACACAAACCCGCACCCGCAACGGGTCGCGGGGGTAGAGCTCCTCGCAGACGGGCGGAGGGGGCACAGGAGACCTCTCTATGCACGTTTGAATATGTGGACGACACTCCCCCGTCCACACGACCGTAGTCGGCCACCTGGACGACATCCTTACGGCAACCCGTAGGGCCGCCAGGCGGTATGACCGCCGCACACATTCACTACACATGATGGGAACATGTTCCCGACCGCATCTAGTGCACTGCATGATGGAAAGTACACTGAAATACACTGATAAATAAACAAAAAAATCGTCCACGACGCGCGATAGACCACGGTCGACGGCAGACTGAACAAAATAATTTATAATATTAAACGTAGCACACAAAAAATGCACGACAAGGATTCACGGAAAAGTACCTGAACCTAAATTTGCAGGATGCTCCTTATGTGGAGAAGAGCAGGACAAGCGACACCTGACTCTCGGCATAATCTTGACTGGGAATTGTTCTCGCATCAGCCAGGAATCTACTACGAGGAAATCGGTCAGCTGAGACAGGCTGAATCGGCATGGAAATTAGTGATAAAACTAAGCGCAAAAGAATTAGAGATCAGACATCAGCAATTGCAAGACTATATGGAGGAAACCGAAATACAGTGCCGAAAAGTAATATTCAACGCCCAGTTAGGTTGCCGAAACATTATGAGGATAATAGAAAGAAAAAACACCAAATTGATCACGCTGCTGACACAAGTAGAAACGCTATACAAAACAATCGACAAACGACGAGGACTGCTAGATGCGATCGGGTCGGTCAGCAAAATATTATTTGGAACGATGGACGCCGACGATCAGAAACTAATAGACGAACAACTGCAAACGTTATGAACAAACGGCAAGGTACTGCAGCACGCAGTAGCAAACCAAATAAAAGTAATCAACGCCACAATAGCGCACTTGGACGAATTAGAAAATACTCTAAATTATAATGAAAATCTGATAATGAGTGCGACGAAACGACTAGAACAACGATTGACCGAGTCAACACTACAGGCAGACGTAGACGAACACTTATTAATCCTGACAACGATAATGAACGATTTAACGAAGGACACGGAAAATGTAATAGACTACCTGACATACGGGAAAAACGGAATGATACCGACACGACTATTACCCATTAAACATATAATAACAGCCCTCAAAGAAGCGGCTACACAATTACAAATGGGATTACACTTTCCTTTTAAAATCCAGATTGAGCACTGGCAGACCATACACACATACATCACTTTTAGCGCATATTCAGATGGTCCATACATATACACAATCTTGCGATTTCCGGTAGTAGCATACCCTACATTTAAACTAGTTAAAGCAATACCGCTACCAGTACACGATCATGCGAATGTATTCGCCTACATAAAAATAAACCATCCTTTGCTAGCTATAGATAAAGAGAATCACCACTACAAATTACTAGAGGAAGTAGAGTTAGAACGCTGCATACGAGAAACAAACACATACACATGCGAACAGAACTTCGCGACATTATTATGCGGAAACAACAGCACCATGCGAGGTGCAAATATATACACATACACCGGGACAGCTCAATTACTGCGAAAAGAATCATATGATATCTAACACACCGTTGTGGATAGCATTGACGGAAGAGCAAGCGTGGCTCTACTCCACGGCACACAAGCAAGAAATTAGCATTAAGTGCGAAAAGCAAATAGAAGAGAAAATTATATTAGAAGAAACCGGAAAAATAAAGCTAAAAGATAATTGCAAGCTAATCACACCAAATGTAATATTAAAAACACGAAAAATTGAGGGAATAAAATATATTCAAAACTACCTCCCCGAATACAATATAACATTAGAAATAAAAAATAAGGACACCGATAAGAATAAGCTAGCGAAAACCGACACGCTACGACAAATAATTAAGAACCCCGTAGATTTAACCAAGTTAAGCATAAGTCTAGAAGAAATAAGAGAAACTCTAGAAGATAGCGATTATAATTTACTCAAAAATAAATACACTGTATACTCTATGGGAACAGGCACCTGCGTAGTAATAATAACTATAATAGGATTAATAACATGGCGCATAAACAAAAACAAAAATAAAAAGCAGAAGAAAAGCGAGACCGCACAGAGGCGCCGCGACGATGCTATGTTATATTAGTCATAAGCACACGATTATATTACAGTTACGCGACAACATATGTAAACTAACAAGTAAGATCACCTTCCATCAAAGGGGGGGAGGGATGCCGCGAGCGCCAAGTAAGGGACACATGAAAGCCGAACCCCCATGGTTCCCTTCCATCACAGGGGGAGGGATGTCGCGAGCGCCGAGAATGCAATCACGCCCACCGCTGACAAAGCGGATTGCGGCAAGCGATACTTTATCCGATGATTATTATTTTACCAAGCGATAGCGAATTGTGCTAATCGCGCAAATATGGTGTAATCGTTCGACGTGAAGCAACTGTTAACCGGGTTGCGCGGCCCTTACGCGGAAAACCGCCGCGCGACCCAGAAATATACCGCGAACGCTGACGAACATGTTGATGACACGGCAAGGACCGGCCGCCCGGAACAGGATAAAAACGGAAGACCGATATGAGGAGAGGACTCGTCGAGATCCGCGTGCCGTCACGTCTGTCGCGGTCCGAATTAGAAAAGACAAACTGTATTGAGTGTTAATAAAATTTATTAAAATAAAAAAGAAGTGGTGAGTGCTTCCTCCCCGCCGACTCCTGGACCGATCCTCCGAAACGACCCGCACAACAATACCAAAAGAATAGGTGGGCGATGGTTCCCGAAAAAATGTGCGATGTTACTTATTATAATATATATATATATATTATATATATATATATATATATATATATATATATATATATATACAATAAAAATCCATATAACATATAACCTTCACAACTTTATATATATATATATATATATATATATATATATAAAGTTGTGAAGGTTATATGTTATATGGATTTTTATTGTCATATTTCATGTTTGAGAAATATTTATAAATTTATATATTTTATTTGTTCATTTATATATTTATTGATCGTATTAAATACATGAGATATTTTTCTTGTTCGAAATACTTTTTTTATGTTTGGTATAATCATTTATACATAATTAAATAAGACATATGCAACAGCTAAAATTAAGAATATATATTTATAAATAAATTAAAAATTTCAATCATTTACAAAGGGTCTAAAACTTCTAATTAAGCTCTATATATGATCCATGAAAGTTTCATAAAACATCCGTAATTTATCCATATAATCTCCGTGAGACGTCTACATGGACATCTAATGGAGGTCTAATAGAACTCTATCATGGAAGTAACATGGATCTCCATTAGAGGATCTCCATTAGAGAATCTCCATTTGACTTCCACCATGGAGATAGATGTCGCATAGAAAATAAGAAGGGAGGGTGTGCGTCACGGCGGGGCCCGACCACGAACAGTCATGAAAACTCGTAATTATTTTGCGAAAAAATATCACCTCAGCCAGGAATCGAACCTGGATCTCCTGCTTAGCGGGCAGGCATCTTATACCTTCGACTACCGAGGCATGTGATGATATTTATCGCAAATAACATATTTAGAATAACACGTCAACAATACAATGATACATATATACGTATATTACAATATACATATATACATGTATTCTTTCGAATCTCTACGACCGATACTCCAGAGAGATGATGGTCTTATTCTTTCGATGGAAGAGACTGTGGAGGTTATGTGGACCTCCAAACGTCATGTTTTGTGTGAGACAATAAAGTCATGGTGATGTACGAATGTTCGCTTTATAACAGGTATGATGTCGCCTCTAAAAAGAACTACTGCCGGCTGTATGTTATTACAAACGGCTGTGTGGTTATTACAGGCCGCTATAGCTTACTCTCGATATTACTATCTATATAATAGCTATTTGTAGTGAATTACATGCCGATATTACACGCCTTTTGTGTATCACTGGAATGATTACAACAGTATGTAATAACTACTGCCGGCTGTGTGTTTATTACAAACGGCTGTGTGGGCTAGGAGGTTGTGGATTACATGCAGATATTATTGACAGTATTAATTAAATATGTATTATACAATTTCCTTCAAAAACAAGCAATATAGAAAATATTGAAAAATATCTTTTGCAGAAATGACAAAAAAAAACAAAATTAAATTATGTACACACCATCCACACACACACACACACACACACACACACACACACACACACACACACACACACACACACATGCGCGCGCGCAAGTATATTTCCATTTTACTCAGTCTCTATAGAATTATCAAGAGGTATCATGTAAAACGAATAATTTTCGTTGCGAAAAGTCTACTTGAATATAATAATTTCCAATTTCGATATGCAGGATAACTATTTCTTCTTTTCTTTTTCGTTTTTACTCGTGAAAAATATTGAATACTCAATACATTGATTATTCATTCAATATCAATAGAAATAATTTTTAAATTATTCTATACATTTATATGCGATTTATTTACTAAATATCAACATCGATAGGTTTAGCCATATGTATGACATCAGTTCCCAACAACCCCCTCGCCGAAATCAAGCAACGTACTGCGCGGTCAGTAAGATGAGTGACCGGTCATGTAAATGTAGACCGTAAATTAATCAACACCGAAATGAGAGTTAACCTCGGAGAAGTTTTTTTAACTGTAAATTAACAATGCGAATTTACCAAACTTTTTAGGATTTTTTTGAGAATATTTTTACATTCAAAAATTGGATGTTTTTTTCGTAAGAGAGGCAATAATCTACAACTATATTTTGGTAGCAGTGGTTCGAAATAATCATTGACATTGCTCTGTAATCTCCCGGTAATATTCTGTAATATATCATGCGATATCTTATAATATTTCCTGTGATAATCTATAATATTGCTGTGTAATTGCCAATAATATTTCTATGTAGTCAGCAGTAATTCTTTTTTGTAAGGGACTGTGATATAATTATAATATAAAATGTTACATGATTGCATTTTCTGCAAAATATAATACTTTTATAAGTAATATTCTTATGTACATAATATTATTATAATTATAAATGTTATATATATATAATATTATAATATTATAAAAATAAGCATTATAAATGTATTGGGTGTGGGAAAAAGTTTGTGGCGTTTTTTTAGTAAAATTCAAATATTTTTTTTAGAGTATTAAAATTAATTTATTCAAATCAAATATGCTCCATTATTTTCTTATTTTCTATAATATTTTGCCATTTTTGGGGCAGAGCCATAATCCCATCACAATAAAACTTCTGTTTCTGGTCGAAAAACTGCTTCAAGTGATTTTCACAGGTCTCTTTTGAAGCCAGCTTTATACCATTAAGAGAGTTCTGCAGAGATCTAAACAAATGATAGTCTGAGAGTGCTATATCATGGAGGATATACGATGGATGCATCAAAACTTCCCAGCCAAGCTTTCGCAATTTTTGCCGAGTCATCAAAGATGTGTATGATCGAACGTTGTCGTGATGGAAGACGACACTCCTCCTATTGATTAATTCTGGCCATTTTCTCTCAATTGCTTGTTGTAATCTCTCCAGTTATTCATAGTAGAGTTCAGAATTAATTGTTTGATCGAGCGATAACAGCTCATAATAAACAATTCCCTTCCAATCTCACCACACACACAATATCACCTTCTTCATCAATCCAGATTTTGCGCCTTCCTTCCTTCCTTTGTCCACGATCTTTTTTGAGTTCGATTGTCATACGTGATTCATTTTTCATTTATCATTCTCTTCAGAAATGGCTCAATTTCATTCCGTTTCAGTAGCGTATCGCAAATGTTAATTCGGTCCATCATGTTCTTAACACTCAACTCATGAGGAATCAAAATATCGAGCTTCTTTTTGTATCCAGCTTTGTGTAAATAATTCAAAATTGTTATGTGGTCGATGGCTACTTCCCTGACAATCTCTATACTGCTTATATGCTTATCACTCAACTTTTTTCATGATTTCATCGGATTTTTCGGTGATTGATCGATCGGAGCGAGGTTCACCTTTAACATTGAAATTTCCAGTACAAAAGCGAGCGAACCATTTCTGTGCTGCTGATTTTGCTAGAGTATCTTCACAATCCTTCCGTAAACAGTATAAATTTTTTCACAAATCTGTGCAGCGTTCTTGCCTTTATTGTAATGATACTCCAAAATATAGCGAATTTTTTCCTTATTTATCTCCATTTCAAAATAAAATAACTTTTGATCCACTTCATTTCAATCTTTTTCGATTCAAAACGAAGATTGAAATGTCACACGTGTCTAGTGTTGTCGATTAGTAGTTACCGATTAATAGTTATTCAATGCTGAGCATGTAATGGCGATCTAGTGCCAAACGCCACGAACTTTTTCTCACACTCAATATATAACACTTTTATAATGCTTTTTATCAGAAATGGAAAGTAATAACACATTAATCTTTTACATTACTCCTTGTTTTTGCCCTTTATATAATATCTTTTGATTTTCAGTTATTATTTATAATTATCAGTTACCTACTTTTTAAAATCAAAAACATATATAGTCTATTAGAAATCGCAGTACATGACAGTGCATCACAGACTGATATATTACGCAAAGCAGTATTACTTACTGCTTAAATAATTATATTCTGCATATTTAATTAACGCTAATATATGGTTACAGCACAAGTAGCTAAATCATCAGTAAATAAACTATTTAAAAAATATATTAATTAAAATAATAATAATAATTATTATATAATAATTAATAATTAATAATAATAATTATATAATAATTAATAATTAATAATAATAATTAATTAAAATAATAATAATAATAATAACACTTCAAAATAATAAATTTAAAAAAAAACATTTTGATTCTTGTGGTTAGAAGTCAGTGTTGATAATTAAACTGTTAATCATTGTTTTCATTGTTTTCTTCCATTCTTTAATGATTCAACAAAATTATTTCAAAATTTATTTTTTTTAAACAACTATAAGTGTAATTTATATATGCATTCTTCAGAGATTATATTTGTTTATATTCAACAAACAGAAGTTATGTTGGTTCTACTGAAATGTCAGTCTTTCTCACTTCTACTTTACTTCCGATGGAAACAGCATAAATGTGTAATTACGTTAGGTCTGTTCTTTTTGGCTGAACTGGTTGTATTAGTTCATAGTTCATTTATTTTTCTTTCTTAGGTCTTGTGTCTATGATGCTAGAAATCAGTCCGAGATCTGAATTCTCAAAGATTTCGAATTGAAATAATTATACTTTGATGATTGTAGATGTCATTATAAAAAAATATGTGAAGTAGCTACTATAACTTATACCAACATTAAAATATTGAATCAATAAATCAAATTCTAATTTAGTTTATTGATTTAATATTAAATATTGTAATAGAAACAATGTTTTGAAATGTGACGGACATGTTTTATTTAACATTACAAAAATTTCGAATTGTTTATATTAAGCAATTAGGATGAAAAAAGAATCCAATTTGATCATATTTGCTTAAATTTAATTTATTTCAATTTTTCAGAAAATAAAATAATTAACTAGCAGGATGTCTTTTTAAAAAAATTAAAATAACGCATTAAAATAACAAATAATTTTAATTTTTCAATAAATTATATATGAATTTTATTAGACCAATTTTTCGAAAAATTTCGTTTATTCGTTAAATTTCGTTTATTTATAATCATTTTTCAATAATAATAATATTAATATAAATAAACTAATAATAGTATCAACTAACACTAATAAACTATGGTATTTATATCTTTATAATTATGAGACATTAATCTTTGATTGAAAAGAACACTTTAAACACAATGTGCCATCATTAATACATTTGACATATTCTATACAAACTTGAATACAAATTGCTTTTAACGTTCTAAAAGAAAACTAATCTATCATAACTATCTAACCTATCACAATCTAATCGACAGTGACTAATGTCATATGTATTGAAAAATAAACAGCTCAAAAAAAAATTAAGACGATCGCTGATTCTTGCAACTATTGCTATGACTGTAGAACAACAAGAAGAACAAAAAACACAAGAGAAAAGATAACGGAGAGATGGTGGACAAAAGAATGGATTCTACGAAGAGAATTTCAGTTAAGAGGATCTGTTCATTTAGATCACTCGATGAACTTCTTTATGAAAATATAGAATCTTTTAATAGATTTTTAGAATGGATTTTCAATTATTCAACATTATGTTGGATAAAGTATCTCTATTCATTCAGAGACAAGATACAGTTATGCGAAAGTACATTCCACCAATTCAAAGACTATCTTTGACTCTACGATTTTAGCAACCGGGGAATCATATCACAGTATGATACACAACAAGAGTAAGCTTGTACTTTTTCACGTATCATTCCTGAAACAGTTAGAGTAATCTATAAAGTATTTAAAAAATGAATATTTGAAGGTAACTTAAATATAATTTTTATTTTTAATATTGAATATACTATAAATAAACTTAAAATAAAATTTATACAATATTTTAGACTCTAAGTAGAAGAAGAATGGATTCATATTGCTGACAACTATTTTAGAGAATGGAATGTATCAAACTGCATTAATGCAATAGATAGGCAAGTACATTAAGTTTAAAGTTCCTCTCATTCAAGGATCACTATCACAATTATAAGAGAGATACGAACAACATTGTATTATTAGCGTTGCTTATCGATGCTCATCGGTTTACGTATGTCAATGTTGGTGTTAATGGCAGAGTAAGTGATGGAGGAGTCTTTCGTGAAAGTGATCTAGCAAAATTCATAAATAATCCACGAAATCTATTAAATATACTAAAAGATAATTGTCTAATATGAATCAATCTGTTCCTTATATTATTTTAGCTGATGCGACCTTTCCATTGCAAACTCATTTACTGAAACCTTATCCATCACGAAACTTGTCTCATGATGAGCGAATATTTAACTACAGACTAAGTAGAGGCAGAAGGGTTGCTTGAAAATGCTTTTGGCATGTTAAATAATAGATTTCATGTTCTCTTAACACAAATATATTTATCCGTTGAATCAGTCCAAAATATTATACTTGCTTGTTGCGCTTTACATAATTTTATTAATAAAAAAATGCTACTTATTTACGGAGCTACGGACATTGAAAACATAGAAAATCAAATCATAACATCTGCTTCATGGAGAAATAATAAGAACAATTATGCAATTTGGAAATTGTAAACATAAGACCTACTAATGCAATTTATATTCATGATGTTTTCAAAGAATACTTTACTACTGTTGGAAAAGCAAAAATTTGAATAGCAAAAATCTCTGATTTAACTGTTTAATACAAAAATGATACAAATAATACAAAAATGAAATTAAAGATAATTTTTTTAATTTTATACACAAAATATAAAAAAATGTATAATAATATATAAATAATTATATTTAAGCTATGTCATATCTATATTTTCTATTTTTTATCTTTTATCTATCATATTTATTTTATCTATCACTTTTTATACATTAAACATTGACATAACACGTTATTAAATATAATATAGAATAAAAAATAAAAAATTAAAACAGAAAAACAAAAAATCACATGTTGTAAAAATAGTATAACAAAAAATAATAATATTTAATTACTATTTTTTAATCATTATCAGCATCATCTAATAATGCGATAATATTCTTTTGCAAAACTTTTAACTTTTTGGAATTCTTAATTTTGCGTAATTCATTTTCCAAATGTAATATCCAATGTCTTAAGCCGTCTTCTCTTTCTTCATTTTTATATATGATTTTAAATACACTTGAAGCCATCGATCAAAATTTACTCTTAGATTCAACAGAAGACGGTTAAGATCTTTTTCTTTTAGACAATGGCACAGTATGATTGTGTTGAGTCGTTGAAAGTGGTGATTGGATATTTTCTATGGTTAATAATAATAATTATAACTAAGTCCAAATTTAAACTTAATTTAAAATTAATTATTTAAAATTAATTTGGAGCATATATATGCACATAATTACATAAGAGTAAATTACATAAAAATTTTTTTATTTAAATTAAATTTTTTTCATTTTTTTATTATTATCTCTGTAATTCTTTATAATTAAATGTTCCACTCGATTCAAATATACAGGTATTTAAAAATTCTTTACATACCGGAATATTATGTATACATATATTGAGATAGAATGAAAGCTACTATCACTTATGTTAGATACATATCATTTGAATTAATTTAGATTAAACGTAATGTTATGATATCATAACAATTGTACATTTAACTTTGAAACTAATAGGACCATAACTTAGAGCCACTTTTTTGATATCAAATCTTTTATATAGATAATATACATATTAATCAAGTTAAATGCAATTTTATGATATCGTTATTTTTTAAAAAGAATTAATACATTTAACTTTCGAGGTAATGGGACTATAACTTGGCCTTTTTTGATATTAAATATTTTATATAGATGATATACATATACACATATATATATATATATACATATTAAGGTTGAGTAGCAGATAAAATAATATTTTAATTTAATAAGATTGTGATATGTTACGTCCAGTGAACTCCACGAATCTTTTCTTTTCAAAAAGACGAATAATATAATTTTCTTCATATAAGAATATCGATTTCTTTTCCCATTAACAAGATACTGAATTATAAATTAAATTTCAAGAAACAAGAGAAAGATGTCTAACCGCTCTGACTATTATAATAATACGTTTAATTTTAAAAGAAACTTAAAAGAATTAAATAGAATATGCAAAGAATTATTATTATTATCAGTCCCGAGTTAGAGCGGTCGCAAATCCGAATACTGTGACACGTGCCAAGCAGAGGCGAAAGAGATATCTAATGTAAACATCCTAGCCTCACACACACACACGCGCGCGCGCGCGAACATGCACAAACATACACACATCTCAGAGTTCCTGCCACCTTTGCCCCTCAATTAAGATTCACACCCTGATCATCCTATATAAATAGGGCTGCTTCCGAATCACGGCAGCATTATTAAATAAATTTCCATTAGTGTCACTTCCATCCATTCAATGAACCATTCGAACCGTTTGACTCAGGGCACGAAGATGTCAACTTTCTGAAGAGAAGTCGAGCCTTGCTCTTTCGAGATAATTGCCCCCGCAAACCAACAGTGAGTTCTACATTCATTATTATAAATTGTTATAAATATGAACTATAAATTATAAATTTTCAGATTTTTATTTCTTTCCTTTATTCCATGACACTGTAATGTTCCCTTTTCTCTGTCTTTCTCTCTTCGAAGTGGTTTGAACTATGCGACGCTCTCTCTCTCTCTCTCTCTCTCTCTCTCTCTCTCTCTCTCTCTCTCTCTCTCTCTCTCTCTCTCTCTCTCTCTCTCTCTCTCTCTCTCTCTCTCTCTCTCTCTCTCTCTCTCTCTCTCTCTCTCTCTCTCTCTCTCTCTCTCTCTCTCTCTCTCTCTCTCTCTCTCTCTCTCTCTCTCTCTCTCTCTCTCTCTCTCTCCTCTCTCTCCCCCCTCTCTCTCTCTCTCCCCCTCTCTCTCTCTCTCTCTCTCTCTCTCTCTCCTCTCTCTCTCTCTCTCCCCCCTCTCTCTCTCTCTCCCCCTCTCTCTCTCTCTCTCTGAACTGGTCTCAGTTATGCGAAACTCCCATTGTTCTTCCCTTTTCTTTCTCTCTCTCGAACTAGTCTGAGCTATGCGAGGCTCCCGTTATTCTTTCCTTTTTTTTCTCTCTCATATGCATTCACACCTCTTTTCATTGATCAATCCTTTTTTTTCCTAGTGAATCAAACGGAAATCCTGGACTTGCACTAGCGTCGAGTATGAGACATCAAAATCGGTTCAAATCACGTCCGATTATGTTTTCTCTCTCGATCGTGTGTCTCGCGTTAAGGATGTAACATTGAATTGCCTCCATTAATTTTTCCCTCCGCTCCGCGATTTCCTTCGCGCGGAGACATGACATACGCGCTTCGTGTGTATGTGTAGCGGCCGCGCGCACAGACACCATTCCAGTCGGCGCGTGTACATTGAACAGTGGCGCCTCCGTGACAGAAATTGCAATCGTAGATGAGAACCGGGTGACGACGATAACGATGATGTTTCTTAAAGTAAAAATTTCTAAATCAAACTTTGCGTAGCAATATCTCCGCTCATAGGGTACGTAGCAAAAAAATAAAAATACTTTTATTATGCAAGTCGAACACAAGTTATTGATCAAGCTTACTTCTCTAATAGCACTCGTCTATTCTGAGAATGTTCCACGGTATATTACACAAGTATAATATATTCGAGATATTCTCCGAACATTCGAAATACGTACTGCGATATACTGTGGAATATACTTAGAATGTTACTACCGCTCACTAACCTAATTTGTAGTATATACTGGAGAATATCCCGCAGTATAAGACAGGCCATAGGATGAAAATGGTTTAAAAACAATATATCATGTAAGGCATGCACAAAGGTATCCCAGACAGTCCCAGCCAATGTAGATCATGAAAATCTATAATATACGTGACCTCTTACGGAAAATAAGTAAAAAAAATGAATAAAACTGAGAGAAAGTAATGAAACATTTTTTATCTTGTATGATTCCATGTTTTTAAAACGATCACCCTACTTGGCGACCTTTCCCTTCTTGATAGTCAATAAATAATTATAAAAAGCATATGAAATGAAGCCTGTTCAGGCAGAAAACACACGATTTGACAGATGTTGAAAGAAGTGGAAAAAATGATGCTTTCACATATAATGTCCGACGATAATTTTGTAATGACACCCGACTCACCCCCATTATTTAAACAATAGTTGCGGCCCCGATCGACCGTCGGGTAAAATCACATCGAACACCAGACGTAGACAAGCCGAAATCGCACGGCTTCATTTGAACACAGCGTGGGTAAATAACAGACCGCGCCGGTTAGGCCACCGCCGTCAGCCTCGCTACCGACCGCGCCATCGAGCATCTTCGCAGAATCACCAAGCGCGTTATCTCGAATTATCTCGAATATTCCGGCGAGATCATTCCCGGAATCGGACCCGAGTTCAGCCGACCTGTACCCGACTACTCCCGATCGACGGCCGACTCGGATATATTAAGTGACTCCGGTGGATGATCAGGACCTACCACCGGCGAGATAGTAAGACGAGTCAGTAAGGCAATACTGCTCTCGACATTTCCATTCCAACACAAGCGACCTAGAGTGCTTCCTATCGCGCCAGAAGCTTCTGGCCGGTTGCTCCTCTCATCCAAAGAGCACAAGCTTTTTCACAAATTGAGGAACTTCTCAACCTGGACTCTAAAAACAAGCCCTTGTGCACATCATCCTTCGCTGATGGTCAAGAAGGGAACTTCCTGCCTCTCAAGCTACAGCACAAATCAAGCATCCCAATCTCAGCCTGACGAAAAACGGAAACTAGACATACGAACAGCTGACCGATCAGAAACACACGTTCCGAGACCCCGCGCACCGTCGCGCCCGCGCCGCGTCTACCACCGTGAACGCGCCGGATTCGCGGAACAAACTGCGAGCAAAGCCTATTGTAACGATTCCCGGAATAAGCTTTTCGCAAAACATAAGACCAGATTCCGGGATAAATACATTGTAAATATTGTACATACCGAAAACCCAGTCAGTAAACTGTACATATATCAGAGTAGCTTGTAATATAAATACTTGTATATAACGAAATAGTTTCTCGATATTTTATTTCTCTCCAAATAATCCTGACCACATCCGACCGACGCTATCCCACAAAACACGCTAACCCCGGAGCCGCGAGGAACCGAAAACGTTTTAATTTTATCTGCCACCAATTTTTACGAATCTAGTAAGTACGAAACAAGTCATATCTGCATGATTAAGCACACAATAACGAAAATAGCCGTTATAAAAAATTTTGTTGTCCGCATATCACTTGTATAAAGATGAACAAGAATAGTGATAAGATGAACAAAGATATATGTGCTTCTATTTTTCACCGCGACGGTACGTCGCTACGTCAACGCGGAGTTTTTCGCTGAGTAGTCAGGGATTTTAAATGACATTTTTTTAAACAGAATTAATCTTTTTGACGGTGTTGTTTTAAGACTAGGTCGTTTTGATGCCAGCATAGACGCTAGCGTTGATCCATTTTCATTGACGCTATAACGCTACGAGGTTAAAAATCCAGTATTAGGTGAAAATACACTTTTATACATTCGTCTTAGGGCCTGTACAATATATAGAAATGATACCACTGTTTATTGATAGTATTTTACGATTTAATGCAACAGTACATGTGCTTGTTACAATAGCAAATCGGAAGTACAATTTGACAGATGGTAGGGGCGGTTCACACTATACTTTTACGGCGCGTTCACTAGTCCTATGACATCTCCCTTTTTCAAAGGAAGCGCGCTGGTGTACCACATGGCCGCTGCGCGTTGTTCTTATGGCTGGTGCAAGAACAGCAGCTGGTGGAGATAAGAATGATGCAGTAGTTGATGGAGCTGGCTTATGAGGTTCTATAACACACTCATTTGAAGGCTTTGGAGCTGGTGTAGACGGCTCTGCTGGAGAAGTATTTATTATCATCCGATGAAGCATGTTTTAAATGCCATGCATTTCTGTAGTATGCCTGTTTTTACTAAGTAGGAACGTAGTCTCTCTGGTGTACTATTTTGGCAGGGACCCAATTTTGGTGATTTTTCCTTAACAATATTTTTTTCTCCTTCCGTGAACTCTTTTATTTCTTTCTTTTCTGTCTCTGCATTCTTTTCTCCTTTTTTTTAATTTTCTTTAGTTTCATTGTGACATTTCTGATTACTTTAGGTGTTAACAGTCTTTCATTAGTAGGAAGTAAAGTCTTTATTCTTCTATTCATCAGTCTTTGGCAAGGTGAACCTAAATCCAGTCTAGGCGTATTTCTGTGGTATAGAAGTGCTAGATAAATGTCTGTGCCATCTTCATTGCATTTCTTTAGGAGAGTCTTAGCTTCTTGGACGTAACGTTCAGCAAGTCCATTGGACCTAGGGAAATGTGGACTTGAGATTCGGTGTTCAAACTTCCATTCCTTGGTAAACATTCTAAATTCTTCACAATCATACTGCTTGCCGCTATCAGACTGTAGTATATCCGGAATCCCAAAGGTTGCGGACTAATTTTTCAGAGCTTTTATAACTGCCGAGCTGGTTGTACTAATCAGTTCTTGCATGTCAAAGTAACCAGAGTAGACATCACTATATACTCTTTTCCTTTGTAATGGAACAAGTCTGTTGCCACTATACTCCATGGACGTTCTGGTATATTCTGCAACATTATTGGTTCCATTGCATTATCTTTTTGTATCTTATGCATGCCTTACAGTTTTTGACATAGTTGGTAATGTCTTTAGTCATTTCCGACCAAAACACATTGTCTCTAGCTAATTGTAGAGTATCTTGTATATCTTTGTGACTAAGGTGGCAATTTTTGATGACTAAGTGTACCATGGACTTTGGCACCACAGCTCTGTCATTTTTCAAAATTATATTCTTATGTACGCTGAATGTTTCTCTATAATACCAATATTTCTTTAAGCTTTCTTTTACTTGTTCAATTTTTTCTGGTCATCTTTTCAAAATTATTTCTTTTAAATCTTTCATTTCTTGACATTTTTCTGTCTCTTGCCTTAGCTCTTCTCTGCGTGCTTGTCGACGAGGATTTTGGCAGTTAAAAGTCACTAAAAGAACATCAGATTATTTGACATTTAGTACACCATTCGGAAGATACTCTTGCTTAAGAATGCTCTTTGGACTAACATCTGCACCAGAAGTGTTCCAAGTTATGACAACATTACTATCGGAATTCAAAAATGTGGAAGTGTCAATAGACGACATCCTGATCCATGCAGAAACAAAAGAAGAACTGGAGCAGATAACAAAAAAGGATAATTTTAGAACAAAATTTAGATAAATTTAGAATTTCAGGTTTGAAACTGAATAAAGAAAAATGCAAGTTCAACGTTCAAGTCAAATTCTTAAGACATGTTGTCACATATGAAGAGCTGAAGCCAGATTCTGAAAAATTGCAAACAATAAGCAAGATAAAAAGACTAGAAAATGTAAAAGAACTACAGAGATTTCTGGATCTAATTATTTACCTCTCAAAGTTCATAAAAAATCTGGCCGATGTAACAGCACCATTGAGATTGCTTTTACAGAAGGATGTAATCTGGTTTTAGGATACGGACCAAGAAAACGCTTTCAACAAACTGAAAGAGCTTTTAAAGAAGCCACCAGTGCTTGGATATTATGACTCAAAAGCAATCTTACTGTCTGTGGATGCCAGTAACTATGCATGTGGTGGAATAATGATACAGAACGGAATGCCTATCGCCTACTGCGCTAAATCCTTCACCAAGACTGAGATGGTTACAGTCAACTAGAAAAAGAAGCTAATGCCATACTCGTTGCATGCAAAAAATTTCACAGTTACATCTGGGGCTGTAAAGACCTTACTACCACAAACCACTGGAAACAATCTTCAAAAAACCATTCACAGAAGCTTCTCCAAGGTTGCAGACCTACCAAACATTCTACCAAACATTTTACCATACCCAAAAATTATGTACAAAAAAGGGAAAGAGATGTATGTAGCTGGTACCTTGAGTAGAGACTGCAGAGAATTTACCTGCGAAAAGGAAGAAGATAAGTTCAGTAAGATAGTTCATTACAAATATGTATATAATCCCGTTTCAAGTAAAGTAAACCATTTAGATCCATTTATTCTTGCAGCAATTTCCTCTAGTGTATTCAGCGGGTAGTATCGTTGCTTTAAGTTTTTGTTTATTGCTGATGGATCTATGCACAGTCTTATCCTGTTGTCTTTTTTCACAACTACCATAGGAAAAACCGCTGGTGTTGGTTTAGTGACCAGTACTATAATTTTTTATGCAATCATCAAGTCCAGTTCTTTTTTTATTTGATCTCGTAGCATGTGTGGTACCTTCCGGGCTGGGCAAATTGGCAGTGTAGGGTTATCAATCAGGTATATCTATATTATATTTAAACTCTTTTAAGCATCCTATGCCTTCAAATAAACTTTTCTCTTCTTTTGACAAGCTTTCTACTCTTTTCATAAGATGCATTTTTACGCAGGTCGACCTTCTCATTATCGGTGTCACTTCTTTCTCAACTACTATGTATTTCCTTCCTTAGTAACATCTTTAACTTTAGTTTCAATTTTTGACTCTCTAAATACTGAAATTTTATGACTGGAGAATGAGATCAAGAACCTAGTTGTACTGGGTTTTATTTTAGCTTTTACTTTGTCAGCTATCTTTTTTATGATGACACTGACATATGATGACACTGACTGTTTGAATCCAGCTTGAACTTTACTGTGATGTGCCCTGACAATGTTGCAGACTGGAACCAATCATTTGTGTCTACATCGTCTTCTATGGAGCAAACACAAAGTGAGTTTCCACTTTTTGCGCTGTCACTATCTTGTTCTTGTTCTATTGCTTCTATTTTCTTTGTTTTATAGCATTTTGTGAAGTGATTTCTTTTATTGCAAATTTTACATACTTTCCTGAAAGCTGGGCATGCTTTTCTTCCGTGAGTAGTATCACATCTTTCACAATGAAATTTTTCTTCTTCTTCTTCTCATTTTTTTCTTTTTTATGCTGTTTGTTCTTATTTTTCACATTTTGTCTGTTGCAGTGTATCATCTCTACAGTAGCTGTTTGCTTCATAGAGTTTACCTGCTTCTTAACCTGCTCTGCGGAGTGGCAAATGTCTACGATTTTTTGAAGTGTTAGGTTATCCACGGTTAGCAGTTTTTCTCTTGTATCATCACTTTTTATGCCTACTACTACACAATCTTGGATAATATTTTCTTCTAACGATTCATAGCCGCAATTTTTGACTTTGGTTTTGAGGTTAGTCAAAAATTCGTCAAAATGTTGTTCTTCCTTTTGACTTATGGTGTTGAAGATGTATTTCTCGTACGTTCCGTTGATTTTCGGCGTGAAATGACTGGTGAATCTCGCTTTGATCGTGCTTTCGGTCTCATTCAAGTTAAATGTATTGTACACAACTGCGGCATCGGGCCCTATGCTTGGCATGAAAATAGGACTTGGACTTCTGGCTGCTTGCAATGTTCGTAGCCGTTGCGTACCACTCCCATTGTTGTAGCCAAAGTTTCCAGGCGATCACATTTTCGGTCGAGCTGTTTGTCGCGAAGTATTTAGGGGGTTTTATATGGCCTATTGATTCTTCGTTTGATGGATTTGGGTTCGTCATCCCTTATGTTCGGCACCATATACAATATGTAGAAATGATACCACTGTTTATTGATAGTATTTTACGATTTAATGTAACAATATACGTGCTTGTTACAATAGCAAATCGAAAGTACAATTTGACAAATGATAGGGACCGTTCACATTATACTATTACGGCGCGTTCACACTAGTCCTATGACAGGCCTATTTAGACAAACTTGTATAGCAAGTTGTTTTATTTTTTACTAGCATCTAAAAAATTGTCGAATGTTAAAGTCTTAAAAAATAATTGTCTAAAAAAGATTACGATTCTTATTAATGGAATAAAATTATGATTCGACATATAACTGCTTGAATTAAAATTATGTCATGACATAATTTTAATGTAAATTCAAAATTATTATTATGTTGATATATAATAGTAATAATTTTAAATGTAATAATAATTTTAATTCAAGGAATTATTATTATGTCACGACGTAATTTTAATCAATTATTATTGTGTCGTATCATAATTTTAATCCATTAATAAGAATCGTAATCTTTTTTAGACAATTATTTTTTAAGAATTTAACATTCCAAGTAGAAAGATGACGTCATAATAACGTCACTTAAGTAGCAAGATGACGTCATTATGATACGTCATCTTGCTACTTGGGATTCGATGCAATTTTTTAGTTATTAAAACTAAAACGAATGTCATATTAATCTTTAATTTTTATTACGTCTCGACATAATATTAAGTAACTGAATAAAAATTTTATTACATAATAAAAATTACGAATTTAGATTATGTCTAGATACAATTTTAATTCGATTAATTAAAATTATGTACAACACATAAAAACAATTCAAAATTTTCATTACATTCTGACATAATATTAAATGATCTAATTACTATTATGTTTGGGCAAAAATAATTTCGAAGTTTTATTATATCCCATATAATTTTATTATACCCCCTATAATTATAATTCAATTATAATTAAATCAAATTATTATTATATCGCGACATAACAATAATTGTAATATTGTTAATATTTTTTATTATGTCTTAAACATAATTTTCATTTCGAGGTTTTATTATGTCTTGACATAATATTATTTCATTGAATTATTATTATGTCGCAACATAATTTTAATTCACCGCTAGGGATTTTGAAGTTTTTGAGTTAACAGTACTAATGGCGCCAATGCATATTGTTGCACACGTGATTTTATCAGGTATTCACAAATAAAATCAAATCAAACTTTTAGTGCAGACATATATTAGTCTATTTCTAATAAGTATACATTTCAAATTAAAATGTCAGACGAGAGGGAACTAACTAATCGTTTATTAAGAATAGCAGTTAATGCGTCACAAGAATCAACACAAGAAGAACGTAACTTTTCATCTTTGGTAGCAGCTACTCGAAGAAATTTTTAGGAGAAACGATATTACATTTAATCCACGTCGTGGATGAAAAAGAAAGAAAACGTTCAAGAGAAAAGTTGTTTTGATGTAATTGACACACGCTGATTTTTTTCCATCCAATGTAGTATTAAAATTCTTAAAATAGAGAGGATATTATTATATTAGGTATTATCTATTATGTATTATATATCATATATTTTATATTTATTTAATTAAAAGTATTCATATATTAATTTACAAAAGACTAGATTTTATTAATGTATTATTACTGATAAATTTCATGTATTCAGGTCTATCTAACGAGTTGTTTGGAAATGGAAAGAAATTCCTCATTTGATGAAATAAAAAAAGACATTGTTTCACTTTACTATCCTTATATTCAAAATTTATTAAGAATGTGCGATTTTACATTGGGTAAAGTAGATAAGTTGAAGAAAGTCATTCTTTTTGGAGATATTCAAAATGGAATGATTTGGAAAATCATTAATGCAAAGTAAAATTATAATATTGCCTTTGAACAACTTTCCGGATAATCTTATTGAAGAACTAAATGCTTCTCTTTCTGGAACATCAAGAAATAGTTCGCTATCTTTAGGTTATACATATCAGAAAAATAATAATTTTGACAATACTGGATTAGTCAAACTTGTCAAATAGTTCACTAACTGTATCACGATCTCCAAGAACTGATCACGAACGTCTGTCACGAACATTAAGAAGAACACAATTCGAAATAGTTGATGACAGATGAAGAAAAAGAATTTGATGAAAGCGAAAATGATCAATCAGGTATGTAATTAAAATTATTTCATTTAAGTACATGTAGCGTGTTTAGTAATGTCGCGCTCGCGGCGGTCACAAATCGTGAGTCGCGTTATACGGATGAGCCGCGCGCGGAATAACAACTTTCTTAATAAAAACTTGAGAACTTTATTAATAACAAAGCAATTACAACACCGTGACACATGTCCGTCCGCCTCAAGTCTCCGCGTAACAACAATCCCCTTGACAATTGCTTCACAACCGCGTAACACTACCCCCCCTTCTCTTCGAAATTGTCGTCCCGATAATTCCAGAGAATTCCCTTGCAGAAAAGTCGGCTTCTTCTTCCATGATGAAGTTCTCAGGGAATCTGTCGGCTTCCTGCTCTACCCCGAGCTGCTGCTGCGGATTACCGAGCGCCGAATCAGTCCCAAACTTCACCCCTCCCGGAAGTTTCGTGCCGCTGCGAGGTCATCTTCCCTCTTCTTCCTTCTTTCTTGATGCTTCTTTCTTTTGTGTTTATGTCTTGCGCACTTCTCTCTTGAGTCTTCGGACAAGAGGGAAGGAAGCTTCCGTGGATCCTCCTTTCGGACACCCCAAGTCCCCGCCTCGGCATTTGCTCTAAGTCCCTTGGAAAAACCACGATTCAAAAAAACCGAGGGCGAGGCAGTCTTCTTTAAAAAAAATTTCTTTAGCCGGATGTTCGGGCAGTAAGCAGAAAATCTTCCTCTCAACATCGTTCTTGCACAACTCCTCTTCATGAAAACCTTAAAGAAAACAAAGAAACAGAAACAGTAATTTTCTTTCTTATAGAATAAGAACATCTTTCAATTCAACATTTTCTCTTCTTCGGACGGAAAGAACAATCGACTTCCCCATAGGCTCCGATAAAAACTACGATCCAATTTAGAACGCCTTCCCGAAACGGAATTTACACATCTAAACGAGTTCCATTTTACAAATACCTTTCGAACACTCGGAAGAAACTTCGAAGATTATTTAATTTCCTTATTTACTTTTCCTCCTATCTATAATAAAAACCGAAACATTCGAAGTCCGTGCCAAACTTAAAAAACGTATGCACGTTCGTCCAACAATCAATCCGTGCCGAAAATTCATCATAAAAGAATTTTCTTTAACTCAAAAGCGCGCAAAAGCAAATAAAAAGAAAAACAAAATTTATTTCATAAAAGCGAAAAGAAATTGATTAATTAACGACTGGTATTTAATGCTGTCATCCAGTCTCCGCTCAACTCGTTCCTCTGCTTCTTTCATTTCGCAGTCCTTCCTTCCTGCAGAAACCGTACGTTGCCTTGCCATGCCGCTGGTCCTTGCCGGCGCTCTGCCATTCCAATAACAATCTGTCCGATGGATTCTACGATCCCGGACGAACCCCCAAAAATGTCGCGCTCGCGGCAGTCACAAATCGCGAATCGCGTTATACGGATGAGCCGCGCACGAAATAACAACTCTCTTAATAAAAACTTGAGAATTTTATTAATAACGAAGCAATTACAACACCGCAACACACGTCCGTCCGCTTTAAGTCTCCGCGTAACAACAACCTTCTTGACAACCGCTTCACAACCGCGTCGGACCGCAAGGAATGATCTTCAAATTAGTAATTGATGTGACGGCAGCGCCGAGCGGAACACTGCTCGTAACAGTAGAAGAAAGAAAAGTGATAAAAATGATAAAAAAACTAGAAAAAATTATTGACATTTATTTTAAGTTTAATGGTAATTCTGTTTAATTCGGTAATGTTAATTCAGTTTAAACATAATAATAAACTTATCCCAAATAGCAAAATGCCAGCAGTATGCCAGCACTGCAGTAGATCCGATCATAACTTCGCAGCAGATTTCAAGCTGCTGCTTCCCAATTAAGCTTAGTTTTTTGCGGCACACCTTTTCATCATAGAATAACGACAAAAATGCGATAAAAATCGAGCATTGCTTGCTATCTTATTGTGTCAGCAGATATGTAGTAGATATTGTGCAAAGTTTACCATATCAGATACTGGCCTCAGAAACACAGCAGAAATCGAGCACAGTGTGCCGTCACGATGTGACGGCAAAAACGCAGCAGAAATCGAATAGGACTTGCTAACATAACTTATTGACAAATTAACAACAGAAATCGAGCAAATTCTGTTTCATAAATATTTAAATTACTATTACTAAAAAATTTTGAAAAAGTCTTTATTATTTTTTCTATCTCTTATTTTAGAAGAATAATTTTTAATTATTTTACTAATGATAAAACTAATATATTTTTTACAGCACAAATAAATTATAAAAAGCTTCTTAAAGATATAAAGTTATGATTCTTTTGATTTTTATATAACGTATCAAATAATTTATCAAACATTGTACATTTTATATAATGTACTATTACCCAGGTACTACACTTCGTCAACTACCTTGTTGGACAATTACGTCTTGCATCAAGTGGCATATATAAAAATACATAAATCATAAATGCATGTTGAATATGATTTTGCTTATATCGAAAGTTTGATAAATTTTGCATGCGAGAAACAGACGCAATCTAGCGGTAGTTTTCTAATTATTGTGTTTAGTGAGAGACGCAGAGTTTTGTACGATTTCTGTTGCCGATTTGTCGGCAGATTATGCCAGCAGGCTCTACTTGATTTCTATTACAATTTTGCCGCCACAACGTGACGGCACATTGTGCTCAATTTCTGCTGCGTTTCTGCCGACACACTGATAAGGCAGATCGTGCTTTATACCTTAAATTTTGCCGTCACGATGTGATGGCACACTGTATTTTGTTTCTGCTGCGTTTCTGCTATCAGTATCTGACGTTACATATTGTGTTACATTCTTGCCGCATTTCTGCTGTCACAGTGTGAAAGAATAAATATGCCAGATATTTACTACATTTTTACAACATGTTTTGATGGCATATCATGCTACATTTTGAAGTATTTTCTGTTGAATATTGTGGTAACACAAAATGCTTGAATTCTGATGTATTTATGATGACAAGCTTTGTTCAATTTTTACAGCATTTTTGCAACATGTTATGATGCAGAACTTGCTCGATATATGCATTTTTGCTGGCATCTGTTACAGCAGTCCATGCTGGATTACTATTCAATTTTTGCATAACATGTATCATAATTTCGCAATTTGTGCTTTTGGCACAAAATTTGCTATCTGAGTATAATGATCGAATTTCAAGTATCCGAGGAGAAACTATTATCGAGAAATGTCTAATATTTCTCTTCCAGAAAACGCAGAAGAAATCACTATTCATGTATGCAGAAATAATTGCCTTTATGATTTATTAAATTTTTATATGGATGCATATAGTTAATAAAAAATTGTGCGTTACTTTTCTTGGAGAGATAGGTATTGATGGGGGCGGCCTTACTAAAAAATTGTTTAATCTTTTCTTTGTTAAATGTGAGGGAATATTTTTTCAAGGAATATTGTATAGTCCCATACTTGGAGTTAAATAGATTAAATAAATTAGATAAGTTCATTATACTTGGACGGATCTTACAACATATGTTGCTTTTGACAAATCAAATTCCTGCAAAATTATCAAGAATTACATTAATGCTCATTGCAAATTCTGAAAAATTTGTCAAATCTGATATTTTACTACAGGAACTATTGCGATATATAAATTCATATTTGCGAAAGATTTTGAAAAAATTTTGTCTCTAATCGAAAAAGAAAATAAGATTATTCAAGATTTTTTCAGGCACATTGATTTTTTGCAAAACCAAGTTCCGATACATTTTCAGAACAATATTAAATATATTAAATATTATTGCTACAGAGAATTGCTATTTTAGTAGAGAAATCAAAAAGATTGTCGAAATCAAACCGATTGCAAAAATTTGGCACGATGTATCACCAGAAAAGTATTCTAATTTCTTATCTATCTAATAATTACTTACCTTACCTATCTACTTACCTTACCTATCTAATAATTGTGATTTTGATTCTTTTAGATATGCAAACATCTACTGCAACGAAAATCATTAATTGTTTAGTGACTGATCCTTACCTATCGAATGAAGAAAATGATGTATTGCATTATTTTACTATGTACATTCAATGTCTTAACAGAAACAAGCTGATAAATTTACTGTTTTTAATTACTGGATCTTTTCTCGTGCCCATCATTATTAATGTCAAATTAAATTTAATGAAACAGGAGGTTTAAGTCAAAGACAATATTTACTACATGTACAGATACTATAACCTTACCAAAAACATATGCACATTACAATGACTTGAACATATGTTTAAATACCAATGAAATTAGAGAATATACCAGCTATTGATACTTAAATGTATCATTTATTATTTAATTATAGCTTAAAATCGGAATATATGTTAAGACAAATAGATTAATCTTTCTTTATTTTACTAATGATCTTGAATCCTTATAACAATTTTTGACAATTTTCAATTAGTTTCACTTTTTTAGTAATAATTAGTAATAAATTGATATAAATTAAATTAAGATGATTTTTAATTTGAAACAATGAGATTTAATCAAATGTAACCAAAGTTTTTAATTCTTTATGATAACCTTTATACAGTTTATTTTGTTTGTGCAATTCTATAATAACTATATAGCCAATATTTTTTGAGTTTTAAAAATTAACTAGTTTTATATTTAGAATTTTAAGAAATTGCATTTTAATTTTTGTTTAATATTTTGTATTGGAACATTTAAATAAAATAATAATTATAGTAATTATAGTAATTATAAAAACTTATAATATTAAAATTAAAATATTAAAAATATTAAAAAAAATTAATTTATATTAAAAATAGAACATGTGTTTTATGTAAAATAAAAATAATATTATACTAAGTAATTGTTTATTTTACAAACAAAAATGGATTAAGTTTTCTCTTTTTTTAATGAAAAGATAAAATTTATCTAATTTCTCTCTGTGAATTTTATTATTAGAATTGTGATAACATAACATATTATTAGGTTCTCATTTTATAAAAATAATAAATTTTTAAAACAAACTTAATTTTTTTGTTAAGAACATATCTGTCTTTTTTTAGAGAAAATCAGATATTTGCATTACACTAATTCATATTTGTTTCAATATTGTTGATGAGACCAATAAACTCATATTTTGTTTTAAAATTTCCATGTCCTATTAATGTAATTCTTTTGTAACTTTTTAAATCAAAATTAAAGAATTACTAAATTTTTACAGGAAAATTATCGATCTTTGAACTGTTATAACTTTGTGAAAAAAATCACGTACGATAATTTTCTTGAGCTCATTTTAAAGAATAAATCTGTTACTTTTACTTCCCTCAATTCATTTTCGTTCCTTTACATTAGGAAGTGAAATTCAAAAAAAATGTAACTCTTGAAAATTTTACAAAATCAAACGATTCTACGGAATTGCAAAAATTTTTTTTTCGCGATTCAAATTAACGTGAATTTGAAGATTGAAGTTTATCCTTTAAAACGATTTATCAAAAATTAATCTAAGATTTCCTCATCGTTTTAATGCATTTTGAATAGTTTTCCACAAAAATGTCAAATGCTACCGACATTAATATAATTCAAGATATATCAGGAGTTGGCTAGTATATGCCTGCTATACGATATCTCGTGTATATGCATATGCACGCGCGCGCGCGTGCGACGCACGCCCCCCCTCCACACACACACACACACAAATCTGATCGTGAAACCTCCTTGTAATATATTAGCTAATGCCGGCAGCATACTTGACACATTTTTATGGAAAGTTATTCAAAATGAAATAAAATGGTGAGAAAATTGTAGATCAATTTTTAATAAACCATTTTAAAGAGTAGACATTAATTTTCAAACTTATATTAATTTAAATCGCAAAGAAAATTGTTACAACTCTATAAAATCGTATGACTTCGTAAAATATTTTCAAGGTTTAAATTAAACCTTCTTCTTAAATTGTCTACGTCGTTTCCTAATGTAGAAGGAGAGGAATCCGATAGCACACAACGCTGATTGACCAATTAAATATAAAATTTTCTGACTGGTGGTCCATTGGAAAATTTCTAAACAGCGGCTGATGTGTGTGGATGTGTGCTATCGCACTGTGCGCTAACAGGACCTTCCCCGTAGAAGCATGTGGAAGAATTTTGAAGGAAAATAGATTGGGGAAAGTGAAAGTAGAAGCGTCGCTCTTTAAAATAAGTCTAGGAAGATTATCGATCTTTTTTCACAAAATTATAACACTTCAAAGATCGACCAATTTTTCTATACAAAAGCTTAGCGAGCCTTTAATTTTGATTAAACAATAATATAAACGGAAAATTTCTTTATAATTCGCAAAAATGATAGGTGCACCAAAGAAAGAGTTGTGTTTAATTTTTTACAAAATATCGAGCGTTTTTGTCTTTAGTAAACAATCAAAGTTAAAAAAAACGTGTTTTGTTTCAATATTGAATAACGGTGAAAAAAATCGTACAGCAGTCAACAAGTTCTCAAATTAAAGTTAAAGACTTTTTCGAAAGTTATAAACAGCATTTGTGTGCGATTTTTAATGATGTAACACGCCTTAGTAAATTTCATAAAAGATTTTGTTATTTGATGATGTCTCTTTGTATTTATGTAACTCTATATTATAAAAAGTCAATATAACCATTATTTAAAGGACCGACCTAAAAAAATAGAGATTTCAAGCTTTAAGCGTTTTTAAAGCGTTTGAAACATGTTTATTATAATAATTTTTATAATAATTTTTAATAATGTTACACTTTCTTGAATCTTGTTTATTTTTGGAGGACCAAATAGATGAGTCTTTAATTTTGCTGTCGACTATAATTTATTTATATTAAATTACATATTAACTTACAAGGCTTTTGTGATGTGGAGAAATACACAATTTGACTTTCATCCTTAATAGCACATGATCATTCGAATATTCTACACTCGTACTGAAAGTACTGTGGTCATACGTATTATTGCCTAATATACCAGAGAACATTCATATGACATTTTGATGATATATCATTTCTTGTATATTCTTAAGCTCATCTTCAGAATATACCGAATATACCCTATCAGCTCATGATCTTATACGAATATTCTGTATTTATACTGAATGTACTGTGATCATATCGAAGATTATTCGTATAAAATCTGTATAGAATATGATTTGTCGTATCACAAGATGACATCATTATGACGATGATTTAAGATTATTTTTCGTCATTCGACGTCAATGTACTAAATAAAATAAACGACGTAAAATAAACGTAACATTTGTCACGAAATATTACCATTATAAATATATCATCATTTAATCGTCATTTTTAATGACTAAATAATGAAATAACATTATTAATTATTATCTTTTTTAATTAACTGTAATATATAAATAAGAAAAATATTTCTGTTACGTCCAGTGAACTCCACGATTCTTTTCTTTCCAAAAGACAAATAATATAATTTTCCTCATATAAGAATATTGATTTCTTTTCTGATAAGATATTGAATTATATTGAATTTCAAGAAACAAAAGAAAGATTTGCAATCGCTCTGATCTATTATAACGATACTCTTAATTTTAAAAGAAATTTAAAAGAATTTTAAAAAGAATACGCAAAAGAATTATTATTATTATTAGTCCCGAATTAAAACCGTCGCAAGTCTGTATCTAATGTAAACATCCTATCCTCACACACACACACACACACACACACACACACACACACACACACACACACACACACACACACACACCTCAGAGTTTCTACTACCGCCGGTTATCTCTAACCTGTTGTTCCTGCTGGTATTGTCAGAAAAACAATATCTTCTGCATTTTCCGGTCTATTTCTTGCAATTACATTTGGACACTGACCAGTTCACGAATCCAATAATAAAACAGATTTCGGGCCAACGTTTGGAAAATAAACTTCTCTTAACCATATCTCAAAATGATGAGAATGTCAATTTTCCAGATTTTGAAGCCATAACATAAATATTAATTATTTTCCCTAAACATTGTTTCCTCTATTCTTGGGCCGAATGTTCCAGTAGGTTCTTTTAAAACAATAAAAAGGAGAGATAATAACTTACCATCGACTGAAATTCTTGGTTGGATGGTATAATTATGTGTTGTTGCCGATACCGATTGCACTACGCCCTCAACTCTTTTTGTACCTTCTATTGCTAATGAACGACAATATGAAATTTCAATTGGAAAATGCTTTGGTCTGAATTGTATATGTTTTCGAATCCATAACGCGTAATATAATATTTAACATTTTCGACAAATCTATTGCTTTCTACTTCTAGATATTCTTTTGATTTCAGAGTTTTCTTCGTTATAAATTTTGTGATTTTTCGGGAAACAATGTTGTGCGCTACTTTGAATTGTTTTATCCATGTACGTGATGTTGTATTCTGGAGCATTAATCTCTTCTTGTGCTTTGAGAGTTCATCGAACAAAATCAATGTCATGAATAATTACTCCTTTCTGTAAATTTTCTTGGAATTTATTTAATGTATATAATAAAATTTCTTTCAGCTTTTCCAATCTAGTCCCACCTCTGTTGATTTGCTCCTTCCATCTTCGTAATTGGCATAACGAAGTAACTTTTTGAAATCTATATTTTACGTGCTCTAGCGATATTGATCTAACCTGAATTATTAGGTTTCCAAAACTCCACAGCTCTTCTTTTATATTCAATTGGAATATCATCTGTTACACATGTCACTTCACATAATCTATATTTTCTTCTTCGCCTCCTTCTTCCGGTATTATTAATTGTACTTCTGGTATATCGAAAGAATTTTCAAAATCATTCTCTTCTTTTTCAATTTCAAATTGGTTCTCATATATTTTTTGTAGCATATTTTTCATTTCCTCTTTTTTCCTTCTATTTTTGTATTTGTAATTAAGAATTTCTGGTAAATTCAAAAAACAAGAAATTGTCGCGTTCGCGGCGTTACTTCCCGTGATCGCGATACTCGGCGGAGCGCTCTCGGAAAAGAAGAACACTGTTTTAGGAAAGACTCACTCTTTATTAAACCAACGGTACAGAAACGCGTCCGACAACCGCGGAATCTGGCCGTCAAATCTGTAAAACAGTCGGAGAACGACGCGTTGCCAAGGGCCGATCTTCTATTCAAACTCTTATCGATTGATATTGATTATCTTTTAGCAGCGCCGAACGGAATACCGCACGGCCGCAACACTGCCCCCCTCTTCATAAAATTGTCGTCCCGATAATTCTTCCTCTTTCAAGAACTTCCTCTTGGAAAAGATTTCTGGGCTCCTGGCGACTTCCTGCCCTACCCTGAGCTGCTGCCTCAGGTTACCGGGCGCCGCTATTTCTAATCCCAGTCTTCTCTACTCTTCAGAAAAATCTTGTTCTTGAAATTTTCTGCGCGTTTCACTCTTGACTCTTCGTCTTGAGCTTTGCGCACTTCTCTCTTCTATTTTTCGGGCAAAGTGGGGGTAATCGTCGTGGACCTTTACGTCTTTCTAAAAGACACACTAAGCCCCTGCCTCGGCATTCGCCCATCGTCCCCCGGAAAAACCACGACTCGGAAAACCGGGGGCGAGGCAGACTTCTTTTCAGTTTGAAGCACGAGCTTGAAGATCTTGCTTGGTGCTCAGGCTCGAGGATCTCCCCACGACGCTTCTCGCGACGGAAGGAAGCTTAAAGAAAAATAAAACAGAACACAGTAACTCAAAACAATTAACAAGAAATAAAAGTAATGTCGAAATTGGAAAACCGGGTCCCGAAAACCTCTTCTTAAAATTCTTCCCTTTCTCTATACGGAGCTAACCTGTCGGCATGCACAACCTTGCTTTTCCGACCACCTGAACGAGAAATACAGAAAACTACATCACTAATTTTCTTAATTATCTCAAAAGGCCCCTCCCAATCGTTCTGTAGTTTGGGAGACCTACCCTTCTTACGATGAGGATTAAATAACCAAACTTTCTGTCCTTCCTCAAAAACGGGATGCCTAGCCTTTCGATCATAGCGGCATTTGATCTTCAAAGACCTTGATTCTAATCTCTCTCTTACTCTCTGATGAATTTCATCCAGCTTCTGCCGCAAATTTCGAACGTACTCCTCCGCTGACTCAGAAAAACCATAACTGGGAGGAGTACCTCTTAACAAATCCATCGGCAAGGTAAAATCTCTTCCACAAAACAATTCTGAAGGAGTTACGCCTGTAGCTTCATGTTTAGAGGTCCTATAGGCAAGAAGAAACATGGGAATCCAACGATCCCAATCCTTTTGATTCTCTTCAAGAAACTTTGACAAATACTGTAGAATTGTCTGATGTTGTCTTTCAACTTGACTATCAGACTGAGGATGAAGAGTGGTCGTCCTCGTTTTCCTAATTCCCAAAATTCTCATCAATTCTTGAAAGAGCTGTGATTCAAAATTCCTTCCCTGATCAGTATGAAGTTCCAACGGGACCCCATATCTAGAAACAACCTGATTAACAAAAATTTCTGCTACCGTAGTAGCTCTCATATTTTTCAAAGGAAAAGCCTCTACCCATTTAGTAAAACAATCAACAACAACTAGGAGATACTTGTTGCCTGAAGAAGAAACAGGTAACGGGCCTAAAATATCCATCTGAATCCTCTCAAAAGGAGCTCCCGAATTAAAGATTTACAAAGGAGATTTCTCCTTATCTGTAGCTCCCCTCTTCGCAATACAAATCTTACAGGTTCTGCACCATTCCTCAACATCCTTCTTACAGGTTGCCCAATAGAAACGTTTCCGGATCTTTTCCAGCGTTTTATTGATCCCGAAATGCCCTCCAGAAGGAGTATCATGAGCTTCTTCTAAAATCTGCTTCACTTTGCTTCGCGGGACTATCAACTGAAGAAAACTGTTTTTCAAATTAGGAGCCTCCCATCTCTTATGCAAAATCCCATTTTGGACTTCCAAGGCATGCCATTGATGCCAATAGATCTTGGCTGACAATCCTTTCGAAGAAACTTCCTTCCAAAAAGGTTGCAAATCATTTTCTTTGGCAAGTAAAAACATTGCCAGTTCCTGATCCTCTATTTGAGCCCTTCGTCAATCCTCAGAAGAATCCTCACGCAAAACAATACGAGCAACTACTTTATCCTCAAAAAGCCCTCTCTGAACTTCCACTTTAGAACAGAATCTACATTTTTCTTCTACACAAGGGCGTCTCGAAAAACCATCGGCATTACCGTGTATAATCCCCTTTCGATGAGCATCAAAATCGTATTGTTGTAACCTTTCTATCCAGCGAGCCAATTGTCCCTCCAAGTCTTTGAAGGACATCAACCATCTCCATTCAAAAGAAGCATGATCAGTTCGAATAGAGAAACTCTTTCCGTACAAATAATGATGAAAATGTTTCATCGAATCTACCAAAGCTAATAACTCTCTTCTTGTTATGCAATAATTCCGCTCAGGTTTGTTCAAAACCCGACTATAATAAGCAATGACTCTCTCATAGCCGTCCTGAAAAACTTGTGAAAGTACCGCCCCTATTCCAAAACCTGAAGCATCCGTATCCAAAATCATCTTTCCTTCCCCCTTCGGAAAGGAAAGAAGAGGTGCAGACGTTAATGCCTGTTTTAACCTTAAAAATGCTTCTTGACATTGCTCAGTCCATTCAAATTTAGTCAAATTCTCAGTTAACTTAAACAGAGGCTTCGCAATTGAAGAAAATCCCTTAACAAACTTCCGATAATAAGAGCAAAATCCAAGAAAACTTCGAACCTGTTTCTTATTCTGAGGAACTGGCCACTCAGTGACCGCTTCAGTCTTCTCAGGATCCGTAGCGATCCCGGCAGAAGAAATAACATGACCCAAATATTTTACTTGTCTCCTAAATAAATCACATTTCTTTGGGTTAACACCAAGTTTCGCAGCACGAAATCTCAGAAGAATCTCTCTTAAATTCTCTTTCATTTTCTCAAAGGTTTTGCCAAATACTATCACATCATCTAAATAAACCAGGCAAATTTTCGAAAGTAAACCCCGAAGCACCCGTTCCATAAGACGTTTAAAGGTAGTCGGGGCATTACACAGACCAAAAGGCATTGCAACAAATTGCCAAAGTCCAGAAGAAGAAAGTAGCAATATTATCACGTTTCTTGGATTAAATTCCATTTTACCTTAAAAATTAGAAACACTTAATTATAAACATATACATAAAAAGTATTTGTTTTTAAAATAAAATAAGTAATTAGTTATTTTATACTTAAAAAATAGTAACGCTTCATTGTATGCTTATTGTATTTATATCATATTACTTATTATTGTTGTAGCCTGGATTGAGTTACAAGATTGTATTTAAGGAAAGTCAGGTTCGCCGAGCCTTAGGAGTTAGAATTCCGAGCAGGATCGTAGGTGGAAGATTCTTTTGATCAAATATTATTACTCACTTTTATTAAGTAGCTGATTTATTGGTACGGATTCTTGATAATGTTTTGTGTGAATCTCGCTATTATGAATAACGATTGGCCATAACGAAGTACAACTATTCTGTTACATATTGTGACTATTCACTCTCGGCGATTTAGCGACCGTTTTTATAGTATTTTAGCAGTATTGCGTTTCATCGCCTTATAATTCTAAATCGGACCATATATGGTCAAAACAGCGCTCCCAAATAAGAAGGGAGGGTGTGCGTCACGGCGGGACCCGACCAGTCGTGAAAACTCGTAATTATTTTGCGAAAAAAATACCATCTCAGCCAGGAATCGAACCTGGATCTCCTGCTTACTGGGCAGGCATCTTATCCCTTCGACTACCGAGGCATGTGATGATATTTATCGCAAATAACGTGTTTAGAATAACACGTCAACAATACAATGATACACATATATATTGTTACGTCCGAGGGACTTCACGAATTCTTCTCTTTCGGAAAAAGATAATGGCTACTAATCAGAAAATGAAGCACTTCGAACGATCTAAAGAAACCCTAAATAAATACACAAAAATACACAAAAATTCCTCTCGAGATACGTCTCACTATCAAAAAAAATAATTCTTGGGATAGACAGCTTTGTCGGCACCGACAAGTTTATAACATACCAATAAAAATAAAAAATATTAACAAAAGCAAATTCCTAACGGATAAGAAACGCGTCGGATCGTTCGAGGGTGACACTCCCCAAATTGGTGGAGAAACTAAGGGAAACGCCAATCAAGAAGAAACGATTAGCGACCGTTGGCGGTCACACCAATGAATGATTGAGGGTGTGAAATGGCGGGAAAATTTTCACTAACTAATTCCATCATTCGCTAGGAAATCTGGAAATATAAAAACAACCACAATTCACAGAACACCGCTTCTCTCCTTCCTCTATATTCACAATTTTTCTAAACTATCATTCGACAAGTCAACGCGGAAATCCATCACGCCCTCAGATATTCCCACCCCTTCGGAATCCTTTAAAAACCGCAACTTGGAGCGGATCGCTCTTTTCTCTCTTCACATCGCCCCACGTTTTGACGGACGGGACCATCCGAGGTTGTCGCCAATTTTTTCAGTTAGAATCTGTGCGTGATACTTTTATTCACGTGTGATACGATCCACGACCCAGCGTAGGCATCACACTTCTCGCCCATCACCAGCGCCTGCCACGATAAAAGTAAGTCCATTTTTATTACCTCTTTCCCGCGGTAGATTGGCTGTTTGGTTCGCGATCTTGACATAATTGCTTTCTTAAAATTCTTCAACATTCCGAATGGGCAAGCCGCTGATTGACTCGGTGAAGCTGCCTTCCCCAACATTCCCACCTGGCAAGCCAATTGATTCGGTGAAGCTGTCTTATCACGATTCCTCAATTTTTCTATCACTTTCACCACTCTCTCTCTCTCTCTCTCTCTCTCTCTCTCTCTCTCTCTCTCTCTCTCTCTCTCTCTCTCTCTCTCTCTCGATGTGAAGACGTGTGTCACATCGCTCCGTCAAAATAGTGAATTTTCGTGCGTAAATAGTGGGAAAAGACGTAAAATAAGTATTTCGAGTTATGTCGCCATAGATCGAGGATGGATATGAAAGTTATCTAGCCGGGATACGGCGATCTGTGGATGTGAGCAGTGAATTTATTATTTGAGACATTGAAGTCTCACAAGACAGTAGACATTATACGTGGACACAATAGTGCTGACGTGTGAAAGTGGGTCACAGGTGACTGATCGCTTATGCTGATACTAGCGGTTTTGGCCGGTAATTATCAGCATGGACGACGAATATGCAGAGTATCGATGCTCGGCATGTAGGAAGGCAATTAAGAGCAGAGTCGTTAAATGTAAAAATTGCCCAAAGCTTTTTTACCATCCAGGATGTGTAAATAAGCATAAAATTATCGACAGAAATCAAGAGTACGTGCAGTGTAAAGGCCCATTTGAGGAATTTTTAACTGATAGTGAGAAAGCTCCGGCACCGGCAGGGAGAGATAGGACATCATCTACAGGATCTACAGGATCTACAGGAGTGTTCACAACATCGAGCAGTGGAAATAAAGGGTCAAGCATTGATATAAAAATAGACTGGATTATAAGAACTGTGAAAGAAATAAAAGATGAAGCGATGCGTAAAAATGAAATTAAAATAATGATTAAAGAAGTAGTTCAAGAAGAATTAGGAAGTGTTAAACAAGAGATGGAAAACTTGAAGAAAATGATACAGGGAATAGAGTATGGATCGAAGGGAGGAACGCAAAGAAGCTACAGTGAAGCGGTTAAAGAAAAGAAGAAAGAGAGTCTTATAATTGTTAAACCGAAATTGCAACAGGAAAGTGAAGACACGAAAAAAGTGATAAAAGAGAAGGTAGATATAAAGAATATGGCAATGGGAGTAACAAAATTAAAAAAAGGAAGCAAAGGAGTAGTAATCATGGGATGTGAAACTGGAGAGGAGGTAAAAAAGTTGAAAGAGACAGTTCAAGCTAAACTGGGAGAGAATTACAAAGTGACGGAGTCTAAATCGAAACCAAAAATAAAAATTATTAATATAAATTTAGAAGAGATGAACTTAGATGATAATGAGCTTATAAATACGATAAAGAAGCAGAATAAAATAGATACAGTAAATATGCGAATTGTGAAGAGAATGGTCAAAGTAAAGAATAACGATCAAAGAAGAGGAAATGAAGAAGGATCAATAATAATGGAAGTAGATGAAGAGACACACGAGATGATATTGCAGAAAACAAAACTAAATGTAGGATGGAAGAAGTGTCCTGCATTTAATCACATCAGTGTCAAAAGGTGTTTTAAGTGCTGGGGATATTTTCATATTGCCGAAAATTGTAAGAGAGAAGAAACATGCTGCAAATGCGCGGGGAATCATAGCTCGCGTGTCTGTACAGCGACAGAGAAGAAATGTGTGAACTGTATGTTCAAAAATCGAACATACAATTTGAAGATAAATGATGATCATGAAGCTATCAGCCGAGAATGTCCGACTTTTAAGAGGGCGTTACAGGAAGAGAAGAGGAGAGCAGGCTGGGAGGAGAAGTAGCAACTACAGAAGAAAGAAGAAATTATACTGTATACAAATGCACAGAGTTTGATAGCGCATAAGGATGAGATCAACATCAGATTATGAAGAAAAAAATCCTGCGTTCTTAGCATTATCGGAGACCAGATTGACCGAGGATATTGAAGACAGTGAAGTGAACGTTTCTGGTTATAATATGACTAGATGTAATGCTGAGAATAGAAATACAGGAGGCGTTGTTCTATATGTAAGGAATGATATTATTTACGAAACGGTGTTAGTACAAAAATTAGAATCGAATTGTTGGTGTGTCGCGGTAGAAGTGAAAGATAAATTATATAAAGGAGTGATAATGGTAATATATCACTCACCAAGCGCATCGCACGGGGATTTCATGAGATTTTTCGAGGATATAGTAGAGGAATTAGTAATAAAAGGTGAATGCATGGTAATAGGAGATTTTAATATAGATCTTATGATGGACTCGTTTTATGCGAAGAAATTGCAAACGGCAATGTTAATCTTGGGTATGAAACAGTATGTTAACGAACCGACGAGAATCACGAAAGATAGTCAAACAATTATAGATCTAATCTTTGCTAATAGTAATAAAAAAGTGCAAGTAATTCATGAACCCAAAATTACGGACCACGCGTGGCTGGAAGTTGAGGTGAGTGTGAACAAAATTGAAAGTAAATTTAGAGAGTTTAGCGCTAGGAATTACAAAGAGTTTGATGAAGGTGAATTTGTTATGTTAGTAAAAAATAAATTACAGGAAAGCCAAGGATGGCAGTGTGTATGTATGGGTGTGAGTGAGAGAGCAGAAAAATTTGTCAATAGTATAGTAAATGCGTTACATGTAATGGCACCGAAGAGGAAAATTAGAATTCCGAAAGTATGGGAAGGGAAAAAATGGTTCTCAGATGTAATAAGAGAGGCTGCGGATAAAAGGGATGAGGCATTTAGGCAAGCAGTGTACGCCGATACAGAACAAAGCTGGTTGCAATTTAAAGTTAATAGGAATGCAGTAGTAAAACTAATCAGGTCGAAAAAGAAAGAATATTATGAAAATATGATAGATTTTAATAAGGATAATCCTTCGACTATGTGGAAAACTTTAAAAGAAATTATTAGAGGCGAGCCAGTATGTGCTAAAGAAATAAAAGATATAGATTTTGAAATATTAGATAACATAGATTATAGTACAATAGGGTGCAATATAGCGGATAAATTTAACTTATATTATATACAGAGTATTAATAGTATAATAAAATCTATAATAGAGGATCAGTCTACAGGCGCAGGTAAAAGAATTATCTATGCTATAGAAAATATGGTAACTATGGAAAATTTTGAGGGAATCACGGTAGAGCATTTAGAGAAAATTATTAAAGGACTGCCAAATAAGAAAGGCACGGAAGAGGGAATAACTAGTAATATATTAAAAGCAACGTTTTGCGTAATAAAAGAGGAATTTGTTGATATAATAAATAACTCCCTGAGAGATGGTTGCTGTCCAGAAAGTTGGAAAACGTCCACAATAGTACCGATTCCAAAAGTAGATAAAGCCAAGAAGGCGAGTGATTTTAGGCCTATTAATGTGTTACCTATATTTGAGAAAGTGTTAGAATTGGTAGTAAAAGAGCAAATTGAAAGGTATTTGGAAAATAATAGTATTATAACTGAACATCAATCGGGCTTTAGGAAACACTATTCATGTGAAACAGCGATTCAGACTATTGTTGACGAATGGAAACTGATAGTCAGTGAAAGGAGAATGGTAGGGGTAATTTTCATGGATCTGAAGCGAGCGTTTGAAACGATAGATAGGGAAAGATTATTAGGGAAATTATATCAATATGGAATCAGAGGAAAAGTCCTTGAATGGTTAAACTCATATCTAAAGAATAGAACACAGCAGGTGCGATTTAATAATAAATGGTCAAAATTAATGGCAACGGAATATGGAGTTCCACAGGGATCTGTATTGGGACCTTTGTTATTTATACTTTATATAAACGATATAATCAAAGTCTGTCCAGAAGAATGTAAGATAAAAATGTTTGCGGATGATACTTTAATATATGTGGAGGGAGAAAGTAGCGCAGAATTAGAAAGAAAAATGAATACGGTGTTTGTTATAGTAGAAAAGTGGATGAATATAAATAAATTAAAAATGAATGCAGGGAAAACGAAATACATGATAGTTAGAAGTATAAGAAAAGAGCTAAGAGGTAATATTACGTTGAAATGCTTGGATGGAACTGAGATAGAGCGTGTGGAAACGATGAAGTATCTAGGTATAATTATTGACGATAGACTTCGATTCAACGACCACTGTGATTATATGCTAAAGAAAATAGGGAAAAAAACGAGTTTTCTCAATAGAATAGGTAGTTCTGTATCGGCTTACACCAGATGCACGGTATACAAGACAATTATAGCTCCTCATTTTGAGTATTGTGCGACGTTGTTGATTGACATGGGTGAAACGCAGTTAAGCAAATTGCAAAAAGCGCAAAACCGAGCTATGAGAGTCATACTGCAGTGTAATAAATATACCAAGGTGGAACATATGCTGCAAACGCTGCAGTTTATGTCCATAAGACAGAGGCTATATTATAATGTGTGTACGTTTATCTTTAAGGTTGTGAATAACATGCTACCGGAACAATTAAAAGATCAATTAGAGCTAGTGGGGAGTAAAAATGATAGACAAACGCGACAAACCGGAGATATTATAATAAGATTTCGTAGAACAAGGAGTGCACAAAAAAGTATGTTCTACGAAGGAGTAAAAATGTACAACGCGTTGCCAGCCACAATGAAAAGATATGATAAACTAGAAATGTTTAAGCGAATGTTAAAAGAGCATATATTAAGTATAATTTAAGTGTGTATCATGTATTTGCAAAATAGCTGAGAAAGCTAAATAAAGTCTAATCAATCAAATCTCTCTCTCTCTCTCTCTCTCTCTCTCTCTCTCTCTCTCTCACTTAACTCTTGTATTTATATAGTGAACCAAACGAACGCCATTCCGAACAATGAAACGGGCATTGCGACACCGTCGGGAGAAGCTCAATAAACGAATTCGTCGCGAAACGCCGGACACGCCGAGGAACTCGTGGAGCGCTTAATCGAAGTAGAACCGAGACTCTCCGACATCTCTCTACATCAATACGCCACCGCCCTCCACTCCGCAGACTTTGAGAAACAGTGCACTCCAGAGCACTTCGACATGAAAAAATTCTACGACCTCGTCCGTCAATTTCCCCGCTCATCCACCTCCTGGAACCTTTTACATTAAAAGAAAATTTAAACCCGACAGCCAGTTTTGGGATCAAATCTCAAGACACCAAGTTAACGATATTATCCCTATGTACATTTCCCGTGACCCTCTTCCCTACCTTGTTTCAGTGAAGGCTTTCCACAGCGCTCACCCTAATCCCCCGCCACACCTGCAACCCAATCCCATCGATATGCTCGCGATTACCAATTTTTTGTTCCAATTGGAACAACAATTGGGTATATAGATATCAAATTTTTTTTGTTTTGTTATTTATTATTATTTGAAATTTTATGTATAAAATTTTTGTAACCAGTACTTCCATATTCGAATGTACACAATAAAATTTGCGCCACTTCGAAGAATCTTAGAATTAACATATTGTATTTCCTTTTTTTTATTATTAAATCAGTTAACTCGAATTCCGTCTCGATTTATTTACCCAAAAACTTGACCCCGTTCATGGCTCCCTGAGGATCGCACGAGGTCCATCCCTGATAAAAGAGATTCGGTTCTCTAACCAAAAAACGGACCACCGATAGTGCTGGCGCAGGTAAGGATTATAACGTCACCGACGCTGACCCGATTCCTGTCCCCTTAACGCGCGTTCGACTCGCGGATCGACCTCACGACGTCGGTTTGTAAGAGCAATAAAGGTTCGTCCACCCGAGTTCTCCTCCTCCTGAAGGTATTACCTTTCCTCCAGAACCTCGGACGTAACAATACGTATATTACAATATACATATATACATGTATTCTCTCGAATCCCCACGACGGGTATTCCAGAGAGATGATGGTCCTATTCTCTCGATGGATGCAAGTCGGACTGCAGCGGCGACATCCTCCAACGCCATTGGCAAATATACAAATAATCCTCCTGGAGCACGACAGAACAGATTGCATCAAGCATAGCTCGAGCTCCCGGCTCTATTATTCGATATGATCACAGTACATTCAGTATAAATACAGAATATTCATATGATATCATGTGCTGCTAGGGTATATTCGGTATATACTGAAGATGAGCTTAAGAATATACGAGAAATGATATACCATCAAGATGTCATATGAATTCTCTGGTATATTAGACAATAGTACCTCAGACAACATTATGACGTCTTAAAGACGTCTAAAAGACGTCTTAAATATTATGAGACATCTTATTAAATTATAAAAAAGATGTCTTTAAGACGTCTTATGATCCGATTTATGACGTCTTTGGGATGTCTTAAAGACGTCTTATTTTTCAATAAATGACATTTTTTAGACGTCTTTCAGACGTCTTATTTGAAATTTTTTGGACTCTATAATCTTTTGGATTTTATAATGGCATAAAAATTATGTATACGGAAAGTATTGACAAGAAGAAGAATACGATGCAGAATTTGGAATTACTAAATAAATTGGTATATTGTTGATATAATAGTTACACAACTTTGATTTATCTATTGTAATCAGAAATCAATTTTGTCATTAGAAATGTTGTGTACATATTAAATCATTGATATATCGATTTATCAAGTAATTCCAGCTTCTGTTTCGTATTCTTCCTCTTGTCATACGTTTCCAAATAGTTTCATCTTAATTGCGTTTTTGTATATTATAATAATATAAAATATTGGAATACTAGATAAACTGACTGCCAATATTTTTATAGGTTACATTACATCGAAATTGGTCATGTCGTTTATTCCAATCAATAAATGTGTAATCTCTTCTCAATAAATGTCACAGTTGGTAATGTAAATAACTATGTTTGGAACAGTCATTTAGAACTTTAGAGATTATATTGATTATATTGATTATATTGAGGTCAGATTGAGGTTATGGAACATATATCTTAGAAAAGATGTCTTTAAAATGTCAGAAAGTTGTCTTTCTGATATAGTCTTAATAACATCTTTAAAAAGACATCTTTAAGACATCTTTCTCAAGACGTCTTTAAGACATGTCCAAAAGACATATTTATGACTTCTTTTGTTAAAGTCTTAAAGACGTCTGTTATAAGACATCTTTTAGATGTTTTTTAGACATGCGTGCTGTCTGGGACGTATGATATCATGTGCTATTAGGGCAATATCGCAATGCAACCGTAATTTTGTGGACATCTTACAACCTGGGATATATTGAGGATATACTTCAGAAAAGCTAATTGCATACTATAGATATATTCAGTACATCTCCATAAATTATCAGCGAAAATTTACGAGATAAGATAACGCGGTATAGCAAATTATTAGTATATATTTGATATATCATGTATGTACGTATCTCAAATATCATGCGAATATTGCAATATACTTTTGCGATATCTTACAAACATCGTCAGCATCTATATTGCTGTCTGGGATAAATTATCATCTTAATATAATAATAATTCGATAAATTAGCATTTATGCAGGTCTTTATAAATCTTGAATAAGGAAAACAACTAATGCGCGAAAATAGTTCCCTAATAGCATTCGTCTATTCTGAGAACGTTCCACGGGATATCATACAAATATATTTGAGATATTCTCTGAACATTCGAAGTACTGTGGAATGTACTTAGATCGTTACTACCGCTCACTAACCTAATCCTTAGTAGTACTGGAGAATATCCCGCAGTATAGCCATAGGACGAAAATGGTTTAAAAACAGTACATCATGTAGGGCATGCATAAGGCTATCCCAGACAGTCATATAGATCTATATATTATAGACAATATAATATATGTGATACCTTTTACGGAAAATAAGTTAAAAAATGAAAAAAACTGAGAGAAAGTAATGAAACATTTTTTATCTTGTATCATTGGCATGTTTCTAAAACAGTCACTCATCCTTCTTGGGATCCTACTCGATGCTGCTTAACTTCTATAATGGGATGAAACTTGCAACTGAAGTGATGATATAAGTGAACACGGATGTTTGACATAAAATATGATAGATCCAGTTAATGAATGTTACTATATTGTCATATAAATGATCTCAATTTTAAAATTTCGATTGCATATGTAATTCTTAAGTAGATAATTTAATTACATATCTAGAGTCGTGAACCTGTATTATGTTTAATGAGAATTATTTTTCTTATGAAAATTATTTACAAATTGTTGTATATATTTTGATTATTTTTTTATGAATTTATTAATGATTGTATTAAATATGGCAAATATTTTTTTATTTATGTATTATAGTTAATTAAAAAAGATAGTAATTAATGTTATTTTATTATTTCCCAACGGAAATGTATATTGCGAAAATTTTCCCACCGGAAATATGTATTGCAAAAAATATCATCATATTTTTCGTATTATACGCCGCGTGCGGAAGAAGTTCCCAGCCTAACGCAAAGATATGGTCCTGAGTTGCTTTCGCAACATGTGGTCGAGCATTGTCATGAAGCAAGATCACTTTACGACGTCCTTGGCCAGTAAATGGCCTCTTTTCTTCTAATGCATCGCTCAAATTGGTCAATTGTTGTTGGTAGCGGTTTGCCGTGATTGTTTCACCCGGTTGTAACAACTCGTAATACAACACACCTTTCCAATCCCACCAGATACAGAGCAAAACCTTCTTGGCGTGGATATTGGGCTTTGGCGTCGATGTCAAAGATTGATCAGGGTCAACCTATGATTTTCTACGTTTAGGGTTATCATAAAGAATCTACTTTTCATCGCCTGTAATGATTTTGTGCAGAAAATCTTTTTTCCGGAACTTTGAAAGCAAAGTGAGTGCAGTGTCACGCCGACGATTTTTGTTGTCTTCGGACAATTCATGCGGAACCCATCTGCCTTCCTTCTGAACCTTTCCCATCGTATGTAAATGTACGGAAATGATTTGCTGCGTAACGCCAAGTTGTTCTGCAAGTTCCTTTTCAGTTTGCGCAGAGTTTATATCCAGCAGTGCTTGCAATTCGTCCGTTTCAATCTTTTGAGGGCTAGCACGCGGTTCATCTTCAAGACTGAAATCTCCTTGGCGAAATTTTTGATACCATCTTTTACATGTAGTATGACTTACAGCATTCTCTCCTCATATGCAACACAAATCATTGCAGTAGCTTCAGCAGCATTTTTCTTCAAATGAAACGCGAAGTGGATGAAAAATCGAATATGCTCTTTTGTTATTGCCATCGTGAACATTACTGATTTTTGAGGTTATGTGCATTAAACGCCAAACCATATGGCATTTTAGAAGACCAAATGTCAACGCTTTAAAACCGCAAAAAGGCGGGAAGATATATAAAATTTAAATTGTTATTTCGATTGTATGAAATCTAAAGCTCAGAATTTTTTTGTACACCTAATATAAACTTATTATTTTTGAAACAACAACGTGTGTCCAGAAATATCGCATTTTTTAACAAAATGGCAATAAAATTATATTAGAAGAAATTTTTAAACAGATTTCAAGACAACAAACTGTTTCAAAAACGCTTCTAATATAACTATATTACCATTTAATCAAAATTGTATTAATTAATCAGGGAAATCAGGGAATCAGGGTTGTTAATTTTTATTTATATTTTTATTTTATTTTCTTATTTTATTTTACTATATTATGAGTAATATGATTAATATAAAGTTGCAACGTACATCAGTTGCTTAGGATAATATATATATATATATACTTGTAAGTGTAATTAGAAATGAATGTTTACAACTTGTATATAAATTTCGAAAACTATATGTCTTTTTACTGGAAAGTTGCCATAAACGTGTGACATTTCATATTATCAACACTTTGTTATTGAACTACAATTAAAAATCTTTATGTTTGAAGACATATATGTGACAATGGATGGAAATTATTATATATGTTTTGTTGCCGTCATGTTTTCATCATGATGCTCAAGATGAAATGATTAATCATTTGTTGTGACATGTTGTTGACATATTGCTGATAACATAACATACTACTATTGCTGACCGTTTGCTCTTAAAATTTCGTCAACTGATTGTATCCATAGCAGATATATTGTTATATTCGTTGTCCTATTTCGATGTCAGCAAATATATGGCAAATATATAGCAACATATGCAATGCATTAGTTCGCTCAATATGCTATATCATACTTGACTATCTGGGATGTTTCGCGTTGTAATTTACTTCATATTATATTCATTTTGTAATGCAATACAAAATAAATTACATCCTATTTAAAATTCACATCCTATTTAAACTTTGTTTTTGTCTAATAAGAATGGACATGTTTCAATTATAATAGAATATAAATTACCAAATTTAAAAATAAAATCGATAAATAAATAATTGGACTATATAAGCCAAGCCAGGACGACGGAGGCTAATGATATATTTGAAATTATCAAACCATACAATAACTCTAAACAATATTTCGTTAACCTAACAAACAATAAACATGACGAATTAAAAACAAACAATAAACATGACGAATTAAAATATACGTTTCGACCTTAAATGTAGTCTTCTTCAGTGTTTAAAAGATGAGTTATTCACGCAACGAAATTCATAATCCTTAAAATTAACGGGCGCCTTACAGTTGTCTAATTAATAAAAAAGTCGTAGTCCCAACTGCTGTAGCAGAGTTTCGAGATGCATTCCATTTGAGCATTGTATATCTTCAGTAGGTGACCAGTATTAGAATAATTTGGATAATGTAACGAAAATTATGTCTAAGGTTAAAAACTTAAGGATGTGGATAAGAATCTAAAGTAAGAGGTAGAATCTAAGCAAGGGGAAATAGAATAATAAAAGGGGAAATAAAATAATAATCAAGCCGTTAAAAAACTAATAGTGTCTCCAATTATCAAAATCGTGTATAATTATTGAAATAAGTTAAAGTTGAAGAATAAATGCAAATACATATTGTGTAAATTGTAAAATATGAAATTTGAAGTAAAGAGTGGTCATACCTGGTCAAGTGCAAATACAGGTTGAAAGTAATGTGTGAGAGGTTGCAAGTTTCTCTTAGGAGTGCGGTAGAATATGTGGACCGAAATCCAAGATGATTAGTTGAGAAGGAGTAAAGAAAAGGAAAAGGGAGAAAGAAAACAAGGAGGTGGGGGAATAGAGTAAGAGTAGGAAAGGAAGGGAAAATATATAGAAAGGAGGCAATTAAGAACAAGGGAGAAAGTTAAGAATAGGGAGATACATTAAAAATAAAACTTTTTTTGCATATTTCAATAGTGCACTTTTAATGTATTTTTATAAAATTATATTGAATTTTTTAATATCTTACAAAATAAGAGAAAATATTATGTTGAAGTATAATAAAAATGTATTACATTTTTGTCGACGCATAAAAATAATATTATATTTTTCCTCGTCTTTCTTTCCTTCGTCTTTCTTATGCCTTTTTAATTAAATTTTTGTCAGGATATAATTTTAAATAATTTCTTTATGTCTAGACTTAATAATAATGCTGCTAAACAATTTCTCTTTTTATTGTAAATCGCGGGATTATTTTTTCATTATACATTTAAAATGCTATTAAAAATTAAAAAATAAAACGGCTTGCCATAAACTTTTACAGCAGCATAACTATATGTATAAGGAAAATTACCCAATTACATTTCTATCATAAAGACACATGTAAAATGCGATTGGATAATTTTCCTTGTGCATATGGTTATGCTCATGGTGGAAGGAATACATAGTGTGCGCAGCTCGACAATGTCTTTTTCTGCGCTCTCCGTCTATTGCTTGTAGTAGACAAAAGCTACCAACTATGAAACGCGAATATATTTCGCACCGAGAAGTTGGTATGCTGAATCTCTCTTTGTTCACACACTTTATAATGCATCGTAATTTCTCTTTCTAATCTTCATGATTTCTGTCTTAAATTAAATATTGAATAAAAAATTAAATAATGATAGTGTTGATAATCAATATAGAATAATTTATAATCTCTATTGGGAGGATTTTCAGCCGAATGATCATTCTTTCGAACTTCGAATCTTTATGATATGCATGAGAAAAATGATTACAGATTACATAAATATTTTGATACTTTGCATGTAAATAATAATAATAAATCTTAAAATACTATATGTAATAATTATAAAAATTATAATAAACTTTTTTTTATGACATTTTAAACAGTTTTTTTTTCTAAAACAGCATGACTCCGATGAGTGATCTAAATAGAGTATTTCGGTTCACATGTATTTTTTGGCCATTTTGCTGCGATAAAGAATAAAGGAAATTTGCATTAAAAAAAAAACAAAAATAGCAAACATTTATGCAATATTTATAAAAATATTAACATTAACTTGAAACATAAAAGTACAAAATACAAAATACAAGAATATAAAAAACAAATGAGATTTATTATACAGATTTATTATAATTAAATATATACAGCGTTTCTATAATTTTTGTTTAATTGTGCTGGAAATGACTTTTTGATTTCTTTCTTTTTTTTCTTTGCATCATTTATCAATCGTCTGTTTATCTCTCAAACTTTTATATACATACGAGTTTTTACCACTACATTTATCAGAACTGCTGTTACACTCACTCACTATACTAATACTGCACCATTTTATAGTATTAGGCTGATGGCAGAGAACGAGACGTAAGCGTTTACGTTTACCGTAAACGTAGATGTAGAAGGTAGAGAAAAACGTATACATATCCAATAACTTTTCACGTATACGTAACCTCTTATGTATATGTTTTTCTCTGCCTTAACCTACGTCTACGTTTACCTACGGTAAACGTAAGCGCTTATGTCTCATTCTCTGTCATCAGCCTTACAATAAATTTTCCGAATGTTTCGCGAACGAAAGTAATACTTGTCCACGTGCAAAACGAAGTAGTGTGTACACACGGAACAGATAAAAAAGGAAACTGCTCGAAGAAAATGCGTGAAACAAGAACAGATCCAGCTATACCAATGTGATAACGCTAAACTACTTTTACTTTTCACAGTTGGTAGTATTTTCCTATTATAGACGGCTCAGGGTGACGTCCCATGGATACGGAATGTGCACAATGCGGAATTGGCGGAACGCTCGTGATTGGTCCAACAAATGTTCCGTCAATTGCATTCCGCTGAAATGGCTGCATTCAGCAGAGAAAGCAGATCAGTGAGCGCTCAGTGATTTTTCAATATGATTGGTCCTTGCCTTTAGATCTTCATTAAATATAAGTATAGAAACCAATCATAATAAAGAATTACTGAACGCTCATTGATCTGCTTTCTTTGCTGAACGCAACCAATGTATTTCCTATGTCCCATGGAGCGGAAATCGCGAAAGCGCAATTGCCTATTAATCGCAATGAGTGCTTTCCAACAAGGAGAGTTTAGTTTTTTTGTTACACAGTGTGACACAGAGAGACACTGTAAGACACAGTTATAAAGTTTAATTGGAACACATAAGTTACTAAACACGCTCATTATTATTCTTTTCATATTCGATTATAATTGGTCAATTTCTTACTTCTTAAAGTTTAAATTATCTATTGTGGACCGACACTTAGAGAGTGTAAAAGACATAGGAGAAGACTATCACGCATAAACATAAGCGCATTTTTTCGTTATCATCCATTATTGCCAATGCATTTTTTAAAGAATTATTGATATATACTGAAATAAATTTAAGTAAATTATATGTATTGATTATTTTATTGCTGGCTACAAAGCTTTATTTTATATTTGTAAAATAACTATGATCTTTTCGATTTGACATTACATGGAATCTCATTCATTTCAGGTGAGTATAATTCCTTTTCTCCTTCAAGGAAAACTTCTTTTCCTTTGAAACAAGCATGATGCTTAATACCATCTAATATAGGAATAATTTCCTTACAATATCGACAAAAGAACATATCTGCAATAAAACTTAATCTAATAGAATATGTACTAATAATGAGTCATCAACAAATACGTAATGTTTTTAAACTTATATAGTTAAATAAAAAAAAAAACTGAATATTGATTACATAAGAATTCCGGGTTTGGTACTACGTTATTCGAACGCGACGAAGACATTTTTTTGCAAATAAAGGATGCATTCCGTTTCTCGCATGATGTATCATTTATCCTTATCACTATGCATTAAACAAGGATAAATGATGTATTATGCGCATCATGCAAGAAACGGAACGCATCCAAAATGACAATAATGACCGGAATGTATATTACCACACTTAAAAAAATAATTTTGCTCGATGTTGGCGCTATGTTGGCGCTATTGACGTCCGACACGGCCAAACTTAAGATCGAGCTATGTTTCACAGTGTCATTCTGTGTCTCTCTGTGTCATAGATGGAAAACACCAGTGTAGACACTGTGTAACACAGTATCTATACTGAGGATCGATCATGTAACTTTTCCCCTAGGGCGGAAACGTGAAAATGTGAAATTTTTCACGTGAACTTTTTCGCCATGTACCTTAGTGGCGGAAATCTAGGGAATTAATAAATATCCTTCGGAATTAGAGAAGATTAGGGCTGTTAGGATTAAGTATACGTAATACATATACAATTGGTTATTAAAAAATGTATAATACTGTATAATACTGTACCAATAAAATAATAATTTTCATTAGCTATAAAATGTATGAAACTATGTTTCATGATTTCACTTTCCATGTATCCAAGCTGGACATATATAATCGCTATACCTGAAAAGTTTCACGTGAAATGTATGAAAAATGAAAAATAAAAAGTGAAAAATGAAAAGTGAAAAATTTCACGTAAAATTACATGATTGACCCTCTGGTGTTTTCCATCTATGACACAGAGAGATACAGAACGACACTGCGAAACACAGCTCGATCCTAAGTCTGGCCGTGTCGGACGTCAATAGTGCTAACACATCGAGCAAAATTATTTTTTTAAGTGTGATACTAATAATTCGAACTATAAAAATTATCAATCTATTACATTGAAAAATAAGGAAACTGGTAAAGTATTGTCATGATTGCCTCAAGTAGAGAATATTTTATTTATTATTATTGTATTTATTATTATTGTATGATGTGAATTTTATAAGCATATATATGTGTATATTTATGTATTGTTATATATTAAATATATACAGCTGCGATCTGGACGAACGACGCTACATTGGCGTTGCTAGCGTTGTATGAAGCTAACATGTATATGCTAGATCATCCTAAAAAAAAAATATGGCTAGCTATCGCAGATGATCTAAGAGATTTCAACATTGAGGTAAGACTATAAATTTTATTACAATTAAAGAGTTACTTTAGATGAGCTTATAGGGACTTATAGAAATATTAAAATAGATAGCAAAAGATGTACGTATGTACGTGCGTGTAAAAACAAAACCAATATATTTTCTAATATGTAATATAAATGACACATATCAAAAATTTTAATGTAAATGTATTACACAAGATTATTATAGATTTATAGAGATTTATAGAAAATGTTTTATCACCCATTGTAAATAATGGAGGTCTTTATTAGTAAATTTTATTTTCTCTTTTACTTACTATATTACTCTACCATATTACTTTCATGTAGTTCATTTTTACTGTAAATAGAGATCATGGATAGGTACATTGCTGTGAAATTATTTATTAAAATGTTCCGCATATGTAATTTAAAATAATTGTTTTCGAATATATACATCAGTTAATTTTAATAACTTATAATTTATTATTACTTTGTGTTACAGATGTCATCACAGCAAGTAAGATGGAAAATGAATACCTTAACAAACGATACAAAGAATGTATTGACAGCAACAATAAAACTGGAAGAGGTGCTGTTGAATTTCAATGGTTCGATCAACTCGATGAAATTTTCGGGAAAAACAAAAAAACAATGTTAAATCGGCTTATACTGTTTCAACGAAGTTGCCTTCCTAGATGACATCTAAGAATAAAGAATATAACACAACAGCCACTAACGAACAGAGTAAAGATAAAGGAAAGAAAAAAAAGGATGTTGCATGAATGATGTCTCATTTTGAGGTGAAAAATACAAAGCGTACGGTCCTTGAAGAGATCTGCTCATCATCAAATATAGCTGCAAATAAGCAAGTTATTGAAGACGTAACAGCAACGATGCAGCCCGAGACGTTAAAAAAGTTACGCCCAGCACACGGAACTGCTTCAAACATTGCAAAAAGTAAAATTGAACTCGGAAAGCAGTGGCATCAATATCTGCAAGATAAAGCTAAAAGAGAGGTTAAAGAGAAACGATACAACGACATAATGAAAAAGAGGGAAGAATTACTACAATTAAAAAAAAAACAAATTGAATTGAAAGAGAAAGAACTTCAACAGAAAAAGATTATTGCAAGTAACAAAGTGAACGATAAGCAAAAGAAGCACGCTGAAATGTTAAGTATTGAAAAAGAAAAATGCAAACTTTTGCGTACCTTTTGCGTATCTTAAAAAAGACACTGGTAATATGTCTGGTAAAGCATCATTCTGATTTATCTGATTGATCATTGATGGAGAAGAATCCGTACGTCCAGAAACAATTAAAATTTAAAGTGTTCTCTGTAAAGTGCTTTTAACAATGTTGGAAACATTTTAAGAGAACACTTTAAATTTTAATTGTTTCTTGAGGTACGGATTCTTCTCCATCAATGATCAATTAAATAAATCGGAGAACACAAAAATGTTAAAACTATAAGTTCAATTTTTGTTATTAAGAAATTATTCATTTAAGTTTGAAATTTATTTTAATTTTAAAAAACTAAATTGTTATTCTAAAAAAGTCAGTCCTAAAAATATATATAAATTTTATATTATATGAATTATATAAATGTTATGTAATATAAAATTATATAAATTATATAAGTTTTCATGATAAATACTTGTGTTGCTGTCTTAGTTGCATAACTGTAAAAATACAAATTATACTGTAATTTGATAATTAAAAATACTTCCTATTTATTTTTAATTCAATTTATTTTATAGTACATAAGTATCACATATTTCACAATTAACATTTTGTTATTGGGAAATCTTGAAAAAGTGCAATAAAGCAGTATTACAAATCACTTTTAGAATATTTCTTTATTTGCAAATCCATTTATTCACTAGTATATAATTTTTGTTCTGAACATTTCATTATTAATTAGGAAATAACTCTCTGGGAAAAAGTTGCATTTCTTCGATCTATTTCTTTCCCAGTCAATATTTTCATTTTGTTCATTATTATTAAGATTTACTGCATCATTATTGTAGTTCAGAAAATCATATGCATCCTCATTAATGCAATAATTATGTAGGATGCATGCACAAACAACTGTATTTATGACAAAAGGCAATTCTCGATATTCATTGAAAAATTTTATTCGACGAAAACGTCCTTTTAAATAACCAAATGCACGTTCGATTACCATATGTGTGGAAGAAAGCAACAAGTTAAATTCATTTTGCTGTGGTGTTAGGTGATCATTATCTCGAAATGGAGGAACTCAGCCACGATAATGAGCTATATGCTGAATCAATTATAAATGTATCTCCTGGAAAAAGTATTTCTTTATTTTGCACTGCTGTTTGATATAAAGGCGATCTTCTTAAAACGCGGGCATCATGCAGAGAACCAAGTTCGCCACAGTAAATATTAGTGAACCTCATTTTTGCATCAACAACTCCTTGCAAAGTAATAGAGAAATATCTTTTTCTGTTGAAATAATCATTTTTATTGATAGATAGTTTTTTTTATCGCTGTTCTATCAATTGCTCCAATCACATTGTTAATACCTCTTTTAGCTCGAAAAACTTCACATACAGTAATATAATCTTCCTGTCATCTAATTGTATCCATCTAATTTATTATCTAATTTTGTTAATAATCAATTTTCTACTCGATGTAAAATCCGAAATACAGAAGAAATAGAGATATCGAATCTGTCAGACATTATACGCAAAGACTCAGTGTTTGACATGAACCATAAGAAAAGTAGGAAGCTAATTTTTGCAGAAATTGGCTTTCCGAAAACATGTTTTGGAAAATGTTCGGACTGTTCAAATTCATCTAAAACATATTGTTAATTGCACTTAAATTACTGTTATATAGATAATTAATATTGAAATAAATATTCACTATGTTAAAGTTAAACTATCATTGAATATTTTTCTCTTATCATACATTTCTTACCAATTAAATGTAATGCTGAACGTCTTGATAAATTCTCTTTAAATTCTTGTTCGGTCCACAAATCGACAATTCGAGATAATCATTAATCCGATGCCTTTTACTTCCACTTGTCAAATGTTCCATTAAAGGACAATATAGCAAATCAACATTTTCATCTGTTACTAAAAGAAGAAAGTGAGGTAGTATGTTCCGTACTCATGCTTGACTCTTCCGAATTATCATTCGAAGATTTGTTGTCACTTTCATTTGGTGTTTTAAGCAAGATAAACAATATTTCTTTTCTAATCTAAAAATATTTAATGATTAATTTTATTTCATTACAGTATTATAAATTATATATAACTAAGAAATTTACCATAATTGAAATATATATATATATATATATATATATATATATATATAAATCTATATAAAAATATATGTATTAGATGTACAAAAAAGTTCTGAGCTTTTTTTTGTAAAATTCAATCTTTATTCAAAAACAAACAAAAAAATATTAATCAGCGAAATATTCCCCGTTTGCATCAACGACCTTTTGTCATCTTTCGGGTAACTTGCGAATTTCTTGATGATAGAAGCGATAAAGTCATCAATGCATTTTCGTATCTCTTCAAATCTCACGAAATGTGTATCAGCCAAATGATGCTGCAGCGACCGGAATAGGTAATCGGAAGGCGCCATGTCTGGGCTATACGCCGCGTGCGAGAGAAGTTGCCAGCCTAACGCAAAGATATGGTCCTGAGTCGCTTTCGCAACATGTGGTCGAGCATTGTCATGAAGCAAGATCACTTTACGACGTCTTTGGCCAGTAAATGGCCTTTTTTCTTCTAATGCATCGCTCAAATTGGTCAATTGTTGTTGGTAGCGGTCTGCCGTGATTGTTTCACCTGGTTGTAACAACTCGTAATACAACACACCTTTCCAATCCCATCAGATACAGAGCAAAACCTTCTTGGCTTGGTGGATATTGGGCTTTGGCGTCGATGTCGAAGGTTGACCAGGGTCAATCCATGATTTTCTACGTTTAGGGTTATCATAAAGAATCCACTTTTCATCGCCTGTAATGATTTTGTGCAGAAAATCTTTTTTCCGGAACTTTAAAAGCAAAATGAGTGCAAGCAAAATGCAGTGTCATGCCGACGATTTTTGTTGTCTTCGGACAATTCATGCGGAACCCATCTGCCTTCCTTCTGAACCTTTCCCATCGTATGTAAACGTACGGAAATGGTTTGCTGCGTAACGCCAAGCTGTTCTGCTCCTTTTCAGTTTGCGCAGAGTTGCGCAGAGTTTATATCCAGCAGTGCTTGCAATTCGTCCGTTTCAATCTTTTGAGGGCATCCAGCATGGTTCATCTTCAAGACTGAAATCTCCTTGGCGAAATTTTTGATATTATCTTTTACATGTAGTATGACTTACAGCGTTCTCTCCATATGCAGCATAAATCATTGCAGTGGCTTCAGCAGCATTTTTCTTCAGATGAAACGCGAAGTGGATGGAAAATCGAATATGTTCTTTTGTTATTGCCATCGTGAACACTACTGATTTTTAAGGTTATGTATCAAACGCCAAACCGCATTTTAGAAGGCCAAATGTCAACGCTTTAAAATCGCAAAAGGGCGGAAAGATATATAAAATTTAAATTGTTATTTCGGTTGTATGAAATCTAAAGCTCAGAACTTTTTTGTACACCTAATAATAAAATACTTCCACATTCGATACTGATACTCCTAGAAAATAGACGCTTCCAAACGATAGTCGAATTTGCGTTCATGTTTATGCGTGATTGTCTTCTCCTACGTCACAGTCTTTTACGCTCTCTAGTGAGCGTGTTTAGTAACTTATGTGTTTTAATTAAACTCTATAATTATGTCTTACAGTGCCTCTTTGTGTCACACTGTGTAACATCAAATTCTACTTATTGGAAAACACCCAATATCTTTCTCCTAAAGTTTTTTGTTATGTCTATCGGTATTAGTGTGTATTATTGGCTCGTACAAATTACGCTTCCGCGTTTTCCATCGCATGGGACATAGGGATTCAATTTCTGGATCGGAATCACATATACATGTATATACCTGTCAAGATTCAAAAATTCTATGTACCTATCACAGTCAAAAAACAACTTCTCCGGTAACGGCACATCAAGATACACTGAAAAAACAATTATTAGTATGGAGTCGCAAAAGTTATATTTAATTATCTGCACATTACTAAAATCTTTAAATAAATGTGCGTATGCATTTAAAAGGCAGGAGTTACGCCGCAAGATTGCAAAATTATATTGTATAATATTGCAATTAAAAATGAAAAAAAACAACGACAATTTTGAGTGCGACTTATATTTAGCGCTGAAAGAAGACTACGACAAGGAGCAAGTGATAATCTTGTTAAGGAAATGTTGGCCGAAGATACGGAAAAATATATAGATTATTTTAGAATGCCACCTCAAATATTTGAAGTATTATTCGCATTAGTCGGATTAATTATTATTAAACAATATGTTTCGCGAACCTATTTCATGATTGAGATTCGGCTCCAAATTACACTGCGTTATTTAGCATCAGGGAATAATAAAAAATCCCTATCATATGCCTTCAGAATTGCACACAATACAATTTCAAAAATAATATGTGACCTGTAAAGTTATTTGGAATTGTTTGAAAGATTCAGTTTTTCTCAAGGATAATGAAAAAAGTTGGAAAACTATAGCCGACGACTTTGTACATTTGTGAAACTTTTTAAATTGTATAGGGGCCATTGATAGAAAGCATGTTCAAATTCAGGTATATGTACTAAATGGAATTTATTTATAAAATGTTAAAATTTTATTAACAAAAGATAAAAGGCTTTGTTAAATGTTAAAATATTTGTTTGATATATAGGGTGTATGCATAAGTTTTTTCCGGTTTAACTAAGAGATGTCGCCAGCGAAAAGTACGCAGCGTATTAATTTGACACATACATCATTTTGTTCGTCTGACATTTAAAACTACAAACACAAGTTGAGTCCGCCAAAAACTAGCGTCTTTGTTTTATCGTTCAGTGATCAGGTCGAGTTTTGTGTCTGAAAAAGAACATTTGCGGCACGCATTGCTTTTTTTATTTAATCATGCTTTTTTTATTTAAATATTTATTTAATAATAAATAAAAGAAAAAGGCTGTTGAAAGTCATCGTTTGCTGGTAGAAACATATGGTGAACACGCTCCATCGATTAGAACATGTGAGACATGGTTTCGACAATTTAAAAGTGGTGATTTCAATGTGAAAGACAGTGAGCGCTCTGGTAGACCACAAAAATGCGAAGACGAGCAATTGCAGGAGTTATTGGATGATGACCCAACTCAAACTCAATGGCAATTAGCAGAAGCATTACATGTATCACAAGAAACAATCAGCAGACATTTACGAGTAATGGGAAAGATCAATAAACTCAGTAAATGGGTCCCACATGATTTGAATGAACGTCAAATGGGAAATCGCAAAGTCACTTGTGAAATGCTGCTTCAACGCCACGAAAGGAAATCATTTTTGTATCGAATTGTGACGGGTGACGAAAAATGGATTTATTTTGAAAACCCGAAGCGGAAAAAATCGTGACTTTCACCTGGCGAAGCCGGTCCATCAACACCAAGGCCAAATCGCTTCGGCAAGAAGACCATGCTCTGTGTCTGGTGGGACCAGAGCGGTATTATGTATTATGAACTCTTGAAGCCCGGCGAAACCGTTAATACACAACGCTATCGCCAACAAATGATTAATTTAAACTATGCATTAATTGAAAGACGACCGGAATGGGCCAGAAGACATGGCAAAGTGATTTTGTTACACGACAATACGCCGTCTCACACAGCAAAACCAGTGAAAGACACCTTGAAATCGCTTGGATGGGACATCCTTCCGCACCCGCCGTACTCCCCAGACCTGGCGCCATCTGATTATCACCTCTTCGCATCAATGGGGCACGCGCTCGCAGAGCAGCACTTCAGCAATTTCGAGGAAGTTGGAAAATGGCTCGACGAATGGTTTGCCGCAAAAGACAAGCAGTTTTTCTGGCATGGTATTCATAAATTACCTGAAAGATGGGCGAAATGTGTAGAAGCCGATGACCAATATTTTGAATAAAAAAAAAATTAATTTCCTTTGAAAATTACGTGTCTTTTTTTACTAAAAAATCGGAAAAAACTTATGCATACACCTGGTAGTATACATAATATAAATTATAATAAAAAAGACATATATTCTTTTCTTACAGGCTCCACCAAATAGCGGATTAGCATATTATAACTATAAAGGTCATCATAGTATTAATCTTCTGGCAATCAGTGATGCAAACTATTGCTTTACAATAGTCAACATTGGTGCGAAGGAAGACAAAGTGATGAAGGAGTCTTCCGTAACAGCAAAATTGAGAAATGCTTCGAAGCTAAACTGCCAAATCCGAGACAGATCGAAACAGATGGACTTACCAATAAAATTACCATATGTACTAGTATGGATGAAGCTTTCCCATCGATGTACATGATGAGGCCATATCCGCGAAGTGAAAAATTTGATATTGGGAAGAAAATATTTAATTATAGACTGAGCTGTGCAAGAAGAGTTGTAGAAAGTGCTTTCGGAGTGTTAGTGAGTCGATGGAGAATATATATATTGAAAACCAATCCTTGCAAATATCAGCAATGCATGCAAAATTATTCAAGCAACTATAGCACTGCACAATTTTATCATATAAAATGTAGAAAAATTAATTGGAAAAAAAACATATTTACATTTAATTACAGAAAATCCACATGCATAATGTTCGCAATATGCTTTTTTGTACAGGTCGAAGTAATAACAATGCAATTACAATTAGAAAAGCATTTTCGACATATTTTCAAGGTACTAGTGCTTATCTTATCAATGGGAAAAAGCGTTACAAAATGATTTTTAATATTTTGTATTTATAAAAATAAGTTATAAATTGTATTGTAAATAGATGTCAGTTTGTAAAATGTAGGTATATTCTTAAACATAAAGATATATGATGACTTTGAGGAATTTATTTGCAAGGCTTATTTTTGTATGTATGTAGGTAATGATACATATACATTTTATTTGAAAATAACATTATTTAATATTAATTTAAAAATATAACTAAGAGATGACTTATTTGATATAACAAAACTTATATATTATTATTATATTAATATACATATTTTATTTTTTCATAACATAAAAATAGGATTATAAAATACATTATATCAAGAAAATACAATATAATATAGTAATAATAGAGTAATAATAATAATAATTATATAATAATATTATTATATACTATACTATATTGTATTTCTTATTAATAGTAAATCTTTTTCTTATTAATAGTAATAATAATAGTTAATATAATACTATGGAATATTATTATATTTTACTGTAAATATTTATCCTTTATATAAATTAAACTGTGTTATAATATCAAAAAAATTGTGTTATAATATCTGTGACACTTAGCTATAATAAGTTTGCATTGGTTGATAAAACTTTTCCTGCTCCTCCATAACCATGTCAATTTAGTTGTAATTTTGTTCGTTCTCTATATGGCAATTTTCTTAATCCTTTTCCTAATAACAATATAAATCCGTCAATTTCATCAGGTTGTTTATTGTCTCGTAATGCTGCAATAACAGCTTCATTAAATTCTTCATTCATTTTGTTCGATTTGTCGACTTTCTTTCTGAAATATTATTGATTTTTAACATGAAAAAAATTTAATAGAATTTCTAATAAAGTGAATACTAATATAGGATAAACTTTTATTTGATTACTCCGAATTAGTACTTTTCATAGGACTCGAATTCAAAATGTTACTGCATGTTGATTCAGATTCAATGGCTTCAATTTCATTATCGTTGTTGTTGTTTATAATGTTTGTTGGTAAACTAGTATACGTCCTAAACAAAATGATACTTATATTTTGGGTCACATCTTAACATTAAAGAAATAATTAAGAAATATTTAAGAATCTTTGAAAGAAAAGAATTAAATAAAATCAAATCTAAAGTGTCAAATCAGAATTTGTCTCTATTTTAAATACCTATTTCAAATATCTCTTTTTACGCTATATTATTCAACTTACGCAGACTTTCGCAAGTCGTCGTCCAGAAACTTCATTTGTTCATAAAATCGGAAAGAATTTCTTCTTTTATTTAATTTTATCAGCGGATCCACTTGGAATGTAAGTATGTTCCTTTCTTTTTGCTTTTAAAAAAGAATCTCTAAGATATCGCCATCTTTTTTTAGCTTCACTTATACTTAATATTCCTATGTATACATATCACAATCAGATAAGTCTTGTTCAGCTATAATATTAATATTACATAAGTATATGTAATATTAATATTATAACAATAAGAACTTTATAACTATATTATAAACTTTAATTATTGCACTATTATACTATTATAAATAACTATACTATTATGATTTAATACTAAAAATTTTCAGTACTGACTCAGATAGCAAAATATTTCAAATTTGCTGTCACATAGTCGACAATCGTTGCAACAAACTAATTTAAACAAACTCAGGACAAGGTGAGACAGCATTATGTCTGTCGCATTGAACTCAATGGAATGATAATTTTAATAATGACAAATCGATGGCAATATGTCAGCATCAATCTACTATTCACTTAACGACAACTCGTGTTGTCAATTTGTCATCCGCAATTATCAACATATTGATAGCAAATTGGCGACAACTTGAAAGCAACTCGTCATCGGTATGCTATTCATACTCAACAGCATGTTAACAACAACATGACGGCAACATATGCCAAATAACGAATGCTGCATATGCTGATAATATGTCAACTAAATGTTCTGTGCCAGTTGGTTTCCCTTGATAAAAATGGCGGACAGAATCGGATAGAAACAGACAAGATTTCTATCGGTTTCTGTTAGCTGTCTCATATTTTCATCATGATGCTCAAGATGAAATGATTAATCATTTGTTGGTGACATGTTGTTGATATATTGCTGATAACATAACATATTACTATTGCTGACCGTTCCCAGATAACATTTGGTGAGAGTTCATATTGCCCTCATGCGTGATTATCACGTCGTGTGTGCAAGAATGCCATCATGTCATAACGTGATGGGAGCACAAGTGCGAGCGTAAAAGATGTCACAATCACGCGTGATGGGACATATTAGGCGAGTATAAAAAGTCGCACAATGCAATCACGTATGATGGGGATGTAAGTGCATGCATATAAAAGTCACATTTTTGTTATGTTTATAATACATACATATATTATGTAGTATATATATTTATATGTAAATTATATATTCCATATATATTTCCATATATTCCAAATTTTAATAAAGCTTAAAAAATGTCAAAAATTTCAAAAATATACAAAATTTCGAAGTTTTCAATATTTTCAATATTTTCATAATTTCCAAATTTTTTGTTTTCCAAATTTTGAAAAATGTCTGAACAATCAAAATTTCCATATTTTTCCAAATTTTTTAAATTTTCAGAAATGTAAGACATGTCAAAATTATCGAAATTATAAAAATTTGTAAAACGTGATTGACCTTGTTTTTTTGCATAGCTCCTAAAATATGTTGATTACATACAATTTATAGATCGCGTGTAAGCGATACTTTTATGAAAATATTTTTGTTAAAAATTTGCACAAATATTTTTTAAAAAATGCTAAAAAACACATCAAAACTGCAGGAGAAAAGTGAATAATAAAAAAAATAATAAACAATTTATACAGATTTTATTATGATGTTACAAAAGATTTTCATTTGCATTTATTCATTTGAAATCGTCAAAGTTGCGCGATTTTTGTCAGCGAATCGCAGCGAAGCATTTCTGCGCATATAATGGAACGTTCCTGTCGAAACAGTTATAACTAAAAATGCAATAGTAGCTACCACGGTGATATGATGATGTAGCCTCTCGATATTTCACAAAGAAAAAACAAAATTTTCTTCAGATAGTGCCTGTTTAGTGCCTTTGGATTTTATTTTTTGCATAATATAGTCGGTGTACATTTTAATAAGAGTACGCTTTACATAATCTTTGTAATTTGCATTTGTATATTATTGTTTCAATAATTTTTCAACACTTTTCTCTTCACAAAATAATATAATTAAATATTTACTTTTTATTGTTACGAAATTATTATTAATATTATATTATTAATAATAATTTCGGTTGCATGTATTACAATTATTATTATTATAATTGAGCTTCATTTAGTGTCTTTTTGCAGTGACTAAATAACATCTTTTGTTTCATAGGAAAGTTAATATCCAGTGAGAGAATCATAAGAGAAGAGTCATAATTTTTTTAAATAATTCAAACGGAAATTAGAGATAAATAGTTAAAGATATTCACATTTTTAAATAATATTACAGGGCCATTCCGAGTAATTGTGATGAAACCGATAAAGCCATTTCAATTCACATTCTTATAAATTTATATATTTAAAACCTCGATGAAATATCGATTGCCAAAAATAATTTACTCTTGAAATATTCGTTTTACACACTCGAAAAATTATTTATTGTCCTAATATAATTCTGTATAATGCTGAGCTTCCTTAATTTGTGTAATCAGCTCATATGAATAAAAATATTTATCTGATACCAATATTTATCTGTTTTGTTTTTATTCTAAAAACATTATGAAAATAAATAAGATGGCTTGATATATGAAAAATGTATATTTGCGAGTGAATGACCCTAAATTTAATTTATAATAAAATAGCATGTATCAGTTATTTAATTTTTTAAAGTGAATGTTTATATTATTGCTTATATGTACACCTGTATTATTAATACCTTACCTAATATACTTATCAGTTCTGGCAGTTTTCAAAACTGTTGCTTATATCTCTTTGTTTTCAAAAGCTTTAATGTACTTCATGGTGAATGAAAATAATTGAATTATAAAATAACAGCAAATAAAATAACAAATATAAGATAAATTTACAAATATTATTTATTTGATTATTAATAACTTAAAATAAATTAAAAGGTTCATACTTTAATAACGTATAAATATTCTTTAAAAAATATATATTTATATTTATTTATTTTGTTTAATATTATCTATTTATCATGTTTTATATTTATATATATTTATATTTACTTTGAAATATAAAATACAAACAGTTTTCATTTTAATGTTTTCACACTGCCCTTAAGAGTATTTTTGTTCTACTAATAATGAAAAAAAATGTGTGCCCAATTTCAGATCGAAAATTAACAAAAATAATTGAAGATGATTTTAATTATAATAAAAAAAAAAGAAATTTCAACGCATTAATGTTAATTAATAAATAAATAACTTATTCTAAATATTGTGTAATTAAACAAAAATTTATTCACTTTGAGACAACTGTATACATTGTAATACATTAAATAATTGAAATACGTTGGTTCCATGTATTACAATTAAGTTTCTTTACTATATTTTTATTTTGCTTCATATATGAACATTAAATCGCAAAAATTTTTTAAATTTGTTAATTAATTTCCATTTGCATTTATAACTTACTATAAATTCTAAGGTTGGTGACTTTTAATGTTTTCATGAAAATGTAGTTTTTATTTTAATATTGATAAAATATATAATTTTAAAACATATAATAATAGCATATTGCATGTTTTATGGAATCGAATAAAAGTTAAATACATAATCATCAAATTAAATACTCTTATTAATTTTCTTTTATTCGAATAAGAATCTGACTATAGTAGTTTTTTTTCTTTCAAAAATATTGTGTGACTTATGTGCTTGTTACATTTTGCATTTGCATGTGGTGCTGTTATTGAATGAATTTTGCAAGATTAATTCTAACTGTCAGTTCTGACAGAGTTCGTGCTTGCACTTGTTTCATTCAAATAAAATATTACAATGAGCTACATATTCACACATAACTTTCATGTCAGTACTTTATAATCACAGACACAAATTAGCGACGATGTCTACGAAATTTAAAACATTCCTTAATCTCAGTGCGAGGCACAAGTGGAGGCGATTGTCTGCAAGGCAAGGTCGTCTAAGAGATTCCGAATCTGCAGAATTATGATGATTCTATTTCAGATGCTGTCTCAGAAAATGATCCTGTACTAATTCCAAACAACATCCTGCTCTACCTGCCTTTGAAGACGACTTACAAAATGATGAAGCACAATCTATTGATAACGACATGGAAGTCATTGAAAAAAAAGTGGGATACGATGAGAGCACTGGTGAAGAAAAAGAGGAAGAAGACTATGCTGAAAATAATGAAGAAAATGATGGATACAATGTAGATGAACAAAATAATACATCGAGTTCCTCAGAGAATGAAAACGATGATGTGGCAGAAAACCGTGTTAATTTGATGAAGAGTGCAAAAAAATGAATAAAAAATGCATTTTTAGAAGCAAATTTAAACCATAAACAAAGAAATATACTCCTTAAAACCTTACATGAGCTCCCTTTTCACCTGATTCATCTCTCTAAGGACACAAGAACATTATTGCAAACACCCACTGTTGTTGCTACTAGACATGTTCAACAAATATGTGGAGGGGAATATCTACATATGGGATTGAAATCTACACTTATGAAAAAATTGGAAAGTATTCCTTATGAAATGTTGCCGAAATATGTGGAAATAGATTTCACTACTGACGGCGCACAAATTTATAATAGTGGCACAGATCAATTTTGGCCTATTCAATACAGAATTTTTAATTCCACGGATAAGAGGCCGATAATAGCAGGTGTATTTAAAGACAAAAAAAAAACCATCAAATGTTTTCGAATTTTTGATCAATTTGTTCAAGAAGTTGTTGACATAAGAGAAGAAAGTGGAATTCATATATGTAATCGACGATGAATATGCTCGATGTTTCATTGCGGATGCACCTGCAAGGGCATTTGCCTTAATCATTATGGACATACATTTCCAAACGCATGCTCAAAATGCAAAGTGGAAGGATATCGTTGTGAAGAATTAGGCTTTCGTAGAATTATGATGTTTCCAGGAATACGTCATCCATTAAGAACAGATGAAAAATATATAATATGATAGACGAAGATCATCATAAAGGCCAAAGTTACATTCAGGTCCATTACATCCTGTATTAAGACTAATCACGCAAGTTCCTTTCGAATCCATACATCTCGTATATATAGGAAATATTAAGAAAGTTCTGCATACTTATATTCAAGGAAAATATGGGCATCAAAAATTAAGTAAGAAGAAATTGGATATTCTCGATTCGAGAATGATGAAATTGAAATTATATTATCCCATTGAATTTAATCGCCATTCGAATAAATTAAGTATGTTTCATCACTTTAAAGATACCGAATTGAGACAACTGCTCCTATACGAAGGTAGTCTGAACAGTTTTGAGTCTATCATAGAAACAAGTATTTTTTCAGTCAAATATAGTTTTATTTTTCAACATAATCTTCTTTTAAGTAGATACACTTTTCCCATCGATACTCTAACCTCTATAACCCCTTCAAATAGTAGTTGGCATCTTGCTCCGCAAAATAGGCGTTTACGTATGCGATGACCTCCTCGTTCAATGAAAATCTCTGTTCTCCAAGCGAAACTTTAAGCTTAGGAAACAGGAAAAAGTCGCTGGGGTCGCCAGACTGGTGAATACGATGGGTGGTCAACCAATTCGAAGTGCAGTTCGTGAATTTTGGCCATGACGACCGCCGAAATGTGAGCAGGTGCGTTGTCTTGATGGAATAGCACTTTCTTCTTCTTCAAATGCGGCCGTTTTTTTGCAATTTCTGCCTTCAGCTTATCAAGTAATGATGCCTAATACGCTCTATCTAACAATAACGCTCCCGTTATTGTTTTACTTTTTCAAGGTAGTCGACACATAGTACACACAATTCCGTGACTATCCCAAAAAACAGTCGCCATTACTTTCCCAGCTGATGGAACCGTATTCCTTTTTCGGAGCAGGTTCACTTTGCAGTCCACTGTTTTGACTGTTCTTTTGTCTCTGGAGTGTAGTGGTGGATCCAAGTTTCATCTACAGTTATGAATCGACGCAAAAAATCTGACTCGTTTCGCTTGAACCGCTCCAACAGGGCCTTGGAAATGTTCATTCGAATTCGTTTTTAGTCCAAAGTGAGCAAGCGCGGCACCCAACGCGCGGATGCTTGCGCATATCCAATTCTTCAGTCAATATATGACAAACGCGTTCTTTCGATATGCCTATAGCTTCTGCTATCTCTCTAACCTTGATTCGACGGTCGTCCAGTATCATTTGGTGAACATTTTCGATGTTATCAGCGATGGTCGCAGTTTTTGGCCGTCCCGAACGCTCATCATCAGCCAAGCTGGTACGACCACGTTTAAATTCAGCTGCCCATCTTTTTACGGTGGCAAATGATGGGGCAAAGTCCCCGTAAACAGTGTCCAATTCGATTTTAATTTCCGCAGGCGTATTGCCTTTCAAATGTAAGAATTTAATCACGACACGATATTCAATTTTTTCCATTTTTATAAAAACACTGACAGCGACTGACACGAATGACTGTCAAACAACAATTGAGTGTCCAAAATGGTTGAAATTTTCACAAAAGTCTTTCAAAGCATATACTATTGTAGTACTAGAATGATTTTGACGAGTAACGTCATCTTCATGTTAAGGCTCGAAATTTTTCAGACTACCCTCGTATACTGCTCCGGCTGTCCTACAAAATATTTTTAGAGAAGAAACTTATGATCATTTTCTTTTACTATTATATTGTGTGCCAAGAAGCTTTAGAAACCTATATCACTGTATATGTGTGTGAGCAGTTGTATGAAGAGCAGTATCTTTCATATAATGTGCATGGCCTTTTACACATAGTAGCCGATGTTAGGCAATTGGATTCTTTAGACGTTTAGTACATTTTGCGAGAATAATATGCTCCAGTTTCACAAATATGTTAGAAAGTCGCACCTCGCTCTCAGCAATATTACAAAAGAATATCCGAATTGAATGACCGTCTTGTTGCACTCATCGAGAATAATATTGAAATTCGTGGTTCGAAAATTCATTCAGAGGGTCCTCTAACAGAAAATATTCCCGCCCGTCTTTGCCGACAATTTAAGAAACTGCAAATTGGAAAAATCACCTTTTCAACTTCCATGACAATTGCTGTCTTCTTAATAATTTAGAAGTTTGCGTAATCAAGAACATTGTGCAAATTGAAGGGAATACCTTGTTTATTGTTAAAAAATTTCATATACAAATTAATATGTATGATGTTGGGGTGACATCCAGTTTTGTAGGAATGTATCATTGCTCTAATTTTATAAATGTAATCGAGGCAATCAATTTAAATAATGTAAAAGGGAAGATGTACAGAATGTGGAGCGACGAAGAAGGCCAGAAAAAGTGCATTGTTGCAAATGAATGGATCTGCATCTCTCCTTACATCCTTAATATTAAAAAATATTCTGTATCGTATATAATATATTATTAATTATTGGAAACTACAAAATTATACTATCTGCTCTACTAATAATTAAAATGTATATATAAAAGCATCTAAATAAACATTCGGTGTAATATTCACATTTAAAATAGTAAAAATTTACTGTACCATACAAACCTAATACAACAAAAACGACAACAATATTTATAAGGAAAAAATTATCATTAATTTTGTGAAATAAAAATATTTGCAGACGATTGAACATTATCACTATTGAATTTTCGAAATTCAAACTTTGAACATGAGCAAAGCACTAAAAGAAAAGAAAATTTTATAAATTTCTACTACCAGTGGCAGAGTAGTCACGCGTCCAAAACGTATAATGACAACTTCCTTTGACGATACGGTTAAACAAAGAAAAAAATTCAAGGATGAAAGAAATATGAAAGCAGAATTGGACTGATTACGTCTTTTCGTAAAAGAAAGGGATGAGCAAAAATCTGTTGTGGCGGCTTGGTGTTGGAGGAGCGTTGTCCACGATATGTAGAATTTTGGTGACGGAAAAAAGATGTTGGCCGCGGTGGGATTCGAACCTAGGTCCTCCGGTGTATGAGTCTCGAGCGCTACCACTGCGCCATGCGGGCCACGGCGCCTTTCTTTTTCGTGTATATTTCTGCTAGGTATTAGTTGTGTGAGCGGGGGACCGCCACACTGTTAATGCATCGCCGGAAAATAAAAATCTTCCAAGCACATCGAAATACATAAACATTGATCCGATACACATAGACGAAAATTTGTAAGTAAATGTTAATATAAGTAACTAAATATGTTTTTCTTCATTAATAACAATTTCAATTTTATCGCTCCAAATTCAACATTACTTTATATGAATATAAAGTATCAATTTAAAAATTCGAAACTTTATAAGCTACGTGTAATATAAATGTAAATTAGTAACAATAAATAATTTATGAATATATATTATATATTGAGTATATACAGAGTGTCTCACAACCACCATATAATATTTCAATAGTGTATTCTAGAGACAAAGTAGAAAAAAGGATCTTTATGTTGCTATGAAAATGTTGCTACAATAATTTTCGAATTATAACCGATCAAAGATAATTAATAATATCGCGTAGAATTCGCGCGCTCAGGCTCTTTTTTGTCAAAAATGCAAAAAAATCTTGATTCTCAAATATAAAATTAGATTATTATAATAAGTTATTAATTAGATTATTATAATAAAAATTAATAATAGAATTCATAATGCTATTAATAATCCGCTGCTAAAAATTATTAAGTGAAAATCAATAACAGATCCCATACAACACATTAACATTGAATCAACGTTTTAGAAACGTTGAGTTGCAACTATGCTGATGTTGAATCAATGTTGATCAACACTGAATCAATGTTGCATAAACGTTATTGCAATGTAAAAATGTCCGCGGATGTTGATTTATACTTATAATGTCTACGTCTGATGGACATTGACACAAAATTGTTTCAACGTTAAATCTATGTTGATGGAACATTGATACCAATATGACGTAGATTTTAGGTTTTTGCCACTACTCTTCCACGATTTTACGTATATTTTACTTTTATAATGCAATTTTAAATTGCCTATTATTACTAATTTATATATGAAATTATGATAATATAGCAAAATAAAACATAATTTAATATAAATGAGAAAAATAAGAGATAATAACATATAAACTAAGCCGAATCTTCTTGCTTGAAAAATTTTTGTTTATTGAAGTAACAACATTAAACATTTCGACCTGTATTAAGTTATCTTAAGTAACATCTGAGGGAAAACATAGAATATATAAATCTTAAAACAAATTTGTGTTGCATTAAAATGAGATTGCTATTGAAAATTGCTATTGGACTTACATAAAATCAATCAAAAAGACAAATAAAAAAGTCTTCAGTCACTTGCTCTCAACAGGTAGAAACATGATAAAGATCAGGTCAGACAAATGCCCAAAGATATTCCTTAGTGGTGTCTAAATAATATAAAAATCAATTAAAGTGTTAAATCACACAAACCGTTAAAAACGTATTAAAATTAGTCAGATAAAAAGAAAATCACAAATAGTCAAAAACTAAAAAGTCGGTGGTTAGGAAAATAATAAAAAGAATAAAAATAAAAATAAATAAGAAATAAACATTAAAAAAATAAAAAAAATAAAATTAAATAAGAAATAAATAAATAAAAAATAAAAATTATTATGTTGAATTGTAAAATTATAAAGTCATTATGTCTATAAAAATGAGTGAATAAATATCCATGAGCGAAAAGTCGAATAGTTTGTATCAAATAGTAATCATTACTGTTGTCAGAAAGATGTGTAAAACAAACCGATACAGGATTGAAGAAAGGAGACAAGAAAAGGAATAGGAGAAATGGAAAGAGAAAAAATGTGTGTGGTGGAGATGGAACAATAGGAAGAGGAGGAAAAAAAGAGTTAAATCGAGGATAACTGGTTAAGGACAGGTAGATAATTGTCAGGTAAAAGATCCGTGTCGCTCTGTTTATTGAGGCCATGTTGTTTTTGATGTAAAAAAATTTCAATGAAAATTTAATAAATTGGCAACCTTTTTTATTTGATTTCAGAAAAAAATTTTAATAAATATTTATGTACATACATATATGCATATTCAATGTTGTAGCAACATTTTACAATCAATGTTGAAAAACCAACACAGATTAGATTTAAAAAAAAACATTCGTACATCTATATGAAACATTACAACGTCTCATCAACATTTTTTCAATGTTATATGCTGTCTGCGGATAACAGATCGATGCGCGAGTTTGTGTAACAAACCCAAGCGCGCGACTTCGCGATATGACTGTTTATCTTTAATCGGTTATAATTCGAAAACAATTGTAACCTCAACATTTTCGTACAAGGATTTTTTTTTCTATTTTATCTCTAGAATACACTATTAAAATATTGTACGGTGATTGTGAGACACCCTGTATAATATTTTATTTTATTACATACTGTAAGAATTAGACGACCGTAAGCGGTCATGAAAGAGATTCGGAATATAAACACTAACAGAGAGGAGCCGTCGTGGTCGTGCAGACTAAGTGTCGGATTGGTAGACGAGGGATCCCGAGTTCAAATCCAGTCGGTCTCCGTTAATTTTTTCCGAATCTAATAGATATCTTTCAATCTCAGAAGTGGGATTCAGCCTATGTTACCTCAGAGAAGATTCAGCCTATGTTACCTGACAAGTCGATCGTTCAGGAGTGAACGGAAAAAGTCGGGGGTAGTACTCCAAAGTCGTTGTCGGTCGTTCAAGAGAAATGAACGGGAAAAAAGTCGTGGAGTAGTACTCCAAAGGAGTCGTGTCGGTCGTTCAAGAAAGTGATCGAAAGTCGGGAGCAGAAGCTCCAAGTTTCGGATAAAAATCCGATAGAGGAAGACTCGGTACATTCGGGACGAATGTAATACCAGAATGGCCGAACTGTAAGAATTAGACGATCGTAAGCGGTCATGAAAGAGATTCGGAATATAAACACTAACAGAGAGGAGCCGTCGTGGTCGTGCAGACTAAGTGTCGGATTGATAGACGAGGGATCCCGAGTTCAAATCCAGTCGGTCTCCGTTAATTTTTTCCGAATCTAATAGATATCTTTCAATACGTTTATTTGTTATTTTCTATTTAATAGAAATGAAACAATTACTAATGATAAAAACCAGACATCTACAGTTTCCCTCACGTCTCGAAATTCCCTTGATAATAATTTGTAAGAATTAGACGACCGTAAGCGGTCATAAAAGAGATTCGGAATATAAACACTAACAGAGAGGAGCCGTCGTGGTCGTGCAGACTAAGTGTCGGATTGGTAGACGAGGGATCCCGAGTTCAAATCCAGTCGGTCTCCGTTAATTTTTTCCGAATCTAATAGATATCTTTCAATCTCAGAAGTGGGATTCAGCCTATGTTACCTCAGAGAAGATTCAACCTATGTTACCTGACAAGTCGATCGTTCAGGAGTGAACGGAAAAAGTCGGGGGTAGTACTCCAAAGTCGTGTCGGTCGTTCAAGAGAAATGAACGGGAAAAAAAGTCGCGGAGTAGTACTCCAAAGGAGTCGTGTCGGTCGTTCAAGAAAGTGATCGAAAGTCGGGAGCAGAAGCTCCAAGTTTCGGATAAAAATCCGATAGAGGAAGACTCGGTACATTCGGGACGAATGTAATAGGCCAGAATGGCCGAACTGTAAGAATTAGACGACCGTAAGCGGTCATAAAAGAGATTCGGAATATAAACACTAACAGAGAGGAGCCGTCGTGGTCGTGCAGACTAAGTGTCGGATTGATAGACGAGGGATCCCGAGTTCAAATCCAGTCGGTCTCCGTTAATTTTTTCCGAATCTAATAGATATCTTTCAAATTATATCAGAATAAAGTGTGGAAGTTCACCTTTTTCTGTTATGCTGTCAGAAGGAAATATATATATATATAGCACGAATGTGCCGAATACAAGAGAAAGCCTGAAAAGCATGGCACTTCCTTCGGTCATCATACGCATATGCATGACAACAAGTGTATTAAGTGCCATGATACGAGGATAGTCTGAAAAGTTTTGAGCCTTAACATGAAGATGACGTTACTCGTCAAAATCATTCTAGTACTACAATAGTATATGCTTTGAAAGACTTTTGTGAAAATTTCAGCCATTTTGGACGCTCAGTTGTTGTTTGACAATCGTTTATGTTAGTCGATGTCAGTGTTTTTGTAAAAATGGAAAAAATTAAATATTGTGCCGTGATTAAATTCTTACATTTGAAAGACAATACGCTTGCACAAATTAAAATCAAGTTGGACGTTGTTTACGGGGACTCTGCCCCATCATTTGCCACCGTAAAAAGATGGGCAGCTAAATTTAAACGTGGTCATATCATCATCAGCTTGGCTGATGATGAGCGTTCGGGACGGCGAAAAACTGCGACCACCGCTGATAACATCGAAAATGTTCACCAAATGATACTAGATGACCGTCGAATCAAGGTTAGAGAGATAACAGAGGCTATGGGCATATCGAAAGAACGCGTTTGTCATATATTGACTGAAGAATTGGATATGCGCAAGCTATCTGCGCGTTGAGTGCCACGCTTGTTCATTTTGGATCAAAAACGAATTCGAATGAACATTTCCAAGCCCTGTTGGAGCGGTTCAAGCGAAACGAGTCAGATTTTTTGCGTCGATTTATAACTGTAGATGAAACTTGGATCCACTACTACATTTCAGAGACAAAAGAACAGTCAAAACAGTGGACTGCAAAGGGTGAACCTGCTCCGAAAAAGGTAAAGACGGTTCCATCAGCTGGGAAGGTAATGACGACTATTTTTTGGGATAGTCACGGAATTGTGTGTATCGACTATCTTGAAAAAGGTAAAACAATAATGGGAGCAGTATTACGCATCATTACTTGATAAGCTGAAGGCAGAAATTGCAAAAAAACGGTCGCATTTGAAGAAGAAGAAAATGTTGTTCCATCAAGACAACGCACCTGCTCACACTTCGGCGATCGCCATGGCCAAAATTCACGAACTGCACTTCGAATTGGTTGACCACCCAGCGTATTCATCAGATCTGGTCCCCAGCGACTTTTTCCTGTTTCCTAAGCTTAAAGTTTTCGCTTGGAGGACAGAGATTTTCATCGAACGAGGAGGTCATCGCATACGTAAAAACGCCTATTTTGCGGAGCAAGACGCCAACTACTATTTGGAGGGGTTAAAGAGGTTAGAGTATCGATGGGAAAAGTGTATCGACTTAAAAGGAGATTATGTTGAAAAATAAAACTATATTTGACCGAAAAATACTTGTTTCTATGTTAGGCTCAAAACTTTTCAGACTATCCTCGTATACTTGAAAAATTTAAGTAAGTAACTTGTTGAAATATTTCGGATATTAATCGAATAAATTGACTCTTCTGTGTGAAAAGAAATTTCAAAATTAATTTATTGTCGACTATAAAAATTGTTTGCCTTATTGTATTGTGACGTTCCATATGTTCTAGAACAAAAATTACATGTAATTTTATAAGTTCAATAATTCATATTAGATTTTTGTTCTAGAATTTACTCTTCAACATTTAAAACCTCTTCAACAGACGTGGTAATGTTTTTATTCTCAATGCTAAACAGTAAAGTAATTGAGATTTTTTTATATCTATATACATTTTACGGGTAGGAGAAACACGAATTTTATTTTTCTTAATTAATTGTCATTTCTTTTCTAACTTTGTTGCGAGAAAATATGTAACATGAGTTTTATAAAAACATTTTCAACTACTCACTCATGATAGTATGATATACTATTATAGTGATATTATCTGCAATATGTGATATATCTTACATAATTTTGTTCAAATAACAAATTTTTAAAAAGTGATTTCTTAATTAAATAAATATAATATAAATATAATATAAACATTAAATGAAAATAATACCATTCTTTGCAATAAAATTTGCAATTATAAAAATTTAATAGTCTAAAAGCTACAATAATATTTTATATTTTATATTATCTAATTATATATACTTGTATTTTATAGGATACTGGAAACCTTACTTGAAGCACACAGAACAATAATTTTGCAAATAAAAAAAATCTTAGAAAAATTGTCAGTGGGTACAGACGAGATCTCTAAAACGTTTTACGAGCCTCTCGATGGCTTTCCATTGAAATCATTGGAAAACTTTTTTACCTTGAGAGTGAGACCAAAATAAATGAACGCAATAAATTGGTGGGTAAATTTGTAAATTCATTACATTGTACAATTTAATATGTATCCGTATATATATGTTACTGGAATATTAATTGGGTATAGCATTCAAAAATGATATAATTAATAATATATCTTATTTTTGTTTCAGTGTCATTATTTACAATCTTTGGGAGATGTGAAATTGAGAGAATTTTGCATACATCTCTAAAACACATAATGACTGACAAATTAGTTAATCACTTCAATAGGAAACTGAGAAGTTTGACAACACAAAAATGTCTAATTTATTATACAGTTAGATATTTTATAATTACAATTATTAATATATACTAATTATTTATATTCATTTATAATACAATTATGTTAATCACACATTCACATACACGCACGCGCACGCACACGCATATACATACACATTACATAAAACACATCTTTCATTGATTTTTAACATGTTTATAAATTTATTTACTCATGTAACTGATACTATATAGTTCATTTTCTTTTTTCAGTTGCAGCACAGAAATACTCGCTTTTTAAAGATCCTAAAAATAAGATAGAATTTAAGCAGAAATGCTGGAGGCATTTTTTAAAGCAACGATATCGCAAGAAAATGAGATAAGTAATTGCTGAGTTTGAGACGAATCAGAATCTATCATTGAATCCGATACCAAAGATTAATCCAACAGGGACACATGGAATTGCTACAGTCAGACACTTGTTATATATTTTTACAGATAAATTAAGTGCAGATAAATTGCAGATATATTGAGTTTATATAAAAAAATATATTGATAAAAATATATTGATATTTTATATATACAATATGTTTATTTTCTCAGTTTCTACGTATACGTTTTATTGTTTCTTTTCAAATATTTGGCTCCTCTCTGTTAACTGTTTATATTCCGAATCTCTTTCATGACCGCTTACGTCGTCGTCTAATTCTTACATATTTTTTTATTAAAATATCTTCCATGGTAATATGTTTTTTTTGTTCAATTTAGATAGCTACATTCTAACGAATTACTAACATTTTCACGCTTTGTGTATAGTTCTCAATATAGGTTGAAGCACTTTGCAGTTTACTGTAGATTTTTTACATGCAAAACTATTTGATTTACAGATTTATAAAATATCGTAAAAAATTCCAACCATTACGCATTTTTGTTACATTTTTTCACATGCTTTTATTGTTCACTAATGCGGGAGCGTCTCGTTTGAGCGTCACGTTGCGATTGATCACAGCTACTCACAACGGCCGGTGCCTAGAGGTTCCTCTGTTCAAACGCTATGAATGGCTGGTAAATTGCAACGTGATCAAACGGGCCCCATTCATGCATGCGAGCAATGTTTGGAATCTCATTTGAACTCATATCATCCGCACGCGTGCGACACTCATGAGTGCGAGCAATATGAGTCTCATATGATGAGACGCATCTGTCGTGAGCGCAAGCGGGTGATACCTGTTTGACCACGTCCCGATTGACTAGCCATTCACAGCGCTTGAACAGTGGAAAAATTCTAAGCGCCGGCTCCTGTGAGTGGCTAGTGATCAAACGAGTGTTATCCAGCGCAAGCTGTGCGGATAGCTGCACGACGTGCGCGCATTTTGTTATCTGGTTTGCTTTTAAAATTTCGTCAACTGATTGCATCCATAACAGATATTGTTGTATTCGTTACGTGTCCTATTTCGATGTTCTATTTCAAATATATGGCAAATATATAACAACATATGCAATGCATTAGTTCGCTCAATATGCTATATCCATATTTGGTTATCTGAGGATATGAGTGAATACATAAAACAAGCATAATCATCATCAGCATAATAATCATGACTAAAATATTTGAACCTCCCAATGAGTTACACACTTCTTGCCAAAGGGCATTTTTTTTTAAAGTGCTTCTATTGCTTACTGCTATTCGATGATCAAATAACGCTTTTTTTGGGATACATAATATATCAATAACTCATCAGAGTCAAATTCTTGCAAATTGTTATCTGACTGCTGACAATGGATCATCCTCATCTACGAGAGATGCTATAACATAGAGCGACAATAACATTAGCAAACACATGAAACCCAATCTACTTTATACTATTGTTAGATAAGACAAATCATTTTTCAGTGGATAATTAGTGACATGTTTTATCAAAGGATATATTTTCTTAATTTTAATAATACTTACTGACAATAACTACCAAATTTTCATCTATATTTAGACGATGACAATCCTCACTGAATGGGTGAAAGCAAGAATGTTTCAACAAATCAAAATTTTGGGATTAAAATTTGGGATAATATATTTATTATTAAAAATTCTGATAATTTTAATAGTTTTTATTAATATTTTCTGTTCTTACAAATTTCTGTTGAATATTTGCCATTTTTGGATCTATTCATCTTCTTTTCTAAAATTCATTTCCATTTCATTCTTCATTTTGACAACTTAACGAACTTGCCCTCGTAAAACATATGTGTCGGTTCACAATAGATGATTTAACCTTTAAGAAGTAAGAAATTGACCAATTATAATCGAATATGAAAAGAATAATCGACTATGATTGGTCAATTTCTTACTTCTTAAAGCTTAAATCACCTATTATGGACCGACACTATCATACACATACACAAGTAACCGATGCGTATTGCGGATAAAATAGAAATTTGCAGAATAGAAATCGGCGGAATGAACGTAACACTGATTAGATCACGAGCGTTCCGCCAATTTCGCATTGCGCATGTTCCGCATTCATGGGACGTTATCCTCAGAGCAAAAGTGGACGTGATTTGGTCAAACTGCACACACCATGTATTCCTTCCACCATGATTATGCTCAGCTGGACTGAGTTCAGAAACACTGGGTGTATCATTATCCGTGTTTACCGCTGCGGTATTATTCATTGTTTTTCATCGAATATTAAACAAGGATAAAACAACCTGGGTGAACTTGAGTGTTATTTCTGAACGCACCCCTGCTGTACAAGTTTGCTAGATAGGTCCTTAGTACCGGTTTACAATAAGTGATTAAGCCTTAAGCCATAAGAAATTGACCAATCATAGTCGATTATTTTCCTATTTTTCGGCTATGATTCGTCCATTTCTTATGGCTTAAGGCTTATGACTATTGTAGATCGGGACTTATGAAATGCGGTACCTTCAATCAATCTAGTGACTTTAAAAAGCATTCAATCATTCAAAAGCGCCGCTGCGATTTACGGTATTATTCATTGTAGATGGCAGCAGCGGTAATTTCTACGAAGTATTTGTAGCGGATGAGAATAGGTTGGTGAGATATGGTAGGTTAGCTTAGTCTGTTTTGTGATCTGTGTACGTGGTTGTATCGTGTCGTTGTGTCGTTAAATTCCTTCCGATTTTGTCAGTTTCTTTTCCGCAATTTCGTCTTCCGGATTAATATTACAGAGCTGGGTAATTGCATATTGCAAGAAACCAGTAGGTGAGTAATATTTATTGCAACAATCATTATGAAACGTAACCTCGAAAAGAGCGGCTCCTTAATGTTCTACATCGGATGACATTTGCACGTATCTTTCCTTCTTCTTTTTCTGTCTTATTTCATCGTTCAAATCTACATTTGCAATTATCGATTGCATATATCTCATGCTCTCATCGTATGTTTCAAGTTTTTGAAGCATTCGATTGCATCGTAGATGCTTGCTCCTATCATTCCTATAACGAAATAAATGCTTATTCGATCAGGAACATATATGATGAATAAATAGGATTTCGCAAGCGATTTCGTGAAAAAATGAATTTCAATGCAGGATTATTAAAAGTAATTTTAAATTTGATATTAAAAATTATGTACATGTTTACAAAAATCACATTCTTAAACAATGCATTAACAATTGTTTGTTAGTGACATTTTTTGACAATTTGATAAATATAAATTTAAAATCGCGATCATCAAAATGACAAAATAAGCAAGCCAGTTCTGGTGTCAAATTAGATACAAGTATTAATATTTAGTTTTAATATCTTTTTATATCACTTAATTTTTATATCACTTAAAATTATTAGAAGGAAACCAATTATTTGATAAATGATATTATTAAAAAATTATCTTTTTCAAAAAGGATTAAAGAAAGATACAAAGTATGTGAAAGGCTATTGCACAAAATAATGTTGTTTAATATATCAATAAAATCTTTTAAATATGGCATAATTAGAGAAGAAGTATCAATAATATTATTCAAATTATTTGTTTTTTTTAATAATAATTTTGCAATGTTATATTAAAATTAAGTCATACTAAAATTATGTATATGCATTATATAGAATTTTTTTATTGTACTTTTATATTAAATACATTCAATAAATATAATATAGTATAATTCTATACTAAAACATGATGTTAAAGTTAAATTTTTTTTTTTAAATATATTTCTATAAAAATCCTTAATGTACCACAGCAAAATTATTAATAAAATTATTATTTTAAGAAAAACGAATAATTTGAACAATAACATTGTAATATATTTCTTTCTTTTGTTAATATTTTTGTTAATATTTTTTATTTTAAATTATGTACTAAATATTTTTAAATTATATTTTATATATAAACCATGTTTCTTTAAGCTAATATTACGAAAGACAGTGTAGACAGTGAATGCATAGATGCTATAGATGATAATTCAAATTACAGATGTTTTCTATGTTTACTATAGTGAATATATTTGATCACACATAGTAAAATATTACATGCTGTATATGGTTACATTATTCTTAATTAATATTAGTTAATTTTATAATATCTTTAAATCTCTCCAATTATCTCTCAAAATGCAATTACATATTTTTTTATATAAAATGTAGCTTGAATAAATTTTATTTGTATAAATATAACGCACACTGAAAAAAATTTTCTTAATTTTAGATAATATATTTACTAAAATTAGATATATTAATATATTTACTAAAATTTTCACTTGAGTAAATAATGTTTATGATATAAAACTTTTTAATTTGATTAGTAAACTAAAGCATTAAAAAATGACTTTTTGAAGAATTTACTTGAATCAAATTCGGGTTTAACATATTACAGTGTAATAGTTATTAAAATATATATTAAATGACTTTTTAAACTTCTGAGTCCAAATCTTTTAATTTTAAGACTAATATTTTAATAATTTTAATAAATATTTGTTTAAATCCATATCTTTAAAATTTCTCTGTGAACCTAGCATCCGATTTTCGAAAAATTAACTTTTTTATATGGAAACAATTAGTATATTGTTTGTAGTTATTTGTAGTAACAATAATTTTGTTTGTAGTCAATCCATTAAAAGATATCAAAATTTAAAAAAATGACTTGCACCCGACATTAAGATATTTTAAATCCGCTTGCGCAGTCTTTTTCAGAATTGTTTGTAGTTGTTTGTAGTGCTTTTCGTTTTGTTTGTAGTCAAACCGTTCAAAAGTTATAACATTTTAAACAAATGACCAAGAGTGAACTTTATCTCTTTTTAGTGATAGCGCACGATCGACTACAGATGAAACGAAAAGCAACTACAAACAACTATAAACGATTCTAAAAAAAGACTGCGCAAACAAATTTGCTCTATCTTAAAAAATGACAAAGTTCACTCTTGGCCATTTGTTTAAATTGTCATAACTTTTGAACAGTTTGACTACAAATGAAATGAAAAGTACTACAAACAACTACAAACGATTCTAAAAAAGACAGCGCAAACAGATTTGCGCTATCTTAAAAAATAAGAAAGTTCACTCTTGGCCATTTGTTTAAATTGTTGTAACTTTCGAATAGTTCGTCCATAAACGAAACGAAAAGCATTACAAACAACTACAATCGATTCCAAAAACACTGTGCAAGCAGATTTGCGCTATCCTAAAAAATGGCAAATTTTATTCTTGATCATTTGTTTAAATTGTTATAACTTTTGAACGGTTCGACTACAAACGAAACGAAAAGCACTACAAACAACTACAAACGATTGTAAAAAAGACTGCGCAAGCGGATTTAAAATATCTTAATATCGAGTGCAAATCATTTTTTTAAATTTTGATATCTTTTAATGGATTGAATTACAAACGAAATTATTGTTACTACAAACAAAATACTAACTGTTTCCATATAAAAAAGTTAATTTTTTAAAAGTCGGGTGCCAGATTCACAGAAGTCTTTAAAGTTATAAAAATAATGAGTATTTACAAAAATAAATATTTTTTCACAAGTACAATTAATTATATTTAATTAATTTTAATTATATTTAAAGAAATATATACTGCAATAAAGTTAATATATTCAACAAAAACAAAAAAACGATCGTTTGATAAAATAATTATTTCATCATTATTTTATAATTATTTTATAATCATTCGATGATATGAAAAATCTTTTAGAATAACTCGAGCAGAACGTGGCATCACCACCAGAAAGGTGCGGCGAAATTTCATTTTTCGTAGATAAAAACCATACAAGATAAAATAAAAGATACAATATTATGAGATTATCGACAATTTTTCTGAAATTTTCACTGAATTTTTTTTTGAAGGCGAGTCCCCAAAATGAGATTCTATCTAAATGAAATCTTTCTAAAAGAAAGGCTCCAACATGAAAGTAAATTAAATATTATTTTGATGATATAATTATTATTTAAGGGGATAAAAAAGTGTTTTTATAAAAATTTCAATATTTTATTGAATTACTAACTTATTATTAACTGAAATTTTTAAATTATTAACTGAAACTTAAATTATTAACTGAAATTTTTAAATTATTAACTGAAACTTAAATTATTAACTGAAATTTTTTTCAAAAAAATAATAAGATCGAAGTGCTTTTCGGTGCCAGACTCCATACAGTCGTATTGAAACTTTCATTGCTATTTTGAATGTAGCCTCCTAAACAGCGAGTAAGAAGTTCATCCCTGCTTAATTTTTCATAAATTGGCTCTATAGCCTTAAAAACATCAATATTGAGAGCTGACTTATGATCATAAACATCGAGTATATTAGTTGCTTTCGCTTTCTGCCATGTAGTACACCATGAGTCGGCACCGGGTGGGCCATTTCTCGTGCCGTGACTTTTCATTTGCTGAAAGTTTGTAGTACAGCGTGGCCCAAAGCCCAGCTCAAATTTCATTTCTGGAAATGGAAAGCAAAAAAATTGTTAAATTTCGAATACAAAATAAAGCCTACGAACAGTGTCACTTCAACGATTACACTGCTCTAATATTGTATTTCTATAAAGGAGATTAAGTACAACTTTTTTATGAAGTTAGCATTCGATGATTAGTGTCTTTTTACTTGAAGAGCTGAAATGTCTAATCTCGCGCTGCGGCGCGCTCCGAAACGCTTAGCAGTGCCATAGAGTTTCTTACGATATAATTCAGTTAAAAAACGCTCTAACTCAGTTAAAAAATTTTTTTGTTATAAATTCAATTGCTACTTACTTTTTTGTGATAATAAAGAAGTTTAAGCAAAAGAAAAAATTTTTTTTTCGATTTTTTGAAAATTTTACCATAACAATACTCCTTAATGTGAGCCGGGGATTTGCGAGTACCCAAGGATTTATCGGACCAAATTAAAAGATAACACTAGTAATATTTTTTATTTAAAAAAATATAACCTAAATATGTAAAAAAATATAACTTAAGTATGTTTTTTTGTATCTCCATTAAAAAGTCTTTTTATTCTAATCTAAATGGTAGTTTTTCTACTTAAAAAAAATCATATTACGAAATTGCCATATCTAACTCAATTTTAGTTACATATAACAAAATTAAATAAAATACATTTTTTAAAGCAATTGTACATTTAACTTTCGAGGTAATGAGATCTTATTATACTTGACACCCTTTATTTATTTTTTTGTAAAAAGAAAATTTTATAGTTGTTTGATATCAGACATTTTGTAATATTAACCATCTTTCTATATTCGAAAAGCGCATCTTTTATTTGACATTTTTTTTCTATAATACGCACAACGAGAGTAAATAGGAGAACGAAAGAACAAGCGAAGTAGCATACTTGTCTTTTTTCCGTGTCCGATTGGCGGTTGACGATATCGTTGTGTTTCGGCGAGTTTGACAATTGCTGATACTTCGTTTCGGAATGTAAGTGATGTAAGTTATGTCACTTTTGCTAAAGCCAGCACCTCCCCACAAAAAAATTGAAAAAATATATATATCCAAATTAAATGCTATTTATGTGCCGTTCTAGTCCCGATTTTTGTGCTCGTGCGGTTTCGCGGGAAATGGAAATTGAAAATGGGAGTGCTGGCTTAACGAAAGTTAGCTCCTTCCCCCCTATTAAAATTACACACAAGTTAAAAAGTTAATAGCTCAGAATTATGTGCTATTTATGTGCTTCTAAACGCTATAAAAATAATTGGCCCCTCTCTAATAGTTTACAAGATGTAGGCCAAAAAATAATATACGTGTCAACTGTACAAGAATAAAGTATCAATTAGAATACAGATGGCGAATTAGTTCTAGGCTTAAAATATTTTTCTATTTATGTGCTCCCAAAATATGCGAGACCCAATCTTTGTGCTTATCTCCTATAACTAATGAACCACCCCGAACGTTAGCACCGCACATACGCATAAAAGTAAAGTACCAGTAAAAATAGAGATAGCGAATTGGTTCTAGACTTTCAATGTTTATTTATGTATTCTTAAAATATGCAAGACTCGATTTTTGTGCTCATCCCCTATAACTAAGAAACCTCCCCGAATGTCAGAACTGCACATACGTATAAGAATAAAGTACCAGTTAAATTACACAGTAGTTGGTTATAGGTTTAAAATGTTTCTCTATTTATGGTTTTTTCGTGCAATTTCAATGATATGTTAGGAATGAAGTTTCGATGTTTTCTTAACTTTTTCATATGGCATGAGCACAAGTCATAGGTGATGAGCACGAAAATTTGATTTCGCATATTTTGAAAACACATAAATAGAAGAACACTTTAAGCCTAGAACCGTGCTTTCTTTATTTTAATAGATACTTTACTATTGTTCGTTTGGTACTAACGTTCAGGTTGATTTATGAGTCATAGGAGACGAGCACAAAAATTGAGCCCTGCATGTTTTGAGAGCACATAAATAGAGGAATATTTTAATATAACAGATCGTTATTTGTATTTTAACTGGTACTTTACTCGTATGTGTATGTGCGATGCTAACTTCACGGGAGGGTTGTAAGTCATAGGGGATAAGCAGAACAATTCGTTGTTGCATTTTGCATTTTGAGAGCACATAAATAAAAGAACATTTTAAGCCTAGAATCGATTTGTTTTCTTTATTTTTATTGGTGCTTTACTCTTATTTGTTGGGGCGGTGCTAATGTTCAGGATGATTTATTAATCACAGGGGAGGAGCACAAAAATTGGCTCTTGCATATTTTGAGAATACATAAATAGAGAAACATTTTAAGCCAAGAGCCGATTCGCTATCTTTATATTTAATATCTTTATTTTACTCTTGTTTTGTTGGGATAATGCTAATGTTTGGAGTGGTTTATTAGTCATAGGGGAGGAGCACAAAAATTGAATCTTCGTTGAACTTTCGTTAAGTCAGCACTCCCATTTTCAATTCTCATTTTCTGCTAAACCGCGCGGGCACAAAAATCGGGACTAGAGCATAATTAACATATAAATAGCACTTAATTTGGGCATATATATTTTTTCGGTTTTTGGGGGGGGGGGTGTTAGTTTAACAGATGTGTTTATGCGCCATAATCTATTATCTTGTAGATAAGTTCTAAGAAGCAAAATGAGTACTGTCATTTTGAATGCATATATTTCTCATCGTATTGTACTTTTACGTATGTATATGTTTGTGCTTTTTAATTTTTAATATTTTTCCTTAATTTGCTTAAAATTTGATGAAATATTTCAGGATATTGCTTTACAATTTTTTTCTGAATATCCTGAAAATGTATGATACATGTAATAATATAATTTCATTGAAAAGATAATTCAGTTTTATTAATATGTTTTTTTATACTTTTATTAATACAATTTTATTGACAAGATGATTCAGTTTTATTAATAATTATTAAATATATTTTTTGATATATATTATTAAATATATTTGTTTGAACACATATATCATAATATGATTAAGGGTTGCACAACAATCTGTACAGACCATAATATCTGAACATTTCCAGCTTTGATTTTTGGGAAAAAGCACAAACTTGCACGTAAAAGGACAATATCAAAATGACAATATTTATATTGCTCCTTAGAACCTACTTGCAACATAACAGATTATGGCGCATAAACATCAGTCACTTACACTCCAAAACAAATTATCAAACGCTAATTGTCAAACGCGCCGCGGAACTCAACGACACCGTTGACCGCCAATCGGCGGAAAAAAGAGCAACAAGCATACTATCTTGCTTATTCTTTCGTTTTCTACTTTCTTATTCTCGTTATGCGTATTTATTAATAATCAGTCAAGCAGAATCATGACATAAGGAGCAAAGACAGTAGTTTGAGATTACAAAATATATGTTTATATAGATACAAAAGTCGGTATGAGCAAACAATATAATGATATAATATAAGATATAATATAATTTATGCATTTCTTTCTAAATTAAAGAAAGAGAGAAAAAAGATAGAACAAATAAAAAGAATTAGTGTGTTTATTAGATATATTGCTAATGTGTCCGTTTCGATGCACGCGTATTTATTACATTATCAATCTGATAAATCAGACCGATAAATCAGAATCACTGCAGGACCCAGCAAACATTGATTCGCTAGGTTCTACAATGACCCTTACTTATCAGTCTGATGATTCACTGGGTCGATAAGACTAATAATGACATCTCGCGACAGACATTGTAGCCATACAAAGGCGACGACAATGACATTTCTTAAAGTAAAAATTTCCAAATTGGACTTTGCGTAGCAATAGCCCCGTTCGTAGAGCACGTAGAAGAAAAATAAAAATATTTTTATTAAGCAAGTCGAAACTCAAACTATCGAAGCCTACTTAGAACTTGATCGATTAGATTTTAGCTGTTATTGAGATCTGATAATTTCGGGTGCTCGCATTTTGCCGACTCGCATGAAATCACACGATAATGTTCTTGGTTGATTTGACATCCGAGACACTACCATGTTTCCTAATTATTGATGTTATTATCAATTAAATATGTTCAGAAATTTATATATTTACAGTTCAGTATATTAATAAATAAACAGTACAGAAAGTCAATACAAATTCCTTAGAGAGATACTGAAAGGAATGAAATATGAAAAGAATGTTACACATATTGAAATGGCATCTCTATTTAAAAGAAGAAAATGTAGATATATATATACATATATATATATATATATATAGTCAGAACTCGGTACGTCTTTTAGTTTTTGGTCGATTTTTAACGAGGTCCACCTATCACTATTTCTCTTATGTCATTGCCTCGCGCAGCCAAGCAATTTAATGTTCTCAAGAGCATTCACAGAATTAAATAGATTTAAATTATTAAATTAGATTTAGATTTATTAAATAGATTTCGTCACTTATAAAGATACTATTAACATATTATTTTTACGTAAATCTTTAAATAGACCTAATCTACTAATGACTTACATTCTTTGACTTACATTCTTGATTTTTTAAATAATTGAATAAGGACAGAATAATGGATGAAATAAAGAATATTCAGTATGACTTTCAGGATCTTTTATAGGCAAAAGCAAGAATCTCAATCTACATATTGAAGCAAGTATTGTAGTATAAGATGAAATAAAAACTCGTCTTATAAAGACTTATACAGCACAAATTATATCGCAGCAACATTGATGCAACGCTACAATATAAAGAAGAACATAAAGAAGAACGTTTCTAATTTATAAGCTTTTTTTTGAAAATGCTATCTCACATAAATATGGAAAAAACAGAATAAATTCAAAATTCAAAATCTCGAAACTTGAGAGTATGATGATTTTTCCAAATTTTATAAAAATTGGCATTGGTTTCTTAAATCGTTTTGGAAGCCATAATTCATACTGCAAGATGTTATTTTTCAATGACGTAAGATTTTCAAAAAAGATTAATTCGGTTATTAATATCACGTAAAGCGCATATTAAATTCGTCTATATATATATATATATATATATATATATATATATATATATATAAGAAGATCTAAAAAAATGGATATCTTTTGAAATTACAGCTATTTTCGTAATCTTCGAGAAGAATATTGCAAGACGGAAAAAGTGAAAAATTGGTCATGAATTAGCTAGAATATTCAGTCATATGAGAATATTTAGATCGATTTTTAGAATCTCTCTTGTAAGCAAGAGAAGGAACGATCTGTATATTGTAAGTCGCGAGTCACTTAGAACAAATAAAGAATCGTTAAAAAAAAATCCCTTATTTTTTTATAAACTTCACTTTTGAAATGATGTATCACATAAATATAGATTCTAACATTCTATGTTTACCAGTAGTTGAATCCCTCTCTTCTCTCTGGATGCGTGCGTGCGAGTGTGTGTGTGCGCGTGCATG